>NC_092099.1:46070150-46438900 GCF_045679555.1 Salvelinus alpinus | reverse complement strand
AGCACCATGGTAGGTATGTAGAGAGCAGTACCATGGTAGGTACGTAGAGAGCAGCACCATGGTAGGTACGTAGAGAGCAGTATCATGGTAGGTACGTAGAGAGCAGCAGCATGGTAGGTACGTAGAGAGCAGCACCATGGTAGGTACGTAGAGAGCAGTACCATGGTAGGTATGTAGAGAGCAGCACCATGGTAGGTACGTAGAGAGCAGCACCATGGTAGGTATGTAGAGAGCAGCACCATGGTAGGTACGTAGAGAGCAGCACCATGGTAGGTACGTAGAGAGCAGCAGCATGGTAGGTACGTAGAGAGCAGCACCATGGTAGGTACGTAGAGAGCAGCACCATGGTAGGTACGTAGAGAGCAGTACCATGGTAGGTACGTAGAGAGCAGCACCATGGTAGGTACGTAGAGAGCAGCACCATGGTAGGTACGTAGAGAGCAGTACCATGGTAGGTACGTAGAGAGCAGCACCATGGTAGGTACGTAGAGAGCAGCACCATGGTAGGTACGTAGAGAACAGCACCATGGTAGGTACGTAGAGAGCAGCACCATGGTAGGTACGTAGAGAGCAGCACCATGGTAGGTACGTAGAGAGCAGCACCATGGTAGGTACGTAGAGAGCAGCAGCATGGTAGGTACGTAGAGAGCAGCACCATGGTAGGTACGTAGAGAGCAGCACCATGGTAGGTACGTAGAGAGCAGCACCATGGTAGGTACGTAGAGAGCAGCAGCATGGTAGATACGTAGAGAGCAGCACCATGGTAGGTACGTAGAGAGCAGCACCATGGTAGGTACGTAGAGAGCAGCACCATGGTAGGTATGTAGAGAGCAGCCAGTCAGTCAGGCTTCTCAGATGAGAGCAGCCTCCTCCCCAAACCTATGGCTTTAATTAGCTTCAACTGGTGTGTTCACACCTCCATTTTAAACATTATTTTTTATCTCTAGTAAGACCTGACAGAGCAAAAATAGATAAGATCGTGCTACCATGGAAAGGAAAATACCTGTCTACTTGTGGAGAAATCCCCCTGATTAACTCTTTAGTTATATCCCAGTTGACCTATTTGCTTATGACCCTGCCTACACCTAGATACCTGTTTTTTTTTTTTAAATGACCAAAATTAGACCTCTCACAAAAGGCTTCAGTCATACAAAAGTTATGCTTGAATCCGAACTGGTTCTCTAGCAGATTAGTCTCACCCCATGTTCAATAAGAACTTAATAAATGGAAAAATTATTCATAATTAATTAAATTATTAATCATAATTATTAAAATTATGAATGAAGAATAATTTTTCCATTTATTCAGATTAGAACCTCTCACTTTCGGTTATTTGAAAATGAAATAATCTCCAAAATATCGTTATTTTTTAAAACAAGACATATAAAGTTGGTTGCAGTTTCAGTTTAATCCACCAGAAAAGACAGAACAAATAATACAACAAATATTATGGTTAAACTCAAATGTACTAATTGATTAAAAAAACTAATTGCAGCATTACCGCAAAAATGGAAGAGGCAAGTGGAAGGGGGGAAAGTAAGGAACTTGTCTGTCGGCATTAAAGACCAACATTGGTTTAAGAAAATTGTGATGAATAAAAAAGTATGGCAGTTTCATTTAACAACCATTTTTTTTTAAAGCTGTCAAAATAGTTGGGAAGAGATTTTCAATGTACCAATTCCATGGCACATGGTTTATGAACTGATATGCAAAACGACAGCGGATTCAAAATGTAGCATTTAAAAAATATATATATATTATAGAAAATACTTGCAACCAATAGAATGTTATATACAGTATGTGCGGGAAACAACCTTTCCAACTCTGCAGATTTAGCTGCGAAGAGACAAAATCATTCGATCATTTGTTTTGGTACTGTCCATATGTAGCTTGTTTTTGGTAGCAGGTCCAGGAATGGCTGAAGAATTGCAACATTTACCTGGAGATAACTCTGCAAATAGCACTGCTGGGTGATTTTAAAAGTCATAGTTAAACGATCAGTAATATAATAATACTTTTAGCAAAAATATATATATTTATTTTACAATCTGTAGAACTATGAGAATTGAAAGGTTCTGAACTTTTGTGAAACATCACAGCACAGCTGAAAAATATATGGCAAATGAAATAAAATAAATGGATGGTGTTAAGAGAGAGATGGGAGGGGTTGAGTGGAGCTGAAGGGTGGGACTAAAAACAACAAGATAACTAATGTAAAATATAGTGTGTCCGTAAAATGTATGTAGGTTCAGAACTTTTGTGAAACAGCACAGTAAAGAATATATGGCCAATAGAAATCAAACTGGATGGTCTTCAGGGATAGATGGTAGGGGTTGAGGGTAGCTAAGGATTGGAATTAAAAACAAACAAAAGATAACTATTTGTAAAATATACTGTGTCCGTAAAATGTACATTCGTGGCCAATTTTTTTTGAGAATGACACAAATATTAATTTCCACAAAGTTTCTGCTTCAGTGTCTTTAGATATTTTTGTCAGATGTTACTATGGAATACTGAAGTATAATTACAAGCATTTCATAAGTGTCAAAGGCTTTTATTGACAATTACATGAAGTTGATGCAAAGAGTGAATATTTGCAGTGTTGACCCTTCTTTTTCAAGACCTCTGCAATCCGCCCTGGCATGCTGTCAATTAACTTCTGGGCCACATCCTGACTGATGGCAGCCCATTCTTGCATAATCAATGCTTGGAGTTTGTCAGAATTTGTGGGGTTTTGTTTGTCCACCCGCCTCTTGAGGATTAACCACAAGTTCTCAATGGGATTAAGGTCTGGGGAGTTTCCTGGCCATGGACCCAAAATATCGATGTTTTGTTCCCCGAGCCACTTAGTTATCACTTTTGCCTTATGGCAAGGTGCTCCATCATGCTGGAAAAGGCATTGTTCATTACCAAACTGTTCCTGGATGGTTGGGAGAAGTTGCTCTTGGAGGATGTGTTGGTACCATTCTTTATTCATGGCTGTGATCTTAGGCAAAATTGTGAGTGAGCCCACTCTCTTGGCTGAGAAGCAACCCCACACATGAATGGTCTCAGGATGCTTTACTGTTGGCATGACACAGGACTGATGGTAGCGCTCACCTTGTCTTCTCCGGACAAGCTTTTTTCCGGATGCCCCAAACAATTGGAAAGGGGATTCATCAGAGAAAATGACTTTACCCCAGTCCTCAGCAGTCCAATCCCTGTACCTTTTGCAGAATATCAGTCTGTCCCTGATGTTTTTCCTGGAGAGAAGTGGCTTCTTTGCTGCCCTTCTTGACACCAGGCCATCCTCCAAAAGTCTTCGCCTCACTGTGCGTGCAGATGCACTCACACCTGCCTGCTGCCATTCCTGAGCAAGCTCTGTACTGGTGGTGCCACGATCCCGCAGATGAATCAACTTTAGGAGACAATCCTGGAGCTTGCTGCACTTTCTTGGGCGCCCTGAAGCCTTCTTCATAACAGTTGAACCGCTCTCCTTGAAGTTCTTGATGATCCGATAAATGGTTGATTTAGGTGCAATCTTACTGGCAGCGATATCCTTGCCTGTAAAGCCCTTTTTGTGCAAAGCAATGCTGACGGCACGTGTTTCCTTGCAGGTAACCATGGTTGACAGAGGAAGAACAATGATTCCAAGCACCACCCTCCTTTTGAAGCTTCCAGTCTGTTATTCAAACTCAATCAGCATGACAGAGTGATCTCCAGCCTTGTCCTCGTCAACACTCACACCTGTGTTAACAAGAGAATCACTGACATGATGTCAGCTGGTCCTTTTGTGGCAGGGCCGAAATGCAGTGGAAATGTTTTTGGGGGATTCAGTTCATTTGCATGGCAAAGAGGGACTTTGCAATTAATTGCAATTCATCTGATCACTCTTCATAACATTCTGGAGTATATGCAAATTGCCATCATACAAACTGAGGCAGCAGACTGTGAAAATTTATATTTGTGTCATTCTCAAAACCTTTGGCCACGACTGTATATAGTATGTATAAGCTGGAAGTAGAAGCCTAAAATATGTTGTCCATTAGTTTACTCCAATTAGTGGAGGCGTGGTAGGGTTAGGGGAACACAATAAAGGAAAATAAAATAAAAAATAAAAATGACCTGACAGAGACACACAGACAAATGACAGCTCCTGCTGTTTGAAAAGCGACCAAAAGCAGGAATGGAACCAATATCTGGTTCTTTCCCATGGTGGGAAGCTACAGTAAGAGATTTCCATGACCATTTGCTGAAGCACTCAGTGCTTGGGCAGACTTCAACGGCTGGGTTTCCAGTAACAGCCTGGGCTCTGAGGTGGACATCTGCCTGTCTCCTAGGATCACATGTCCGTATGTTAGCCTTGAGGAGCAATCAGCCTATAGATAAGCCATACTGTATGTGCATGGAATCTGATGGTAGCAGTTAACTAACAAAGCAGACGTCTGACAGAGTGCTTGACAGGCTTTGCCGTGGTAATAGGCACCACCTGACTTTACCCTTGAGTCTGTCTGGTCTGTCTTGATCAGCACGTTATAGGAAACCTCAACTCCAGATGGACTCAAATGAAGAGAAATGTTCAAGTGATAAAAGCAGTTCAATCTGAAAACCTTTTTGCTTAAGGAGTTCTGCCTATTAAGGAAAGCTGTGGTCTGGGTATTTATTTAAAACATAAATGTCTTGTCCTCAGAGTGCAAGAGATATTGAATCTAAAATGAGGAACGAGACCAGATTGAAACTGTTCACCTTGGATCCGGACACACAGGTTCGTAACTATAGAGTTTTCAGAAAGGCATTTGACAATCCCCCAGCTCTAAATGATGATTAAAATAAACCTAACCTCCGCTCTTTTTGTCTCTTTAGAAACTTGACTTCTCAGGAATTGAGCCAGATATAAAGCAATATGAAGAAAAGTTTGGCAAGCGCATTTTGGTCAATTGCAATGACCTGGCCTTTAACCTGCAGAGCTGTGTAGAGGAGAATGACGAGGGACCAACAACAAACGTAAGACAGGTCTCCTTCCCCTAGTTCTCCATGAGTCAGTGCCCAATGTGAGCCAGATCTCTTTCCCCTAGTTCTCCATGAGTCAGTGCCCAATGTGAGCCAGATCTCCTTCCCCTAGTTCTCCATGAGTCAGTGCCCAATGTGAGCCAGATCTCCTTCCCCTAGTTCTCCATGAGTCAGTGCCCAATGTGAGCCAGATCTCCTTCCCCTAGTTCTCCATGAGTCAGTGCCCAATGTGAGCCAGATCTCCTTCCCCTAGTTCTCCATGAGTCAGTGCCCAATGTGAGCCAGATCTCCTTCCCCTAGTTCTCCATGAGTCAGTGCCCAATGTGAGCCAGGTCTCCTTCCCCTAGTTCTCCATGAGTCAGTGCCCAATGTGAGCCAGATCTCCTTCCCCTAGTTCTCCATGAGTCAGTGCCCAATGTGAGCCAGGTCAGCCTCCCCTAGTTCTCCATGAGTCAATGCCCAATGTGAGCCAGATCTCCTTCCCCTAGTTCTCCATGAGTCAGTGCTCAATGTGAGCCAGATCTCCTTCCCCTAGTTCTCCATGAGTCAGTGCTCAATGTGAGCCAGATCTCCTTCCCCTAGTTCTCCATGAGTCAGTGCCCAATGTGAGCCAGATCTCCTTCCCCTAGTTCTCCATGAGTCAGTGCCCAATGTGAGCCAGACCTCCTTCCCCTAGTTCTCCATGAGTCAGTGCCCAATGTGAGCCAGATCTCCTTCCCCTAGTTCTCCATGAGTCAGTGCTCAATGTGTACAGTCATACTATTGTTTTATAACCAGTATTTGCTCGGAACAATGGGTGAGTGACAAAGAGAGGGGTGGAGGGATCACATCTCTGGCCTATGTCATCACTGCTGTTTGTCTTTTTCGCGAGGGAGCTCTGGGTTAGTAACCCGCCGAGAGCCATAGTAATGGCTGAAGGCACTGTTTAAAGGAGGGCAGGCAGCACAACAGCCTGTCCATTACCGAGAGAACATGTCAACCTGTTCAGGTATACAGACCTGACCTGACAGAGATACACCGAAAGGCATTCAGCCAGTCTCTTGTCCAACTCATGAACCTTCTGTGGCATCACAGTATCATCTATAAATGGCAAAGACTAGAATTGTATTTAGTGTCATCCTCTACATGTGTTTACTACACCAACTAAGACACTTTTCCTGTTGCTTCATTTCCAGGTGGAGCCGTTCTATGTGACCCTGTCGCTGTTCGACATCCAGAATAGCAGGAAGATCTCATCAGACTTCCATGTGGACCTGAACCACCCGTCCGTTAGACAGCTGGTGGCCAACCCCAGCAGCCAGTACATGAACGGGGGTGGGGACGCCCTGCTGGGGGTGCAGAGGGGGATCCACGGTCTGCCTGAGGAGGCCATGCTGTACCCCAGACAGGTGAAGAGATTATATTAATCAATATAGAATATTTTGAGATATTTATCTCTTTCAATATGACATGATTGATATACTTTAATTTAGCTACCTGTACAGATTTAGGTCTGCATATTAAATGTTTTTACATGGTGTGTGGATATTTTTGTCTGACCGTCATGTACAGCCAATAAACCGAAGAACCTTTAAAAAAAAAAATAACTCTTACTCTTGTTTTCACTGTTGTCTTGTCTCGCCACAGGGAGTGTTCTCTGTAACGTGTCCACACCCAGATATCTTCCTGTTAGCTCGCATTGAGAAGGTCCTCCAGGGAGGAATCACACACTGTGCTGAGCCCTACATGAAGAGCTCAGACTCCACCAAGGTACGCTCTGTAGCAGGCCTCGGCATCACAAAACATAACAGTCAATTAGATTATTCCACATGATGAATGATAAAATCATACACATCATAAGTGCTGTCTGGTTACAATAACACTCCACAAGCATTGGTTTTACAATGTCTGGTTCTGTTCTGTTATACGGAGCAGTAATGGGTTTTAAGAGAAAAAATATGAACTGCATTAGGGACCATTTTCAGGGTGTGTGTTTGTGTGTGTGTGTGTGTGTGTGTGTGTGTGTGTGTGTGTGTGTGTGTGTGTGTGTGTGTGTGTGTGTGTGTGTGTGTGTGTGTGTGTGTGTGTGTGTGTGTGTGTGTGTGTGTGTGTGTGTGTGTGTGTGTGTGTGTGTGTGTGTGTGTGTGTGTGTGTGTGTGGCTTGGCAGGCCTCAGAGCTAACTCAATAGGATATGCTGGAGCCTGGAGTGCTGCCCATCACCCCTGTCTGTATTGTCAGACCAGAATGGACCACTCATACTCTGTTCCTTTCTCCCACCAGGTTGCACAGAAGGTTCTGAAAAATGCCAAATTGTCTTGCAGCCGGTTGGGCCAGTACAGGATGCCTTTTGGATGGGCCGCCAGGTACTGGACGGTTACTAACCTGAACTGAACTGGTGTTTATAGTTAGAGGTTATTGAAAGATGCTTGACCTTTTGGATTATCTTGTCATTATTAGAGGAACCTGATAGTAGGTCTGCTGAGTATGGCATCGCTTTGACTACAAAATATCTAGATGAAATGAAATACATTTGTAAAATGTGATAAAAGACATCAAGTTTATTTCCAGGCAAAATAAAGGTAGTGAGTTTCTGGTTTTTTGACATTGATAAATAGGGCTGTTGCGATGACTGCATTACCGCCACACCGGCAGTCATTCCACGTGACCATTGAGTCACGGTAATCTCCTCTTATGCGCTCTGGACATGCATTGGCAGTATCCAACTTACTAACTACCATCATGTCCTAATGGCCTGGTACTCAGGGCTCTATTGTCCCTCCATCAGGTCCTAATGTCCTGGTACTCAGGGCTCTATTGTCCCTCCATCAGGTCCTAATGTCCTGGTACTCAGGGCTCTATTGTCCCTCCATCTGGTCCTAATGTCCTGGTACTCAGGGCTCTATTGTCCCTCCATCTGGTCCTAATGTCCTGGTACTCAGGGCTCTATTGTCCCTCCATCAGGTCACTAATGGCCTGCTACTCAGGGCTCTATTGTCCCTCCATCAGGTCACTAATGGCCTGCTACTCAGGGCTATATTGTCCCTCAATCAGGTCACTAATGGCCTGCTACTCAGGGCTCTATTGTCCCTCCATCAGGTCACTAATGGCCTGCTACTCAGGGCTATATTGTCCCTCCATCAGGTCATTAATGGCCTAGTACTCAGGGCTCTATTGTCCCTCCATCAGGTCACTAATGGCCTGCTACTCAGGGCTCTATTGTCCCTCAATCAGGTCACTAATGGCCTGCTACTCAGGGCTATATTGTCCCTCAATCAGGTCACTAATGGCCTGCTACTCAGGGCTATATTGTCCCTCCATCAGGTCACTAATGGCCTGCTACTCAGGGCTCTATTGTCCCTCCATCAGGTCACTAATGGCCTGCTACTCAGGGCTCTATTGTCCCTCCATCAGGTCACTAATGGCCTGCTACTCAGGGCTATATTGTCCCTCCATCAGGTCACTAATGGCCTGCTACTCAGGGCTCTATTGTCCCTCCATCAGGTCACTAATGGCCTGCTACTCAGGGCTCTATTGTCCCTCCATCAGGTCACTAATGGCCTGCTACTCAGGGCTCTATTGTCCTCCATCAGGTCACTAATGGTCTGCTACTCAGGGCTCTATTGTCCCTCCATCAGGTCACTAATGGCCTGCTACTCAGGGCTCTATTGTCCCTCCATCAGGTCACTAATGGCCTGCTACTCAGGGCTCTATTGTCCCTCCATCAGGTCACTAATGGCCTGCTACTCAGGGCTCTATTGTCCCTCCATCAGGTCACTAATGGTCTGCTACTCAGGGCTCTATTGTCCCTCCATCAGGTCCTAATGGCCTGCTACTCAGGGCTATATTGTCCCTCTAACATCAATGCAAATGCAATCTAAAATCACATCAAACATATCATCAAAACAGTATGTGCTTTTAAAATTCACCTCACAGTGATGATCAATTTAAAGAAAGAAATTCAACAACAGGTTGAAAACTGAGTGGAAAACATGGTTATTGTGGATGTTGTTTTCAAAGCCTAACACAATTAAATGGCCAGGGCTTTCTAATGTGATGATTCATTCAAAACACCCATGAAGATAATGCATACGTGTAGATGAGCCCGACACAATATTTTTTTAACCTGAATTAAAATAATAATTGTGCCGTTATACAATACATAGCCTACCGCATATTACAGTACTCATGGCAGAAAAACTTTTTTTTTTAACTATTTGGTACATACTTAGTCTAGCCTATACACCAAAATTAAACACATTCTACTAATCGCCTTTTGAGTGTGGACTGTATTATTATGCATACTAGATGGACTGGTTACCTTGTGCTATGTTCCAAAATGTCTATTCATGAGTCTGGGAGAGAACGTATAGGCCTAGGCATTGCTGTTGTTTCATTGATTGCGCAGGGCGGCTAAGCTTCAATTATAGTGTATTCGTATTTGATTTTGAATAGCCTAGTAATATGGATTAATTTTTTTATTTTTCATAATTAATAGGCTGACACATTACCTTCTGCTACAGAATATCTCACCACTATGTGTTTTCATCTCCCCTTCTCTCTCCTTCATTCCTTTCTCCAGCGCACAGAGAGAGGGGCTGGCAACAGTTTAATTGAATATATTTTTGTTGTGAAAATATGTTACTATTCATGTTCCCGAACCGATATATCACTTGGTTTCCCGAATTAAGCACTGGGTAGCTGCAGGAACAGAGGTTGGAGAGCCCATGGCACACAGAGTTTAGGCGGAATATCACCTGTCGCGCAGCGAGAGGCTCCTTAAACAGTGGTTGATGCGTGGAGTGAAATAAGGGTTGTTCAAAGCCCAGACATTTCTATATACAGTCCTGTGTGAAAGCAGAGTGTTGATGGTTGCTACTATCCCAGGTGCTACGATATTTATACCGGAATAGCCGACTCTGTATGACTGAAAAACGAATCGGCAGGGAAAGCGGCCTCCATTTGCTATTCGAGTGCATATGGATGACAGGTCTTTTATCCCCTGTTCCTGTTCCTGCCCCTGTTCCTGCCCCTGTTCCTGTTCCTCCCCCTGTTCCTGCCCCTGTTCCTTTTCCTGTTCCTGTTCCTGCCCCTTTTCCTGTTCCTGCCCCTGTTCCTGTTCCTGCCCTTGTTCCTGTTCCTGCCCCTGTTCCTTTTCCTGCCCCTGTTCCTGTTTCTGCCCCTGTTCCTTTTCCTGTTCCTGCCCCTGTTCCTGTTCCTGCCCCTTTTCCTGTTCCTGCCCCTGTTCCTGCCCCTGCCCCTGTTTCTGTTCCTGCCCCTGTTCCTGCCCCTGTTCCTGCCCCTGTTCCTGCCCCTGTTCCTGTTCCTGCCCCTGTTCCTGCCCCTGTTCCTGCCTCTGTTCCTGCCCCTGTTCCTGTTCCTGCCCCTGTTCCTGCCTCTGTTCCTGCCCCTGTTCCTGCCTCTGTTCCTGCCCCTGTTCCTGTTCCTGCCTATTTGATAATGGGCCATTCTAAATCCAAACTAATTTGACATATTAATAAAGACAATATTGAGAAAATTTAGAATAGTCTGATGGGTGAAAATAGGATCACTTGATGAGAGAACAGCTGTGCAGCCTGAGGCAAGGAACAGAGCACAAGCTTTTATTTTGTGACTTTCTCAAATCATCAATAGTCTATAGTCGTATCATGCAGCCCATATATGTTTTGATTTCTAAGGCATTCTAAGGATTGTATCATTCACATCTAAGTTGCCAAATAACTCTAAATAACCCCCTCTGAGATCTAGCCCAGACCAGTGGAAACCCCCTCTGTGATCTAGCCAAACCAGTGGAAACCCCCTCTGAGATCTAGCCCAGACCAGTGAAAACCCCCTCTGAGATCTTGCCCAGACCAGTGGAAACCCCCTCTGAGATCTAGCCCAGACCAGTGGAAACCCCCTCTGAGATCTAGCCCAGATCAGCAGAGCTTTGTCCAGAGAACAACTGGAAACAGACCTGTCATTTTTGATTTTCATTTCTCCTTCCCTGCAGGCCTCTGTTCAAAGATGCATCAGGGACGTTGGACAAAAGTGGTCGTTTCTCCGCCATCTACAGACAGGACAGTAACAAGTTGTCCAACGACGACATGTTTAAACTGCTGGCTGACTTCAGAAAGTTAGTAACTCCTACTGTCTGCATTCTTTGCTGACTTTGGTTCATCGTACAAGTACATCGCATCACGTTGAGAATATTGAATTTATTCTTGTTTAGTCTGAATGATTAAAGTGTTATAACAGTGGGTATTTTGTGAGCTGATTCCCCTAGGCAGGTTTTTTTGGCTGAAGAGATTCTCTTTCACAATGAAAGCCTGTACCGCAGATGTTTTCTCACCTTTACAAACATTTGTTTTTTCCTCTTGGGTTCTGTCTGTTCACAGAGTAGTTTCCAGGCAGTTTGCCTGTTTTCCATCAGATCCTCCTAGGTAGATGATAACAAAGGCATTAACCAGTACTTATTATGCTTCTTCTCCTTAGGCCAGAGAAGATGGCCAAGCTCCCTGTAATCTTAGGAAACCTAGACGTTACCATTGATGATGTTGCCCCTGACTTGACAAGTAAGCCCTCCAAATTCAACACACACTGGGAACGTAAAAGATGGAAGCTGTTTCTCTTCAACTCAGATTGGTCTGATTGTCTGTCGGCTATTTATTTGTCCCCCCCCCCCCCCCCCTGTCTGTCCTGTCTCTGTCGCTGTGTGTAGATTGTATTAGCTCATCCTATATTCCTGTGAAGACTTTTGATAGCAGTGAGAAGACGAACATCTACTTTGAGGTGGAGGAGTTTGTTCCCTACATAGCCAAGTGCTCCCAGCCGTTCACCATCTACAACAATCACCTCTATGTCTACCCCAGGCACCTGAAGTACGACAGCCAAAAATCCTTCGCAAAGGTATAGTCACAAAGACACAAACTGCTCAGTTTGATCAAGATACACAAATCTTGTGTTGCTAGATGTTCTTAATTTTTTACATTTTATTTAACAAGGCAAGTCAGTTAATAACAAAATTCTTATTTACAATGGCGGCCTACCTCGGCCACACCCGGACGACGCTGGGCCAATTGTGCGCCGCCCCATGGGACTCCCAATCACGGCCGGATGTGATACAGCCTAGAATGGAACCAGGGTGTCTGTAGTGACGCCTCTTGCACTGAGATGCAGTGCCTTAGACCGCTGGGCCACTCGGGAGCCTAAAAAGATACTTGATTACATGTAACAATCTGTTACGAGAGACAACTAAATATCATGATATTACTCTTCCAACGTTGCTATAGATGTGTCCAGCAGAAATGTGTTTCCCTCTAGCATCTCCACGTGGGTCAGCTTTTATTCTGTTTATTCTGTCTGCTCTCTCCTCAGGCTCGAAACATAGCTGTCTGCATCGAGTTCAAGGACTCTGACGAAGAGGAGGCTGTTTCGCTCAAGGTAAGCTACCACTCATATGACTCCTTCTCAGCAGAGTTCATCGGATGCCACAGTGTCGTTTGGTACAAGAGGAACAGTATACCACTCAGGGGAATAACATTTTAGTTTTCCTTTATTTAACTAGGCAAGTCAGTTAAAAACAAATTCTTATTTACAATGACAGCCTACCCGGGGAACAGTGGGTTAACTGCCTTGTTCAGGGGCAGAATGACAGATTTTTACCTTGTCAGCTCGGGGATTCAATCTTGCAACCTTTCGGTTACTGGCCCAATGCTCTAACCACTAGGCTACCTGCCACCCCAGGTAGCCTAATAACAAAATGATTGTTATTATTACCCACAGTGCATCTATGGTCGACCAGGAGGACCCCTGTTTACAGAGAATGCCTCTGCTGCAGTACTACATCACCAGCACAGCCCAGAGTTTTATGATGAGGTACTGATGGGATTTCTATTGGATTTAATTCATGCTCGCAGTCGACCAGACTGAATCATGCAGAATGCACAGTTACATTTTAAACAATACCTTAGAGTAAGTAGTGAGAGAGACGAAGCAGTGGGCAGCGTGTATTCTAACCCTGTGTGTTCCCGTTCCTCAGTTTAAGATTGAGCTTCCCACTCAGCTCAATGAGAAGCACCATCTGCTCTTCACCTTCTTCCACGTCAGCTGTGACAGCAACAGCAAGGCCAGCACCAAGAAGAGAGACGTGGTGGAGACACAAGGTAGACACCAGACCCAGGATACAGACCCATGTGACTCAGGCCTACATCCAGTCTTAAGCCATCCAAATTAATTCTCCCCAGTATAATGATGGATGATTTGTGCCAGTTTCCATTCTTCCCTATTCTCCCAGTGCTGGGTCACTGTTAGGTATGACACTGTCTGTAAGCTGACTGCCAGTCCTGTCTCTCATTGTCCTTGTCTGTCCTCAGTGGGTTACGCCTGGCTCCCTCTGCTGAAGGATGGCAGGGTGATCATGAATGAGAGTCACGTCCCGGTGGCTGCCAACCTGCCCACTGGCTACCTCAGCTGTCAAGAGGTTGTCAGCAAGGTGGCTCTCCCTTCAGACACACACGCCCACACACAAGACACACACACACACAAGACATGCCCACACACAAGACACGCCCACACACAAGACACACACACACACAAGACACACGCCCACACACAAGACACACGCCCACACACAAGACACGCCCACACACAAGACACACACACACACAAGACACACATACACACACACACAGTCTTGCGCAGCTAACCTTGTGGGGACATACAATTCAGTCCCATTCAAAATCCTATTTTCCCTAACCTCTAAACCTAACCTTAACCTTAACCCTAACCTTAACTTTAACCCAAAAATCTAACCTTAACCCTAAACCATAGTCTAACCCTAACACTAATTCTAACCTTAACACTAAACCCCCTAGAAATAGTATTTGACCTCGGGGCGACGAACAAAATGTCCCCAGTTGGTCAAATCTTTGTTCTGGTCCCCACAAGTATAGTTGAACACATCCACACAAGACACACACATCCACACAAGACACACACATCCACACAAGACACACACATCCACACAAGACACACACACACACACATCCACACAAGACACACACACACACACACACACACACACACACACACACACACACACACACACACACACACTATGGCTTCCTTTCCCTTTCCCGTGGCTCCTTTCCTTTATCCCCACACATCTGAAAGAACATAACGGTTTTAAAGAAAACAGATTTAAACCAATCCAGTCATTTTCTATCAGTAAAATGTAACCTGTAAGTGTCTGTGAAAGAAAGTAGTGGAGGAAAGAGAGAGCCACATAACCTTTCTGAGTGGTACGCTGCCTTACAAGGGGCTTGTTGTCTGCCTCAAGGTTGTGTGAGATGTCATTATCTCAGCCAATCAGGGGAAGTGAAAGCCCACAGCAGTGGGACTTAACAATGTTAAGCTAATTGCGTGGGAAATACATGGCTGAGTTAATGACTGGTGTTTAGTTGTTTCAACTTGAGCTTTAATTCCCTTCTCTGTATTGTATTGTACCCACCTAGAGTACACTAAATGCCCTTTACTTTACTATACTGTAGGTTAATCTAATACACCACCTTTGTAGTATGATAACCAGTGACTTTGTTTTTACTATTGTTAAAATGTGTCCCATGCAGCAGCATCCTGAAATCAAATGGGTGGATGGAGGCAAGCCTTTGTTCAAGGTGTCCACTCACCTTGTCTCCACTGTGTACACTCAGGTTGGTTTCATTTCTCAGATTAGTTCAGTGACGTAACTGATCCAGGGTTTTTAAATGCATGATCTCCACCTCCTCTTCTAGACATCTTGTTTTTTTCTAACATCTCTACTTCTCCTCTCTGTAGGATCAACATTTGCACCATTTCTTTGCCCACTGTCAGAGCGCAGAGTCTGCAGCCCAGGTGACAGGAGGACAGCTGGTCAAGTATCTGAAGGTAAAGCATGGTCAGTGACGGTGGCACCTCCGTGGGCGTGACCAGGATGTGTGAAGACATGTCTGACTGGGGTCTGAAAGACATGACCAGGATGTGTGAAGACATGTCTGACTGGGGTCTGAAAGACATGACCAGGATGTGTGAAGACATGTCTGACTGGGGTCTGAAAGACATGACCAGGATGTGTGAAGACATGACCAGGATGTGTGAAGACATGTCTGACTGGGGTCTGAAACACATGACACCTGTTGTTGTGCGTCGAATAGGGTAGCTTGAGAGAAAACACATTCATTTATCCATTCTGGATCTCGATCCCCCTCGATCCCCCTCCCTCCAACACCTGTCACCCATCACTCTCTCTGCCATCCAGGCTGTCTCATTTACCCAGGATGTTTATAAGTCAGTGCTTGTTTACTCAGGCCTGGGTGGGACAATGCTAGCATTACCCTCGGCTCCAGTCCACAGGTGCTCTCTCCATTTCCCCCCTTCTGAACACTGACATGAGCAGAGACACATATTCAGATGGATCTCTGGGGTGCTCATGTAAACACACTATTCCACACAAACAATGGTCACCCAAGGCCAGGTCTAGCAGAGAGTGTTTCCCTGGCAGGTTGTCAGATAACTTGGCAGGCCTTGGCCCGTACAGAGTGATGCACCAACGGGGCGCTCAGGAACTAACTCGTAGGTGTGTGTGATTAACATGCTTGTTCTCAATTGTGTCCTGTTATTCTTTGCTCCTTCCGTTTCCTTTTACGCAACTGTGTGTTTGGATTCCGCCCCTCTTGGTGAGATGCAACTTTCACCTCCTCATCAGAGACTGATTAGAGCCGGCTTGGGAGTGCATGTTTACTGTACGCCACCAAGCACTTAGATTGAAGCTGTTTCTAATTTCATCTCTCCTTGCGAATAATTTCAACATAAGTCAGGTCTGTTAATGCAGTTAAGCCTGTCTTTGATGTGCTTGTGGATGACATTCTGCAGGATCAGCATTTTGACTCAGGGAAATACAAGGCCTTCAACGTGTTAGTAACCCTATTCTCTTCCCTCCTCAGAGTCTACACGCTATGGAGAGTTCTGTGATGATACACTTCCTGCCCACCACTCTCAACCAGCTCTTCCGTGTGTTGACCAGTGCCACCCATGAGGAGGTGGCTGTCAACGTCACCAAGTCAGTAGTGTTAGTCTGTGTCCCAAAATGGCACCCTATTCCCCCACAGGGCTCTGGTCAAAAGTAGTGCACTATATAGGGAATAGAGTGCCACTTGGGAGACTCCCATAGACATATGTTCTAATTGGGTTCTCTGTGAGGCCTGAGTATTGACCTGCTCTTACATCTGCTTTCTGGCCCTTTCAGAGTCATGATTCACATTGTTTCCCAGTGCCACGAAGAGGGGCTGGAACACTACCTACGATCATATGTCAAGGTAAGCATGGTACTGGTCCATTTGTCATATGTCAAGGTAAGCATGGTACTGGTCCATTTGTCATATGTCAAGGTAAGCATGGTACTGGTCCATTTATAATATGTCAAGGTAAGCATGGTACTGGTCCATTTGTCATATGTCAAGGTAAGCATGGTACTGGTCCATTTGTCATATGTCAAGGTAAGCATGGTACTGGTCCATTTATAATATGTCAAGGTATGCATGGTACAGGTCCATTTGTAATATGTATTTTGGTATTTTATTAGGATCCCCATTAGCTGTTACAAAAGCAGCAGCTACTCTTCCTGGGGTCCACACAAAACATGAAACATAATACAGAATGACATAATACAGAACATCAATAGACAAGAACAGCTCAAATACAGAACTACATAAAAAAAATTCAAGGCACATGTAGCCTACATATCAATACATACACACAAACTATCTAGGTCAAGTAGGGGAGAGGCGTTATGCCGTGAGGTGTTGCTTTATCTGTTTTTTGAAACCAGGTTTGCTGTTTATTTGAGCAATATGAGATGGAAGGAAGTTCCATGCAATAAGAGCTCGATATAATACTGTACGCTTTCTTGAATTTGTTCTGGATTTGGAGACTATGAAAAGACCCCTGGTGGCATGTCTGGTGGGATAAGTGTGTGTGTCAGAGCTGTGTGTAAGTTGGCTATGCAAACAATTTGGGATTTTCAACACATTATTTCTTATAAAAAGAAGTGATGCAGTCAGTCTCTCTTCAACTCTTAGCCAAGAGAGACTGGCATGCATAGTATTTATATCAGCCCTCTGATTACATTTAAGAGCAAAACGTGCCGCTCTGTTCTGGGTTAGCTGCAGCTTAACTACAGTGGCTGTCGTGGAAAACATTTTCAAATACAACGCTTATCAGAACTTGTAAATTCAAACATGCTCTTTATTACAACTGTACAGACAACTGGCATGTCCCCGCGGAACACACCCCGCGGAACACACACCGCTTCCCAACCCCGGTTCCAACATTTATACATAAATAGCATATGGGTCCACCCCATATGCAAATAAGCATACTTCCCCTAATTCTTCCTGCCATCCTTATCTTTTTAGTTCAGGCTTCCTACTTGTTCACGCCTACTAACGCCCATTATCTGCTTTCAGTTAAATTATAATAGTGGCCAGACCCATGCTTGTCTTAAAAATAATATATGTCCCTCTATACTCTAGGCCTATGACTCAACCCTGTATTTAATTCAATGCCCCAGCATGTTCTCTGGTATGTCCTTATTGGAATTGGCAGACTCTATGTCTCTTCTTATCATTAGTGTCCAGTTGCCTTAGGCATATTTCTCTGGTATGTGTGCTTTTAGTGGAATGTGTAGACTATAAGTCTAGTGTGTCCAATTGTTTTAGGTGCCCATGTGTCTGGTCAGTCTGTCAGCACAATGGAGAAAATAAGAGGGCCAGAACGTCTCTTAGTATATCTCCATTACCACAGTCTCATGATCAACGTGAACATGTGGTTCGTTACTTTAATGTTCAGCTGTCTTATGTCTTTATATGTTATCCATGTGTCTTATGTTACTACTACAATCCCCCCTCTGGGGCTATTTAGCCACATAAATGATACAAATAAGACTTTGGGATAGTAAATGAAAATACCTATGATAAACAAGAAAATACAAAAAATAAAAACAAAGTGAAGCATATAAACCAACTAGACCAAACATCTCCAATGTGAAATAGGAGTAAAAGATCCAATCAGAAACATTAAAGAAAACCAACTAGACCAAACATCTCCAATATTCATAAGAGTAAAAGATCAAATTTGGTATAAAAATATAAGGATAAAATATTACATATTTGATGAAGCATGAGATATATCTAATTCTGTTGCTTTTTCAATGTTCTTATCTTGAGGTAGATCATTAGAGTTTATCAGAAAGTTTCAAATATCAGTAAAAACTCTCCTGACTGATGTCTCAGGTTGCTTTGTTGGCACGGTGGTCTGCTTGGTAAGGGCAGTCGATGTCATCTAGTGGTAGCTACTGTGGTCGTCACAGCAGCCGCCACCCTTGTTGTTGTCACAGGTTCTTCCTGTTCAGGTGCAGGGGTAGGTCTTCACCTTCCACTGGTTCAATCTTGTTCATGATGAGCACCTACTCGTCTTTTTCTTTGATTCATGTCAGGTCACATCCTTTCGGGTCCCAAACTACTTCTCCCTTTGTTTGGTGATGTGTCCATCCACAGAGTGCAATCTCCGATAAGGGTTTGATCCTTATGATTGAGATAGACTTCAGTTCTCCTGCTTCTGTTATACATTGAGGTGGAACATAGATTCTAACCTTGTCAGTCTTTTTGGATTGTTCGGCTGATTCCATTCTTCTCTTCCTGCTCCCACCATACATCTTGATTGTGCATTAGTCTGTTGTTTCTATACTAGCATTCACTGTTGCTTCTGTTATGTCAATGTCATTATTCTTTTGTTGTTCTAATATCAATTGTCTGTAAAGGAGGCCATTCAAAAGTTTAAAAGTCAATTGTGGGGTAATCCCCATTTTCTTCAGCTTGCGGGACTTTTCCTCCTCTTTCTTCACCTGAAGCTCCCTCCTCAGGCCGGACTTAGCTTCCATCTGGAAGGGTTTCAATTTTAGGAAAGAAACGTTCTTATTCTGTTCCTTGTGAGGCCTCTCCTCCTCTTCTGGGTGCATTAGTCGGTGCACGTGTCATATTTTGGCTTTCACTTGATTTACTGTTTTCTTGGCTCCTCCCTGGCATCTCAATCGTTTCCGCTGCTCCTGCTCCCTCCAGGCTCCCTCCTGGTGAATCAGCATCCTCAGTGTCCTCATCTCTATGTGGTTGTATCCTTCTCTCTGTTGGGACTCAGCTGCAGTGGTTCAGATGGTACCACGTCTGGCTTCTTTTCACTTGGACGGCCGTTCTTGTTGCTTTGGCCACCTCATAGGGTCCATCTCTCCTCGGTTGATCCCACTTCCTCAGGATCCCTCCAACGTGGACTAGATCTCCTGGTACCACTGAGAGAGGTCCTTCTGGTCCCCTTGGATCATCAGACGCAGAACCTCTCATCCTGGTTCAGGTTTCTGCCTACTTTCTGTGAAGCATTCATACTTAGAGACTTATGGCCTCTGTTCTAAGATTGCACCATACATCCTCTTACTTCCATCACTCATCACACAACAAACAGACATTCCAGCTGAAGCTGGCGAACCCCTCTCCTTCTGGTTTCCTAAACATAAGACTTGGAAAACAACAGACAAAACATAACAGCATTGACAATGTTATGTGTTATGCATAAATATATTCATGCAAACTGAAATCTGAGACCATGACAATTCCCACTCTCTCTTTACCTGACTCTATGCCTCCAGGATACTTTTCTGCTGGACTCCACAAAAATAAAAGCCCTAAAACGCTTCCTCATGCTTCCACCCAGTCTTCCCCTTTCGGCCACAGGTTCTGAGAGGTGTTCCCAAATCATGTCATTTTTACTTAGTTTCCCATCTACTCCATTTCAACTGATAATCATGTGCATAACCTACAATTAACATTCTCTCTTCTTGAATTAATTCAACACTGTATATGCTTTCATATCAATCCCTTTAACATGTTTGTTTAGAGTATAATATCCTATCATCCATTCTCTTTCACATGATGTATTAAAAATAAAACAAGTAGCCTCCAAACTCAACCCAGTATGTCTATAGTGGAATCTAATCTCTCTCTCTTTCTCTCTCTGATTCCACATCCTCTGTCATGGTGTTTTCAAGCTCACCCATTATTCAGCTGGACCTTACTTCTCGTGAGACTTATGCACCCACCAAAGAGAGACATGAAGAATTTTACCACTGCAGTGTTGTAAGAAGTATACCACCAGCCTGGTGTATCTTGATGTACACTCAATCTCCAGAATGCAGCCCAAGCCCTTCCATTTCTGGCTGTTTTTTCCTGAGGACATACACACTAACACATGGGTTATTCCCTGACAACAGACTTCCTTCTTATAGCAAGATCACTAAATCTTAATTTTTAATAACAGCCCTATGTAACCATTCTGCCTCAAATACCTGGCCTCCTGCCACAGAAATATTCATAATGATAGTCAAATGATTGTCCCTACAGCAACTGCTGTAAAATAACATATAATCATTCAAGCGTTTTCCAGTTGGATTAATATCCAATCCTAACAAAACTATGTCATAAGTTTCTTAAACTTTTGCTCTAATGTTCAAAATGCCACCACTTATTCTTTTTACCATATCTTTAGATATGTGAATTGTTCTATTTACTTTTAGAATTGTCCCTATATTTTACACAGCCAGCTGTCTTTCCTTTTCTGTGAATTATCTCTATTTTTATACATATTTTCTAGAAATAACACCCCTTCACTATCATTACCTTCTTTTATGAGTCCCCTAACCCATAACTGCCATTGTTTGATACATACTTAAAACATCCTTAAGTCAATTTATATATCATTTATATCAGTCCCTCCTCAGGAACATATACACAACCTTATGTTCCTCAAAACAAAAATAAATTGACCAAACGAGAAAAAGAGAAAAAATAATAATAATAAAAAAAAAAATATATAAAAAAATAATAATAATAATAATAATAATACTTGCACATTTGCAATATTACCACTATTTGTAATGTAATGGAAAACGTCCATCCGTGTCATTCTATGCCAATGTTATTGTTGGTCTCTTTCTTCTTCATTCATGGGTATCTTCGCACAACAGACTACCTATTTATTCAATTGAACATTACATTTTATCATCCCAATTCCAATGACATTATAAAACGAAAGAAACAAAAAACCTTTAATCTAAAATTCTGTAAGTTCTGTCAACCTCCTTGTCTCAGGATTAGTTTCCAGAGCTTCCCTAAGCCTATTAACGTTAAACAGTTCTATATCCAAATAACTAAACAGTTATATTTTTTATTTTATACATTTTCCAACCCAATATTCATGATAACAATCCTTAGTGTTTACTTTAACTCAAATTTGACCTTATCTATTCAATACACAACATCCCTTTAATAATTAACATTTATACTAAACACTTTAAATACCAGTACTATCTATTTTCCCAATAGCCCTTTTGTCTCAGTTTCTCTCATGAGTGGCCTGATAATAAAAAGGTCAGTACCCCAATTCCTTTAAGTCATTATTCTCCCAACAAATATAATGTCATTTCAGCATGTCTTTTTTAGATACAGTTCACAGGTCATCAGACACAGTTGTCCCTCACTATTCAGCCGGTTAGGGTGGGTTTGAGCTCCACACCCACTTGTAGTGATATTCTCTCCCATGCCTTAAAGCATTCTGACGTCACCTTCTATGATAACTCCCTTATTCTACCGGTGATTTCTCAGACGAATTACAGATGAGGTATTTATCAACAAAACCCTTTGGAGTAACTTTCATCACTTTCTATATGCAGAATGAACAAAACACATTTGTGTATTTATCCAAAGACCATAACCCCAAGGAACTGATAGTTTTACCCATGAACCCATGTTATATCAAAATAAAAATTAAAATAAACCTATTCGAATAACTTATTCAATTTAAGGGTACAACTCTTCATAATTTTCCCAGGGACATAATAGATTTTCAAAGTAATTATACAGTTTGAATAGAGCCTGGTGTCTTTTAAACATTTTATAAGTAAATCCCACCTGTTTCAACAATTTCTAGTAAAAGGTGATCAGTCTTTCACAGGAAATTCTTAGGATTCAGGGCATTTTGACACCATTAAAATGTTTCCAATCCCCTTTCTTTAGAAACAATTCAAATACATTTTTCAGAAAACATTTCCCTACCTTTTGCATACCCAATTTGAAACTGAATTGGAAAAAACCCTTCCAATAAATCTACTAATGTATATTCATTCCCAGTACATGGTGCATTTACTAGTAAACCATAAGCCAATAACACAAAGGAACTGGACTCACTTATCCAGAACTCCATTTTTTAGCCTTATCCAGATATTTTTATTTTTAAAGCGGCTGACTTTAACTAACTGCTTTCCACAGTAATGCAGTCTCCAATGATATTTTGACCAGAGAAGATTAAACCCTTTTTTTCTGGAAAAGAAAGTATACATATCGTTAATTTCACAACGTCAGCTTTTAATCTGCAAATAGTTTTTATTCCATAAACATCTTAACATTTTTCAGAGAATGACGGTATAGAATGTCTAACAATTAAAATTCCATCTGTACTCTACTATATGTCAAGTCAAACGTGATCTAATACTTCGTCTTGACCACATATAAACTGTAATCTCTATGAACCACTCATTGTTCGCTCAGAGACAATACACCGCCAAGTAAAAATTCCATTCACACTAACCTCAAACCGATTAGTTGTTTGTTATTTTGACAAGGAAATAAACTCTCGTATATCGGCATTTCCTGCTACCACACTAAGTTCTAGTGTCACCTTACACTAATTTTCCCCATAACCCGCTATATCCATATTCAAAACAAGGAGCTATTTTCTTATTTGTTTTTAGATATTGTCAATAGTTCTACTAATCACCCGCACGTCTGCGAGGACGAGTGGAACCACATTTGTCTTTTATAGTAATGTATTTGCTGATGATAGAATGTTACCAGGTAATGGCGTCCCCCATTATCCAGTTTTTTCATATTCAATCCGAAGTCGGTAGAACTAATGTGCGCGTCTTTTAGTGAATCCATGGCTTTCTTTTAAAAAATCCCTCAATGCTATGGTGAAACAATCCTTTTGTTTTCATGCCACTATTTATTTATTTATTTTCCTAAATACTCCCTATGTATTATACACCTCTTATTTACTATTTTTCCGAGGTAGAGCTAATCTCCTTTCCAATTAATAATTCATTTGTCACATCACTTAATTTCTCTTATCAAAGCCTACTCTATATAGTACAGACATTTTTCTGAATACTACAGATGACTTAATGTCTTATCCTAGTACAGTACTTCAAATATCACTGTGTTTTTCCCTTTACAGATATAATTATTTATTCATTTTATTCGTTTGGTTTGTTATTACAGTTCTAATCTATTTTTAAGATTACATTTACCTTACATTTAAGTCATTTAGCAGACTCTCTTATCCAGAGCGACTTACAAATTGGAAAGTTCATACATATTCATCCTGGTCCCCCGTAGGAATTGAACCCTCAACCCAGGCGTTTGTAAGCACCATGCTCTACCAACTGAGCCACACAGGTCCACTGCCCGTTCCATTAAGATCTCTATCTAACGTCTTACTTTTACCTTTAGTTATTTATTTTGTCTATACTTTCTTACCTCTTCTCTATATTCTTATTGTTTCATTGTCTTTTATCCCATTTTACTGTTTAATTCCTGATTCACGGTTTTAGTGAAACCAACCTCTCATATTCTGGTCTCTGTCCTTCAGGCTATTTTTAGACCGTAGCTTCTGTAGACACAGAGTGATCGACGGCCTGTTTTTTCCTCTTCCTTTGTTACACCGTTCGTGAATCCTTAATCTGTCCTGAATTTCACTATTTATCACTATTTATCTTAACTAACCTAGATTCGTTTTTAACTTTATAGTACAATTTCATTTTATCAACGATTCTACTTTCTGTTTTGTTACCACACTGTTCTATTCATATTATACTATTCGGTTAACTCCTCTTTAATTATTTTTATTCATTATTTATTTTGATACCTTTTTAGTAATTTTACTATGGTCGCTTACTACTTTATCACATCAGTGTTTTTATCCTTGCTTATAACTTATTTTACTTCGATGTTCCTTAACTTCGTTCCCTCTGCCTAATAGCAGTTAACAGCACCACTCCTCAACGTTCTACTCTATTCGCAGGAAGGCTGCGAGCTCCCTCTTCTGGACGTTCTGCCTACACACACACAACTTATCTTTCCTAATGTTCTATTTTTACACAGATCTACTCATTTCTTACAACATTATCATTCATCCTTTTATGTTTCATCCGTTCATTCAATCCCTTTGTTTTTACCTCAAAACAACTCAGTCTTTCTTTATTGACTTAATTCACTTCCTCCTACATAAGCCTAGACTTCTACAATATGACGAGACTACTGTCTAATCGGATCAGCTTGTCTTCATATCCTATTCAACCCCCAATACTTATCTTTTCTTCTATTATTAGAGTAGTATTGTGGCGTGACCTACTGAATTACCAAACCCTGGTAGCTAGACAGAGCGGTTTTTTATTCGCAGGATTTCTTTTGCATTTGAACGCCGCACAATCGGGCCAACGTTTTTCCTGCACCTACTACTTCACTCATACAGTCCTCCTTTCAGAGCGGAAACTATGAATATTTATTTAACTACTGATTTATGTTTTGACCGTATAAGTTACTTTTGCAGTTGAACGCCGCACAATCGGGCCAACGTTTTCCTACAACCTACTGATTTATGCTTTGACCGTATAAGCTACTTTTGCAGTTGAACGTCGCACAATCGGGCCAACGTTTTCCTACAACCTACTGATTTATGCTTTGACTGTATAAGCTACTTTTGCAGTTGAACGTCGCACAATCGGGCCAACGTTTTCCTACAACCTACTGATTTATGCTTTGACTGTATAAGCTACTTTTGCAGTTGAACGCCGCACAATCGGGCCAACGTTTTCCTACAACCTACTGATTTATGCTTTGACCGTATCAGCTACTAGTTGTAGCCCTGCGCCTGAGCCCAGCCGCTCAACTAGAGAGTACAAACAGTTGCGCCGATCAGCCCACACAAGGCTGCTCAAAATGAATGGTCCGACGAGAGGGGCAGTCCGAATCACACACACCCGACACGAGTCGCCCGCTCAGGTTGACTGAGGTGTGTTTACGCACATCCCAAAACAGATCCTGATACGGTCGAACCCGGCCAAGCAGAATCAGACGGAACAACTCCCCCAATCAAACCAGACACATGAACCTGTCTCGAGCAGTCCAACCAGAACAAATGCCCGCTCCCCCCAGCCAAACACCCGACACAATCAAAGTTCACAGTTCCAGTTCACTCAATCTCTAGACATGCGCATTCATACAAAACCCAAACTCACACATGCATGCACATTTATTTGAATTCAAAAGTTCTTTCGTTTTTATCGTTTTTAGGAAATTTGAGAGAGAGACCTACATGACATTCCTCCCGCTGAGACAGGACTCTGAAGCAATCTACACAAACATTTCAACTATTGTAAGAACTTGCTTACCGTATATAGTTGGGTGGCCACCTCTGTTTGTTTAGATTGTCCAAAGAACCCGTCAGCCAAGAACATCTCCGTCCCTGTCACTCCTGGCAAGCTCGCCAATTATGTCGTGGAAAACATTTTCAAATACAACGCTTATCAGAACTTGTAAATTCAAACATGCTCTTTATTACAACTGTACAGACAACTGGCATGTCCCCGCGGAACACACCCCGCGGAACACACACCGCTTCCCAACCCCGGTTCCAACATTTATACATAAATAGCATATGGGTCCACCCCATATGCAAATAAGCATACTTCCCCTAATTCTTCCTGCCATCCTTATCTTTTTAGTTCAGGCTTCCTACTTGTTCACGCCTACTAACGCCCATTATCTGCTTTCAGTTAAATTATAATAGTGGCCAGACCCATGCTTGTCTTAAAAATAATATATGTCCCTCTATACTCTAGGCCTATGACTCAACCCTGTATTTAATTCAATGCCCCAGCATGTTCTCTGGTATGTCCTTATTGGAATTGGCAGACTCTATGTCTCTTCTTATCATTAGTGTCCAGTTGCCTTAGGCATATTTCTCTGGTATGTGTGCTTTTAGTGGAATGTGTAGACTATAAGTCTAGTGTGTCCAATTGTTTTAGGTGCCCATGTGTCTGGTCAGTCTGTCAGCACAATGGAGAAAATAAGAGGGCCAGAACGTCTCTTAGTATATCTCCATTACCACAGTCTCATGATCAACGTGAACATGTGGTTCGTTACTTTAATGTTCAGCTGTCTTATGTCTTTATATGTTATCCATGTGTCTTATGTTACTACTACATGGCTTGCGAAAGTATTCACCCCCTTGGCATTTTTGCTATTTTGTTGCCTTACAACCTGGAATTAAAATTGATTTTTGGGAGGTTTGTGTCATTTGATTTACCAACATGCCTACCACTTTGAAGATGCAAAGTAATTTTTATTGTGAAACAAACAAGAAATAAGACAAAAACCAGAACTTGAGCGTGCATAACTATCCACCCCCCCAAAGTCAATACTTTGTAGAGCCACATTTTGCAGCAATTACAGCTGCACGTCTCTTGGGGTATGTCTCTATAAGCTTGGCACATCTAGCCACTGGGACTTTTGCTCATTCTTCAAGACAAAACTGCTCCAGCTCCTTCAAGTTGGTTGGGATCTGCTGGTGTACAGCAATCCTTAAGTCCTACCACAGATTCTCAATTGGATTGAAGTCTGGGCTTTGACTAGGCCATTCCAAGACATTTAAAGGTTTCCCCTTAAACCACTCGAGTGTTGCTTTAGCAGTATGCTTTGGGTCATTGTCCTGCTGTTTGTCTTATCTGGAAGAGACTGACTGCATCACTTCTTCTTTTTATAAGAAACATTATTGTGTTGAAAATCTCAAATTGTTTGCATAGTCAACTTACACACAGCTCTGACAGACACACTTATTATGCTTCACTGTGGGGATGGTGTTCTCGGGTGATGAGAGGTCCTTGGGTTTGCGCCAGACATAGCGTTTTCCTTGATGGCCAAAAGCTACATTTTAGTCTCATCTGACCAGAGTACCTTCTTCCATATGTTTGGGGAGTCTCCCACATGCCTTTTGGCGAACACCTAATGTGTTTGCAAATTTTTTTCTTTAAGGAATTGCTTTTTTCTGGCCACTCTTCCGTAAAGCCCAGCTCTGTGGAGTGTATGGCTTAAAATGGTCCTATGGACAGATACTCTAATGTCCGCTGTGGAGTTTGCAGCTCCTTCAGGGTTATCTTTGGTCTCTTTGTTGCCTCTCTGTTTAATGCCCTCCTTGCCTGGTCTGTGAGTTTTGATGGACGGCCCTCTCTTGGCAGGTTTGTTGTGGTGACATAGTCTTTCCATTTTTTAATAATGGATTTAATGGTGCTCCGTGGGGTGCTAAAAGTTTCGGATATTTTTTTACAACCCAATCCTGATCTGTACTTCTCCACAACTTTGTCCCTGACCTGTTTGGAGCGCTCCTTGGTCTTCATGGTGCCCCTTGCTTAGTGGTGTTGCAGACTCTGGGGCCTTTCAGAACAGGTGTATATATACTGAGATCATGTGACACTGAGATTGCACACAGGTGGACTTTATTTAACTAATTGTGTGACTTCTGAAGGTAATTGGTTGCACTCGATCTTATTTAGGGGCTTCGTAGCAAAGGGGGTGAATACATATGCACGCACTACTTTTCAGTTTTATATTTTTTTAGCATTTTTTTAAACAAGTAATTTTTTTCATTTCACTTCACCAATTTTGACTATTTTGTGTATGTCCATTACATGAAATCCAAATAAAAATCAATTTAAATTACAGGTTGTAATGCAACAAAATAGGAAAAACGCCAAGGGGGTGAATACTTTTGCAAGGCACTGTAGGTCTTTCCTTGCAGCACTGTACCACACGACTGGACAATAATCAAGATTAGACAAAACTAGAGCCTGCAGAACTTGCTTTTTGGAGTGTGGTGTCAAAAAAGCAGAGCATCTCTTTATTGTGGCCAGACCTCTCCCCATCTTTACAACCATTGCATCTATATGTTTTGACCATGACAGTTTACAATCTAAGGTAACACCAAGTAATTTAGTCTCCTCAACTTTTTCAACAGCCACACCATTCATTACCAGATTCAGCTGAGGTCTAGAACTTAAGGAATGATTTGTACCAAATACAATACTCTTAGTTTTAGAGATGTTCAGGACCAGTTTATTACTGGCCACCCATTCCAAAACAGACTGCAACTCTTTGTTAAGGGTTTCAGTGACTCCATTAGCTGTGGTTGCTGATGCGTATATGGTTGAATCATAAGCATACATGGACACACATGCTTTGTTTAATGCCAGTGGCAGGTCATTGGTAAAAATAGAAAAGAGTAGAGGGCCTAGAGAGCTGCCCTGCGGTACACCACACTTTACATGTTTGACATTAGAGAAGCTTCCATTAAATATAACCCTCTGAGTTCTATTAGATAGATAGCTCTGAATCCACGATATGGCAGAGGTTGAAAAGCCATAACAATTGTTTTTTTTAACAACAGGTTATGGTCAATAATATCAAAGGCTGCACTGAAATCTAACAGTACAGCTCCCACAATCTTTTTATTATGAATTTCTTTCAACCAATCATCAGTCATTTGTGTCAGTGCAGTACATGTTGAGTGCCCTTCTCTATAAGCATGCTGAAAGTCTGTTGTTCATTTGTTTACAGAGAAATAGCATTGTATTTGGTCAAACACCATTTTTTCCAACAATTTGCTAAGAGCTGGCAGCAAGCTTATAGGTCTGCTGTTACAACCAGTAAAGGCCACTTTACCACTCTTGGGTAGTGGAATTACTTTGGCTTCCCTCCAGGACTGAGGACAAACACCTTCCTCTAGGCTCAGATTAAAGATATGACAGATAGGAGTAGCTATAGAGTCAGCTACCATCCTCAGTAGCTTTCCATCGAAGTTGTCAATGCCAGGAGATTTGTCATTATTGATCGATAACAATAATCTTTCCACCTCTCCCACACTAACTTTACAAAATTCAAACTTGCAATGCTTTTCTTTAATTATTTGTTTTTTTATTCATGAATACAATTGCTCACTGTTCATTGTTGACATTTCCTGCCTAAGTTTGCCCACTTTGCCAATTAAATAATCATTATAATAATTGGCAACATCAAATGGTTTTGTGATGAATAAGCCATCTGATTCGATGAAAGATGGAGTTGAATTTGTCTTTCTGCCCACAATTTCATTTAAAGTACTCCAAAGTGTTTTTCCATCATTCTTTATATCATTGATCTTGGCTTCATAATACAGTTTCTTCTTCTTTTTGTTGAGTTTAGTCACATAATTTCTCAATTTGCAGTAAGTAAGCCAGGTAAGCATGGTACTGGTCCATTTGTCATAGGGCACAATTACCTACTGTGTAGTTGTAGAACATGATGTTCTTTTCTCCCTCCCTGGTTCAGTATGTGTTTAAGACCGAGCCATACACATCCTCTACCACGAGAACAGTTCACGAGGAGCTGGCCAAAGCCATGACTGCAATTCTAAAGCCTTCCACAGACTTCCTCACTAGCAACAAATTGCTCAAGGTAATGAACAGCACAGCAATAGGGTGAAGAAGGGTTTTCTGGACATTTACATCAAGTTTCATGTTTGCATTGATTTGTATTTGTTTCTGTATCTCTGTTTCGTAGTACTCGTGGTATTTCTTCGAAGCCTTAGTGAAGTCCATGGCACAGTACTTGATTGAGAGCAGTAAAGTGAGGGTAAGTCTGTTGTGACACTTGACTAAGCCAAGTCTTCATTTTTTTTCTATGATATAAATGTCAGCTTATGAGTTTGAGCTCCTAACATGCGCAGCAATGTGGGCTGCCACAGTCCTCACACAGAATAAAGCACAGCCATGTCTCATAACTAACCATCACTTCAATGCTATCCACAGCAGTCTCCCCTAACCAACCATAGCCCTGAGTTTCCTCCCTGACATGGCCATGTATAACCAGGAAGCTCCTGTAGGAACCATTACTCTCCCTCAGGAGTGTGCCACACTGAACAGAGGAAACAGGGAGTTTCCATTAAGGGTTGCTCCCTCTACTGTGGTTCTGTGGTGGCTCACTGGGATGGCCTCTCTCTAGGAATAGCTGTGGTGGGGTCAGAAACACAACCTGTTATGGCCTCTCTCTGGGAACAGCAGTGGTGGGGTCAGAAACAAAACAACAATGTGTTGTTGGAAGTGTGTAGCTCCTCGAGCACCAAATTGAAGTGTTGCATAGTACTTTCATATGTTATCCTCTGGGCACTTCAGGAATCCTAACGCAAAATCAATCTCACAGTAATAGCTGTGACAGTAACAGCTGTGACAGTAACAACAGTAACAGCTGTGACAGTAACAGCTGTGACAGTAACAACAGTAACAGCTGTGACAGTAACAGCTGTGACAGTAACAACAGTAACAGCTGTGACAGTAACATCTGTGACAGTAACAACAGTAACAGCTGTGACAGTAACAGCTGTGACAGTAACAGCTGTGACAGTAACAACTCTGATAGTAACAGCTGTGACAGTAACAGCTGTGACAGTAACAACAGTAACAGCTGTGACAGTAACAGCTGTGACAGTAACAACAGTAACAGCTGTGACAGTAACAACTCTGATAGTAACAGCTGTGACAGTAACAACTCTGATAGTAACAGCTGTGACAGTAACAACTCTGATAGTAACAGCTGTGACAGTAACAACTCTGATAGTAACAGCTGTGACAGTAACAACTCTGATAGTAACAGCTGTGACAGTAACAACTCTGACAGTAACAACTCTGACAGTAACAGCTGTGACAGTAACAACTCTGATAGTAACAGCTGTGACAGTAACAACTCTGACAGTAACAGCTGTGACAGTAACAACTCTGATAGTAACTGCTGTGACAGTAACAACTCTGATAGTAACAGCTGTGACAGTAACAGCTGTGACAGTAACAACTCTGACAGTAACAACTCTGATAGTAACAGCTGTGACAGTAACAACTCTGATAGTAACAGCTGTGACAGTAACAACTCTGATAGTAACAACTGTGACAGTAACAACTCTGATAGTAACAGCTGTGACAGTAACAACTCTGACAGTAACAACTCTGATAGTAACAGCTGTGACAGTAACAGTGCTGACAGTAACAGCTGTGACAGTAACAACTCTGACAGTAACAGCTGTGATAGTAACAGCTGTGACAGTAACAGCTGTGACAGTAACAACTCTGACAGTAACAACTCTGATAGTAACAGCTGTGACAGTAACAACTCTGATAGTAACAGCTGTGACAGTAACAACTCTGATAGTAACAGCTGTGACAGTAACAACTCTGATAGTAACAGCTGTGACAGTAACAACTCTGATAGTAACAACTGTGACAGTAACAACTCTGATAGTAACAGCTGTGACAGTAACAACTCTGACAGTAACAACTCTGATAGTAACAGCTGTGACAGTAACAACTCTGACAGTAACAGCTGTGACAGTAACAACTCTGATAGTAACAGCTGTGACAGTAACAGCGCTGACAGTAACAACTCGTCTCTGTTTCTCAGCTGTCCAGGAACCAGCGTTTCTCGGCCGGGTTCCACCACACGGTGGAGACCCTGGTCAACATGATGATGCCCCACATCACCCAGAAGTACAAGGACAACTTGGACGCAGCCCGCAACGCCAACCACAGCCTGGCTGTCTTCATCAAGGTCAGCTGGCGCCATCTGATTGGCTAGACGGGCACACTTGGTCATCCTTGTACTCTACTGAAATAATCATTTTCTTCCTGTTTTCACAGCGCTGTTTGACCCTCATGGACAGAGGCTTTGTCTTCAAGCAGATCAACCACTACATCCACTGCTTTGTGCCTGGAGACCCCAGGGTAGTTCTCATGATGATATGATTATGTTGAGTTATTACAATACCTTTCATATTTCCACCACTATACCTTAGGAGTAACACTTATGTACATGGAATCTTGTTTTCAGACTCTGTTTGAGTTCAAGTTTGAGTTCCTGCGTGTCATATGCAATCACGAGCACTACATCCCCTTGAATCTGCCCATGCCTTTTGGAAATGGGAGGATACAAAGATTTCAAGGTGAGCAAAATAGAATATACAGTATGAAGGTATACCAGGGCTGTATGAGATACTTCTATCTGTACTAACCTAAAACCATAATGCTTTTATACAGTAATATGATGTTGGGAAAGCTGTCTGCCAAAGTTGAAGGATCCTGTCCATTTTAGTGTTCAATCAATCAATCAATCAAATGTATTTATAAAGCCCCTTTTACATCAGCCGATGTCACAAAGTGCTGTACAGAAACCCAGCCTAAAACCCCAAACAGCAAGCAATGCAGATGTAGAAGCACGGTGTCTAGGAATAACTCCCCAGAAAGGCAGGAACCTAGGAAGAAACATAGAGAGGAACCAGGCTCTGTCCTCTTCCGGCTGTCCTCTTCCGGCCAGTCCTCTTCAAATCAAATCAAATCAAATTTTATTAGTCACATACACATGGTTAGCAGATGTTAATGCGAGTGTAGCGAAATGCTTGTGCTTCTAGTTCCGACAATGCAGTAATAACCAACAAGTAATCTAACCTAACAATTCCACAACTACTACCTTATACACACACACAAGTGTAAAGGGATAAAGAATATGTACATAAAGATATATGGATGAGTGGTGGTACAGAACGGCATGGCAAGATGCAGTAGATGGTATAGAGTACGGTATATACATATGAGATGAGTACTGTAGGGTATGTAAACATAAAGTGGCATAGTTTAAAGTGGCTAGTGGTACATGTATTACATAAAGATGGCAAGATGCAGTAGATGATATAGAGTACAGTATATACATATGAGATGGGTAATGTAGGGTATGTAAACATTATATTAAGTGGCATTGTTTAAAGTGGCTAGTGGTACATTTTTACATAATTTCCATCAATTCCCATTTTTAAAGTGGCTGGAGTTGAGTCAGTATGTTGTCAGCGGCCGCTAAATGTTAGTGGTGGCTGTTTAACAGTCTGATGGCCTTGAGATAGAAGCTGTTTTTCAGTCTCTCGGTCCCTGCTTTGATGCACCTGTACTGACCTCGCCTTCTGGATGATAGCGGGGTGAACAGGCAGTGGCTTGGGTGGTTGTTGTCCTTGATGATCTTTATGGCCTTCCTGTGACATCGGGTGGTGTAGGTGTCCTGGAGGGCAGGTAGTTTGCCCCCGGTGGTGCGTTCTGCAGACCTCACTACCCTCTGGAGAGCCTTACGGTTGTGGGCGGAGCAGTTGCCGTACCAGGCGGTGATACAGCCCGACAGGATGCTCTCGATTGTGCATCTGTAGAAGTTTGTGAGTGCTTTTGGTGACAAGCCGAATTTCTTCAGCCTCCTGAGGTTGAAGAGGCGCTGCTGCGCCTTCTTCACAACGCTGTCTGTGTGGGTGGACCAATTCAGTTTGTCCGTGATGTGTACACCGAGGAACTTAAAACTTTCCACCTTCTCCACTACTGACCCGTCGATGTGGATAGGGGGGTGCTCCCTCTGCTGTTTCCTGAAGTCCACAATCATCTCCTTTGTTTTGTTGACGTTGAGTGTGAGGTTATTTTCCTGACACCACACTCCGAGGGCCCTCACCTCCTCCCTGTAGGCCGTCTCGTCGTTGTTGGTAATCAAGCCTACCACTGTAGTGTCATCCGCAAACTTGATGATTGAGTTGGAGGCGTGCATGGCCACGCAGTCGTGGGTGAACAGGGAGTACAGGAGAGGGCTCAGAACGCACCCTTGTGGGGCCCCAGTGTTGAGGATCAGCGGGGTGGAGATGTTGTTACCTACCCTCACCACCTGGGGGCGGCCCGTCAGGAAGTCCAGGACCCAGTTGCACAGGGCGGGGTCGAGACCCAGGGTCTCGAGCTTGATGACGAGTTTGGAGGGTACTATGGTGTTAAATGCTGAGCTGTAATCGATGAACAGCATTCTCACATGGGTATTCCTCTTGTCCAGATGGGTTAGGGCAGTGTGCAGTGTGGTTGCGATTGCGTCGTCTGTGGACCTATTGGGTCGGTAAGCAAATTGGAGTGGGTCTAGGGTGTCCGGTAGGGTGGAGGTGATATGGTGATACGGAAGTGAGTGCTACGGGGCGGTAGTCGTTTAGCTCAGTTACCTTAGCTTTCTTGGGAACAGGAACAATGGTGGCCCTCTTGAAGCATGTGGGAACAGCAGACTGGGATAAGGATTGATTGAATATGTCCGTAAACACACCAGCCAGCTGGTCTGCGCATGCTCTGAGGACGCGGCTGGGAATGCCGTCTGGGCCTGCAGCCTTGCGAGGGTTAACACGTTTAAATGTTTTACTCACCTCGGCTGCAGTGAAGGAGAGCCCGCAGGTTTTGGTAGGGGGCCGTGTCAGTGGCACTGTATTGTCCTCAAAGCGGGCAAAAAAGTTGTTTAGCTTGTCTGGGAGCAAGACATCCTGGTCCGCGACGGGGCTGGTTTTCTTTTTGTAATCCGTGATTGACTGTAGACCCTGCCACATACCTCTTGTGTCTGAGCTGTTGAATTGCGACTCGATTTTGTCTCTGTACTGGGACTTAGCCTGTTTGATTGCCTTGCGGAGAGAATAGCTACACTGTTTGTATTCGGTCATGCTTCCGGTCACCTTGCCCTGGTTAAAAGCAGTGGTTCGCGCTTTCAGTTTCACGCGAATGCTGCCGTCAATCCACGGTTTCTGGTTTGGGAATGTTTTAATCGTTGCTGTGGGTACGACATCGTCAATGCACTTCCTAATGAACTCGCTCACCGAATCAGCATATTCGTCAATATTGTTGTTGGACGCAATGCGGAACATATTCCAATCCGCGTGATCGAAGCAGTCTTGAAGCGTGGATTCAGATTGGTCGGACCAGCGTTGAACAGACCTGAGCGCGGGAGCTTGTTGTTTTAGTTTCTGTTTGTAGGCTGGAATCAACAAAATGGAGTCGTGGTCAGCTTTTCCGAAAGGGGGGCGGGGGAGGGCCTTATATGCGTCGCGGAAATTAGTATAACAATGATCTAGGGTTTTTCCAGCCCTGGTAGCACAATCGATATGCTGATAGAATTTAGGGAGTTTTGTTTTTAGATTAGCCTTGTTAAAATCCCCAGCTACGATGAATGCAGCCTCAGGGTGTGTGGTTTCCAGTTTACAAAGAGTCAGATAAAGTTCGTTCAGGGCCATCGATGTGTCTGCTTGGGGGGTAATATATACGGCTGTGATTATGATTGAAGAGAATTCCCTTGGTAGATAATGCGGTCGACATTTGATTGTGAGGAGTTCTAGATCAGGTGAACAGAATGACTTGAGTTCCTGTGTGTTGTTATGATGATCACACCACGTCTCGTTAATCATAAGGCATACCCCCCCGCCCCTCTTCTTACCAGAAAGATGTTTGTTTCTGTCGGCGCGATGCATGAAGAAACCAGCTGGCTGCACCGACTCCGTTAGCGTCTCTTGAGTTAGCCATATTTCCGTGAAGCAGAGCACGTTGCAATCCCTGATGTCTCTCTGGAATGCTACCCGTGCTCGGATTTCATCAACCTTATTGTCAAGAGACTGGACATTGGCGAGTAGTATGCTAGGGAGTGGAGCGCGATGTGCCCGTCTCCGAAGCCTGACCACGAGACCGCCTCGTTTGCCCCTTTTACGGCGTCGCACAGGGTCGCCGGCTGGGATCAGATCCATTGTATTGGGTGGAAGGCAAAACACTGGATCCGTTTCTGGAAAGTCATATTCCTGGTAGGAACGATGATGAGTTGACGTTAATCTCTTCTGGCTGTGCCGGGTGGAGATTATAACAGAACATGGCCAAGATGTTCAAATGTTCATAGATGACCAGCAGGATCAAATAATAATAATCACAGTGGTTGTAGTGTTCAGAGTGTTTTAAATTGCTTTTCCATCTCATCAAACTCAAGTACACTACCTACAGTGCATTCAGAAAGTATTCAGACCCAGGTTGTCATTATGGGGTATTGTGTGTAGACTGCTGAGGAAATGTTTCATTTGATCCATTTCAGAATAAGACTGTAACGTAACAAAATGTGGAAAAAGTCAAGGGATGTGAATTCTTTCCTATTGCACTATATGCTGTCAAAGTTCTGACAGACCACTACCTATACTGTCCTGATAGACCACTACCTATACTGTCCTGATAGACCCCTACCTATACTGTCCTGATAGACCACTACCTATACTGTCCTGATAGACCACTACCTATACTGTCCTGATAGACCCCTACCTATACTGTCCTGATAGACCTATACTGTCCTGATGGACCTATACTGTCCTGATAGACCCCTACCTATACTGTCCTGATAGACCTATACTGTCCTGATAGACCACTACCTATACTGTCCTGATAGACCACTACCTATACTGTCCTGATAGACCACTACCTATACTGTCTTGATAGACCCCTACCTATACTGTCCTGATAGACCACTACCTATACTGTCCTGATAGACCCCTAGCTGTACTCTCCTGATAGACCTATACTGTCCTGATGGACCTATACTGTCCTGATAGACCACTACCTATACTGTCCTGATAGACCCCTACCTATACTGTCCTGATAGACCACTACCTATACTGTCCTGATAGACCCCTACCTATACTGTCCTGATAGACCACTACCTATACTGTCCTGATAGACCCCTACCTATACTGTCCTGATAGACCACTACCTATACTGTCCTGATAGACCACTACCTATACTGTCCTGATAGACCACTACCTATACTGTCCTGATAGACCCCTACCTATACTGTCCTGATAGACCACTACCTATACTGTCCTGATAGACCCCTACCTATACTGTCCTGATAGACCACTACCTATACTGTCCTGATAGACCCCTACCTATACTGTCCTGATAGACCACTACCTATACTGTCCTGATAGACCCCTACCTATACTGTCCTTATAGACCCCTAGCTGTACTGTCCTGATAGACCACTACCTATACTGTCCTGATAGACCACTACCTATACTGTCCTGATAGACCACTACCTATACTGTCCTGATAGACCCCTACCTATACTGTCCTGATAGACCACTACCTATACTGTCCTGATAGACCACTACCTATACTGTCCTGATAGACCCCTAGCTGTACTGTCCTGATAGACCTATACTGTCCTGATAGACCTATACTGTCCTGATAGACCCCTACCTATACTGTCCTGATAGACCCCTACCTATACTGTCCTGATAGACCTATACTGTCCTGATAGACCCCTACCTATACTGTCCTGATAGACCTATAGTGACCTGATAGACCCCTACCTATACTGTCCTGATGGACCTATACTGTCCTGATAGACCACTACCTATACTGTCCTGATAGACCCCTACCTATACTGTCCTGATAGACCACTACCTATACTGTCCTGATAGACCGCTAGCTGTACTGTCCTGATAGACCTATACTGTCCTGATAGACCACTACCTATACTGTCCTGATAGACCACTACCTATACTGTCCTGATAGACCACTACCTATACTGTCCTGATAGACCCCTACCTATACTGTCCTGATAGACCACTACCTATACTGTCCTGATAGACCCCTACTTATACTGTCCTGATAGACCTATACTGTCCTGATAGACCACTACCTATACTGTCCTGATAGACCCCTACCTATACTGTCCTGATAGACCCCTACCTATACTGTCCTGATAGACCCCTACTTATACTGTCCTGATAGACCTATACTGTCCTGATAGACCCCTACCTATACTGTCCTGATAGACCACTACCTATACTGTCCTGATAGACCACTACCTATACTGTCCTGATAGACCTATACTGTCCTGATAGACCCCTACCTATACTGTCCTGATAGACCACTACCTATACTGTCCTGATAGACCCCTACCTATACTGTCCTGATAGACCTATACTGTCCTGATAGACCCCTACCTATACTGTCCTGATAGACCTATACTGTCCTGATAGACCACTACCTATACTGTCCTGATAGACCTATACTGTCCTGATAGACCTATACTGTCCTGATAGACCCCTACCTATACTGTCCTGATAGACCTATACTGTCCTGATAGACCTATACTGTCATGATAGACCCCTACCTATACTGTCCTGATAGACCACTACCTATACTGTCCTGATAGACCTATACTGTCTTGATAGACCCCTACCTATACTGTCCTGATAGACCACTACCTATACTGTCCTGATAGACCACTACCTATACTGTCCTGATAGACCACTACCTATACTGTCTTGATAGACCCCTACCTATACTGTCCTGATAGACCTATACTGTCCTGATAGACCACTACCTATACTGTCTTGATAGACCCCTACCTATACTGTCCTGATAGACCTATACTGTCCTGATAGACCACTACCTATACTGTCCTGATAGACCTATACTGTCCTGATAGACCTATACTGTCCTGATAGACCCTGTCCTGATGGACCTATACTGTCCTCATAGACCCCTACCTATACTGTCCTGATAGACCTATACTGTCCTGATAGACCACTACCTATACTGTCCTGATAGACCACTACCTATACTGTCCTGATAGACCCCTACCTATACTGTCCTGATAGACCCTGTCCTGATAGACCTATACTGTCCTGATAGACCCCTACCTATACTGTCCTGATAGACCCCTACCTATACTGTCCTGATAGACCACTACCTATACTGTCCTGATAGACCCCTACCTATACTGTCCTGATAGACCTATACTGTCCTGATAGACCCCTACCTATACTGTCCTGATAGACCCCTACCTATACTGTCCTGATGGACCTATACTGTCCTGATAGACCACTACCTATACTGTCCTGATAGACCTATACTGTCCTGATAGACCCCTACCTATACTGTCCTGGTAGACCACTACCTATACTGTCCTGATAGACCCCTACCTATACTGTCCTGATAGACCACTACCTATACTGTCCTGATAGACCGCTACCTATACTGTCCTGATAGACCACTACCTATACTGTCCTGATAGACCCCTAGCTGTACTGTCCTGATAGACCACTACCTATACTGTCCTGGTAGACCACTACCTATACTGTCCTGATAGACCACTACCTATACTGTCCTGATAGACCCCTAGCTGTACTGTCCTGATAGACCTATACTGTCCTGATAGACCACTACCTATACTGTCCTGATAGACCCCTACCTATACTGTCCTGATAGACCACTACCTATACTGTCCTGATAGACCCCTACCTATACTGTCCTGATAGACCACTACCTATACTGTCCTGATAGACCCCTAGCTGTACTGTCCTGATAGACCTATACTGTCCTGATAGACCACTACCTATACTGTCCTGATAGACCCCTACCTATACTGTCCTGATAGACCCCTACCTATACTGTCCTGATAGACCCCTACTTATACTGTCCTGATAGACCTATACTGTCCTGATAGACCCCTACCTATACTGTCCTGATAGACCACTACCTATACTGTCCTGATAGACCACTACCTATACTGTCCTGATAGACCTATACTGTCCTGATAGACCCCTACCTATACTGTCCTGATAGACCACTACCTATACTGTCCTGATAGACCCCTACCTATACTGTCCTGATAGACCCCTACCTATACTGTCCTGATAGACCTATACTGTCCTGATAGACCTATACTGTCCTGATAGACCCCTACCTATACTGTCCTGATAGACCTATACTGTCCTGATAGACCACTACCTATACTGTCCTGATAGACCTATACTGTCCTGATAGACCTATACTGTCCTGATAGACCCCTACCTATACTGTCCTGATAGACCTATACTGTCCTGATAGACCTATACTGTCATGATAGACCCCTACCTATACTGTCCTGATAGACCACTACCTATACTGTCTTGATAGACCCCTACCTATACTGTCCTGATAGACCACTACCTATACTGTCCTGATAGACCACTACCTATACTGTCTTGATAGACCCCTACCTATACTGTCCTGATAGACCTATACTGTCCTGATAGACCACTACCTATACTGTCCTGATAGACCTATACTGTCCTGATAGACCTATACTGTCCTCATAGACCCCTACCTATACTGTCCTGATAGACCTATACTGTCCTGATAGACCACTACCTATACTGTCCTGATAGACCACTACCTATACTGTCCTGATAGACCTATACTGTCCTGATAGACCCCTACCTATACTGTCCTGATAGACCCTGTCCTGATAGACCTATACTGTCCTGATAGACCCCTACCTATACTGTCCTGATAGACCCCTACCTATACTGTCCTGATAGACCACTACCTATACTGTCCTGATAGACCCCTACCTATACTGTCCTGATAGACCTATACTGTCCTGATAGACCCCTACCTATACTGTCCTGATAGACCACTACCTATACTGTCCTGATAGACCTATACTGTCCTGATAGACCCCTACCTATACTGTCCTGATGGACCTATACTGTCCTGATAGACCACTACCTATACTGTCCTGATAGACCTATACTGTCCTGATAGACCCCTACCTATACTGTCCTGGTAGACCACTACCTATACTGTCCTGATAGACCACTACCTATACTGTCCTGATAGACAACTACCTATACTGTCCTGATGGACCTATACTGTCCTGATAGACCTATACTGTCCCGATAGACCCCTACCTATACTGTCCTGATAGACCTATACTGTCCTGATAGACCTATACTGTCATGATAGACCCCTACCTATGCTGTCCTGATAGACCACTACCTATACTGTCCTGATAGACAACTACCTATACTGTCCTGATGGACCTATACTGTCCTGATAGACCTATACTGTCCTGATAGACCCCTACCTATACTGTCCTGATAGACCTATACTGTCCTGATAGACCTATACTGTCCTGATGGACCCCTACCTATACTGTCCTGATAGACCTATACTGTCCTGATAGACCTATACTGTCCTGATAGACCTATACTGTCCTGATGGACCCCTACCTATACTGTCCTGATGGACCTATACTGTCCTGATAGACCTATACTGTCCTGATGGACCTCTACCTATTCTGTCCTGATGGACCCCTACCTATACTGTCCTGATAGACCTATACTGTCCTGATAGACCCCTACCTATACTGTCCTGATAGACCCCTACCTATACTGTCCTGATAGACCTATACTGTCATGATAGACCCCTACCTATACTGTCCTGATAGACCACTACCTATACTGTCCTGATAGACAACTACCTATACTGTCCTGATGGACCTATACTGTCCTGATAGACCTATACTGTCCTGATAGACCCCTACCTATACTGTCCTGATAGACCTATACTGTCCTGATAGACCTATACTGTCCTGATGGACCCCTACCTATACTGTCCTGATAGACCTATACTGTCCTGATAGACCTATACTGTCCTGATAGACCTATACTGTCCTGATGGACCCCTACCTATACTGTCCTGATGGACCTATACTGTCCTGATAGACCTATACTGTCCTGATGGACCTCTACCTATTCTGTCCTGATGGACCCCTACCTATACTGTCCTGATAGACCTATACTGTCCTGATAGACCTATACTGTCCTGATGGACCCCTACCTATACTGTCCTGATAGACCTATACTGTCCTGATAGACCTATACTGTCCTGATAGACCTATACTGTCCTGATGGACCCCTACCTATACTGTCCTGATGGACCTATACTGTCCTGATAGACCTATACTGTCCTGATGGACCTCTACCTATTCTGTCCTGATGGACCCCTACCTATACTGTCCTGATAGACCTATACTGTCCTGATAGACCTATACTGTCCTGATGGACCCCTACCTATACTGTCCTGATGGACCCCAGTCTAACAGTTCAAACATCAACTCAGTGCTGCTGTTGTGTTGTTGTTTACATCATAGCAGATAGTTCACGTTTGGGACGTCCTCCTAACGTCTGTCTCCTGTTTGTCCTCCTCCCAGACCTCCAGTTGGACTACTCGCTGACAGACGACTTCTGTAAGAACCACTTCCTGGTTGGGCTGCTGCTGCGGGAGGTGGGCGGGGCCTTGCAGGAGTTCCGGGAGATCCGTCAGATATCCATCCACGTGCTCAAGAACCTGATGGTCAAGCACACCTTTGACGAGCGCTACACCTCCAAGGTAAGCAGCCCAGTCATCCCTGTCTCTTTCCTCTCTCGTCATTTAGTAATTCTTCTTAAAGGAAAAGGAAGTTTATTTCATCAGATTATCTCTATTTCAGAGTCAGCAGGCTAGGTTGGCCACCCTTTACTTGCCCCTGTTCGGTCTGCTCCAGGAGAACGTCCACAGGCTCAACGTGAAGGAAGTTTCCCCATTCACCATCAACTACTCCAACAACGTAAGGCTTCTATCTAGTGGCTGGCTACGACAACAACTCAAATCAACAACGTAAGGCTGTCATCTAGTGGCTGGCTACGACAACAACTCAAATCAACAACGTAAGGCTTCTATCTAGTGGCTGGCTACGACAACAACTCAAATCAACAACGTAAGGCTGCCATCTAGTGGCTGGCTACGACAACAACTCAAATCAACAGCGTACGGCTGCCATCTAGTGGCTGGCTATGACCACAACTCAAATCTCTAACTGCAAAGACTTGATTAATGGTTCATTTTCCTTTCAGAATGGAAGAGATGATCCACTCTTGGGCAACACCGTGATAATGACGCCTCCGAGGTCCAGTACTTTTTTCGACAACAGTTTGCACAAGGATTTGTTTGGAGTCATCTCTGGCACCGGTGAGATTTCAGTCTCCTTTTGGCACCGACGTGAGATTCAACTCATGTTGTCCAGTGGTGATTGAGGGACATAAGGGTCATATATTTAACCGTGCTGACATGTCTATGTTCTTCAGCCTCCCCTCATGCATCCTCTACCCCCAACGTTAACTCTGTCCGCCACGCTGACTCCCGGGGCTCCCTAATCAGCACTGACTCTGGATACAGCCTTCATGAGAAGAGCAACGATAAGAACAACTCTCTGGACAAGGTACCGTGGACTCATACTACAGCCAGTGTCATGGACCATTACTTAAACATGATTATGTTGACTTATTATTGGTCAAATCACTGCAGGCTGAGATCTGCTCGACATCAGTTACTGAGGGTCTAGCCAATGCCTGAGGACTGTAGCACATGGCTACTGCAGTGATGTTAGTCTGTTAATCTGTTAGTGTTAGTCTGCTAGTGTTAGTCTGTTAGTGTTAGTCTGTTAGTCTGTTAGTCTAGTCTGTTAGTCTGTTAGTCTAGTCTGTTAGTGTTAGTCTGTTAGTCTAGTCTGTTAGTGTTAGTCTGTTAGTCTAGTTAGGCTAGAAATTAACCTGGGTGGGGTCAATGTGAGTTTCAGCAGCTATTTAGTTGGTCATATTTAGGCCATAGATTTAGTTGAGGATGTTCCATGCATCGTTTTCAGTATTTTCTCAGACAGACACATAAGAGGTACACCTGTTATACCATTGACAGTTATGAGGTTAGTGCCTGTTAACTTGTACTATTGACTCCTCCATCCACCTACCCACTACTGCTGCTGGCAGAAGGAGAAATGCAGGCGGAGACACTCTGCCAATATGCTACGCTTATTTTCCGAACCCGAGGACTCCATTCGCTCCAAACCCGCCACCGTGGATTTTATCCTGCTCACAGTCCCCAGTGTCTCAGAGAATCCCACCACTCCACTCAAAGTACAGAATTAGAATTAACATCCCTCACCCTTACTTTCTCCCCTTCCTCCCAGGAAGTGTCCTGTGTGTGTGAGTGTGTGTTTTAGTCTTTGCCGAGGTCCTTTCTTTGCCAGGAGGATGATACACGGTTTAATCTCTGGTGCCATGAAGCCCAGCTACTGCTTCCTGGTTTTCTGTAGGAGTGACACTGAAGCATGCAACCTGGCTGGAGTCTCTTCATTTCTCATCTCCCTCATGTGTGCCGTGTGACTCTTTTAGCTGTAAGAGTTTTAGAGGATTGTTCTCAGAACTCTAGAACTTAGGGTTGGCACAGTTACCGTTTATGGATTCTCAACAACACGATGAAACGTTGTTGCTCCTTGCTGAAACAAGACAGGTGTTGTAGCGAGCGAGTATTCGGTTGCCTAGGCAACGCCCTCCTCCTCCCTGCGGAAGCACACATAGACATATGCCGTCAGGAGCTGAGGAAAAGGAGAACATTTGATTGGTTATAACGGTGACCGCGGTCATTTTGGCTGACCAATAACCGTCATCCAAAATTCCATGACCGTCACAAGCCCTATACAGTATGTACTGAGGAGGTCCCCTTTCTTTGTGTTATGTTTATGTCTGTTATTTTCACAGTTTTCTCTATGAATGATAGTCTGAGGAGACAGTCAGTCAGAAAGGGAAAGAAAGACAATGTAATATCTGCTTCATTTTTAAGCCATGAATGACATCCATCTACGATATATAGTCTCTCTTTGATAAAGAATTCATGAAAATGATCGCCTACTGTGTTTAGTCAAGTTTTCAGACTGAGTGTACAAAACATTAAGGACAAATGCTCTTTTCATGGCATAGACTGACCAGGTGAATGATGATCTCTATGATCTATGATCTCTTATTGATGTCACTTGTTAAATCCTCTTCAATCAGTGTAGATGAAAGGGACGAGGCAGGTTAAAGAAGGATTTTTAAGCCTTAAGACAATTGTAGACACGGATTGTGTATGTGTGTCATTCAGAGGATGAATGGGCAAGACAAAAGATGTAAGTGCATTTGAATGGGGTATGGTAGTAGGTGCCAGGCGCACCACTTTATGTCAAGAACTGCAACGCTACTGGGTTTTTCATGCTCAAAAGGTTCCTGTCTGTATCAAAAATGGTCCGCCACCCAAAGGACATTCAACCAACTTGACACAACTGTGGGAAGCATTGGAGTCAACATGGGCCAGCGTCCCTGTGGAAATATTTTGACACATTGTAGAGTCCATGCGCCATCGAATGAAGGCTGTTCTGAGGGCAAAAGGGTGGAGGTATAACTCAATATTAGGAAGGTGTTCCAAATGTTTGGTATAATCAGTGTATATGGCAGCTAAGTTTAGCTGCTAACTATCTCTGTCAACAAGATATGGCTTCAGTCTGTTAGCTCTGGTCTACACTAACTCACCGCTGGTAAAGGAAGACGCTGTATTTTCCCACGCTATGGTAGATCTGCTACTCCACTGCTTCCTGCTCTCTGTCCCGTTTTGGAGAGTGCTTTGTTGATTCCTGCTTCCTGCTCTCTGTCCCGTTTTGGAGAGTGCTTTGTTGATTCTTGCTTGCTGCTCTCTGTCCCGGCTTGGAGAGTGCTTTGTTGATTCCTGCTTCCTGCTCTCTGTCCCGGCTTGGAGAGTGCTTTGTTGATTCCTGCTTCCTGCACTCTGTCCCGGCTTGGAGAGTGCTTTGTTGATTCCTGCTTCCTGCTCTCTGTCCCGGCTTGGAGAGTGCTTTGTTGATTCCTGCTTCCTGCTCTCTGTCCCGGCTTGGAGAGTTCTAGTGATTTAAGCCCTGCACGTACAACTGATCTGGCAGTCTCCCCCGCATCTAGAGCCCAGAAGGGCCTGAGTGACTGACTCCATTAGTGTAGTCATACGGCACCATGAGTACCCTGTGCTTGCTGCTAGCCATTACAGTTGGCTTACCTGCTTATGAGTGCATCATATGAATGTAAATGTATAGGAGATAGATGTACTGAAAGGTACTTTAGTATGACATCATCAGAAATAGATGTACTGAAAGGTACTTTAGTATGACATCATCAGAAATAGATGTACTGAAAGGTACTTTAGTATTACATCATCAGAAATCAGAAATAGATGTACTGAAAGGTACTTTAGTATGACATCATCAGAAATAGATGTACTGAAAGGTACTTTAGTATGACATCATCAGAAATAGATGTACTGAAAGGTACTTTAGTATGACATCATCAGAAATAGATGTACTGAAAGGTACTTTAGTATGACATCATCAGAAATAGATGTACTGAAAGGTACTTTGGTATGACATCATCAGAAATAGATGTACTGAAAGGTACTTTAGTATGACATCATCAGAAATAGATGTACTGAAAGGTACTTGAGTATTACATCATCAGAAATAGATGTACTGAAAGGTACTTTAGTATGACATCATCAGAAATAGATGTACTGAAAGGTACTTGAGTATTACATCATCAGAAATAGATGTACTGAAAGGTACTTGAGTATATCATTGAACTGATGATGTAATACTAACGTTTTTCTCTTTGCTGACCAAGGTACAGAAATCAGCATTCAAAATTCTTCAGTATCTTATTTTTTTTTTGCCTTATAAAACATGTACAGATTACCAGACATTAAGAACAACAACATGGCAAATAGAACAACAAGCACAAATCTCCCAATAGCATTACTGTGTTACTAGAGCAGTGCAAACAGGGTGTCAGTAGCGTGTGTTGTAGTGTATTTTAGCTGATCTCTGATCAGCGTGACTGTTCCTCAGAGCCAGCCAGCGGCAGCTCTGAGCGGCAGCCTGCTGCGTTGTGACAAGCTGGACCAGGCTGAGATCAAGAGCCTGCTCATGTGCTTCCTCCACGTCCTCAAGAACATGTCTGAGGGTAAGACTTTACCGCTCTCTACTCAAGCACTTCATTTGATTTTGATTTTGATTTTTGGGGGGGGGGGGGTATCCTTAGTGAACTGTGTATTCCTACAGCCGGTAGTTTTCCTCAGGACTGCGTCCTAAATGACACCCTATTCCCTATTTTGTGCACTACTTTTTTTTAACAAGGGCCCATAGGGTACTATAGGATATAGGTTACCATGTAGGACACACATATAACGCTTCCCCTCTCCTTCGTTCAGATGCTCTGTTTACCTATTGGAACAAGGCCTCGTCTACTGAGCTCATGGACTTCTTCACTCTAGTAGAGTAAGCATCGGACTGTCAGCTTAACCTTGTTATTGACCCCGTGCTACTTTATACCATTTTACTGTGTAGATTGAGTATGTTTAAGCATCTTTTTATTAGCCGCAATGAGTAACAATGAGTCTAATGCTTTTTTTGTCTCCAGAGTGTGTCTCCATCAATTCAGATATATAGGAAAGAGATGCATCGCAAGGTAATGTTGTTGTCCGAATGGTTTCAATTGAAGCTTTTAAGCTAAAACCTGTAGATGAGACTAAATGAGTTAATTTATTACACCTTTTGTTGATAGTATCGTGTTGAAAATGTTGCTGTTTTAATGTCAGTGTGAATATTGTCCGAGCCATTTTAAGGTGATAGTACACCACAAGCTATCTACTGAAGATGCTATTAATGTTTTCTAGTAACACCTGAGATCGTTTGAATGACACAACCATTGTCTGATGTCGCTAGTGATAGGTCTAAAACATTGCCCATGTGTGGCTTGGTTCGTTCAGTTGTATTACCGTTGTGTGTAAAGTAAAGGCCCTCGAACGCTACAGAACGCACACTATAACCACACACCACCCAGTACGCTCATATTGACCTTTGGACTGGACTCTGGCACACACTTTCTCTGTGAGAGCTCTGTCCTGATGGCTCTCCTATCTCTCTGACCACCACCACTGTCTGTTTATCTGTTCACTTTAATGCTGGCAAGTTTAATATAGTAAATTAAACAAACATGGCTCCTGCCCCCTCCTGCTTGGGTAAGACTACAAATGGAATTAAGTCTCCTATACTAAAAGCATGTTTTCTTCTCTCTTTTCTGATTGGCCATCTTATAACGCCACACCACTTTGATTGGCCATCTTGTAACTCCACACCACTTTGATTGGCCATCTTATAACTCCACACCACTTTGGTTGGCCATCTTATAACTCCACACCACTTTGGTTGGCCATCTTATAACTCCATGTAATCGCACCACACAAACCTGCCATGAGCTTCACCGTCGACTGTGTCTCTTTCATAATCACATGCATGAGTTGGCTTCTGCTGCTACTAACTGCTATAGTGCTGCTCTAGCAATGTCTGCTTCTCTGGATTCGCCTCACAACCTGTTCACAAATACACTGAATGCACAAAACATTATGAACACCTGCTCTTTCCATGACTTAGACTGACCAGGTGAATCCAGGTTGAAAGCTATGATTCCTTATTGATGTCACTTGTTAAATCCACTTCAATCAGTGTAGATGAAAGGGAGGAGACATGTTAAAGGAGGATTTTTAAGCAGTAGAAAGAGGAGGAAGGGAAGCGCTACTAAGGTACACAATAGTACATTTTGGGAGATAGAAGGTGCTCTTTGGTAAAAGGGGTAGATTGGTCATCAAAAAGAAAGGAGGAACAAGGCACTCTTCATATAATTAATTAAAATGCCTTTATTAGTATGGGTACACCGGTTTGTGTCAAGAACGCCAACGCTGCTGGGTTTTTCCACGCTCAACAGTTTCCCGTGTCTATCAAGAAAGGTCCACCACCTAAAGGACATCAAGACAACTTGACAACTGTGGGAAACATTGGAGTCAACATGAGCCAGCATCCCTGTCGAACACTTTCGAAACCTTGTAGAGACCATGCCCTGACGAATTGAGACTGTTTTGAGGGCAAAAGAGGGTGCAACTCAATATTAGGAAGGTGTTCCTAATGTTTTGTACACTCAGTGTAGAAAGAATAGTTGTGTGTCAAATTAGCCTCAAAATGCTCCTAACATACCTAAAGCAGACATTCCTATGGATTTTATTTTCACTTTGGCCCTATTTCTAGCCTGGGAGCCAGTTTATGATTTAGACAACCTTAAACAGGAACTGATCTGGCTACCAGGCTATACAGTATTTCCTTCTAATGTTGTGATCAATAGAATAGTTAGGTATTCTAACCTGCTTGACTAACGCTGGCCCTGGTATGTGTGATATCCATTCTAACCTGCTTGACTAACCCTGGCCCTGGTATGTGTGATATCCATTCTAACCTGCTTGACTAACCCTGGCCCTGGTATGTGTAATATCCATTCTAACCTGCTTGACTAACCCTGGCCCTGGTATGTGTGATATCCATTCTAACCTGCTTGACTAACCCTGGCCCTGGTATGTGTGATATCCATTCTAACCTGCTTGACTAACCCTGGCCCTGGTATGTGTGATATCCATTCTAACCTGCTTGACTAACCCTGGTCCTGGTATGTGTGATATCCATTCTAACCTGCTTGACTAACCCTGGTCCTGGTATGTGTAATATCCATTCTAACCTGCTTGACTAACCCTGGTCCTGGTATGTGTAATATCCATTCTAACCTGCTTGACTAACCCTGGCCCTGGTATGTGTGATATCCATTCTAACCTGCTTAACTAACCCTGGTATGTGTAATATCCATTCTAACCTGCTTGACTAACCCTGGCCCTGGTATGTGTGATATCCATTCTAACCTGCTTGACTAACCCTGGTCCTGGTATGTGTGATATCCATTCTAACCTGCTTGACTAACCCTGGCCCTGGTATGTGTAATATCCATTCTAACCTGCTTGACTAACCCTGGTCCTGCTGGTAGTGGGCCAGTTGTCTAACAGTTTCCTGTTTCCTCATCAGGAACCAGGAAGGGGTGGGACCCATAGCAGCACATGAGCGGAAGTCTCAGACTCTGCCTGTGTCCCGTAACAGGGCGGGAATGATACATGCCCGCTTACAGCAACTCAACAGCCTGGATAACTCATACACTTTTAACCACAGTAAGTGTCCCCCAATCACCCGCCTCTTAACCATAGGCCCCTCCCTCTGTAGTCAGTCACCTCATCATCATCATCATCATCATCATCATCATCATCATGTGTGCCACACCCAAGTCCAAAGTCAGCCGTTCCTGAGCCATTTCTCCATGGATGTGGTGGTTTTGAGTGAACAAAAGTGAAGGGTTTTATCCTAGAAAGTATATGACCCCTTGGGGGTCAACACATATCCAGTCGCCACTGGATATGTGTTGAAGGGATGGTTTTAATCAGGACCAAGTTCACTGTTGTAACCGTTGTATTGACTCCACCAAAAGCAAAAGAGATTCAGCTCTATAGTAAGTATCTTACTTGATTCCCTTTAATGAAGTGAATTTCTTTGTGTTTTCAGTGTAAGAAAGATTTCAAGTGTTCTTGGAATATCTGTAGACCATGGTAAGAATGTGTCAGGTCAACGACAGGCAGCTTACAGACTATTAGCTCTGTTCATCTGGTTGAATTAAGAGCATGCCATTTTAGCTGAGAACGAGCGCTCTGTAAACCCTCGGTTGGCTCTGACCTGTTCATTTCTGTTCCCTTCGTAACTCATTTCATTGTATTCAAACCTCTGAAGTTGAATGCATTTGTTTTCAACTCAACTGAATATTATTTCCCCCCTCTTAATTAAGCAGTGTGTTTTTTTTTGCCTTGATTAATAATAATAGCTATTCTTTCAGACTGTATTGTAATGATTACTCACAAGAGGGCATCTATGCAGCCCTGACTCAGAGTCATCCCAAATGGCACCCTATTCCCTATTATGGTGCACTACTTTTGACCAAAGCCCTATGTGCCCTGGTAAAAAAGTAGTGCACTAAATAGAGATTAGGGTACCATTTGAGATGCAAACCCAGAGCAGTACAGGAGTGTATTGTAGGGGTGATGTGAGAGAGCTCCAGCAGTGTGGTGTGTGTCCTCTGCAGCCTATAGCCAATCTGATGCTGACGTGCTGAACCAATCGGTTCTGGAGGCTAACATCGCCACGGAGGTCTGCCTCACCGTGCTGGACACGCTCAGCATCTTCATCGTGGGATTCAAGGTACACTCCTAACTACAGGTTCTGTGGCTTATAATAAGTGATCCTCAACATGTGAAACACATCACCTTCCTTGCTTGTTATGTGATTATGTTATCTAAGAAACTTGAAACTCCCTCTTTAGCTTTGCCTTATCAATCGCTGACAAGAACCCCCTCCTGCTTGTCTACATACATGCATTTGATCTATGTTGTTGGTGATTTTATTTGATATTTCACCCTTTTTCTACTTCTTACTTGATGTTGTCTGTTAGTGTCAATCTCTGGCTTTTGAAGTTGCTAATTGTCTGTCCTCGTATGTTGTCAGACCCAGCTCTGTTCGGACCATGGCCACAACCCGCTCATGAAGAAGGTGTTTGAGGTGCACCTCTGCTTCCTACAAATCAACCAATCAGAGACGGCCCTCAAGCAGGTTTTCACCTCGCTGCGCACCTTCATCTACAAGGTGAGGAGGCCATTGGTTCTTAACAGTTCACAGTAGTCGAGTGTTTTTCTCTCCCTCTCTTAAACGTGCCGACTATCTAATCATCACTGTGTGTCTGTTTCCAGTTCCCCTGCACCTTCTTCGAGGGCCGAGCGGACATGTGTGCTTCGTTCTGCTACGAGATCCTGAAGTGCTGCAACTCCAAGCTGAGCTCCATCCGCAGCGACGCCGCCCACCTCCTCTACTTCCTCATGAAGAGTAACTTTGACTACACCGGACGCAAGTCCTTCGTCCGCACTCACCTACAGGTGAGAGAGAGGAAAAGAGAGAGAGAGAGAGCGCGAGAGGGAGAGATGGGTGAGAGGTTACCCTCTACATGCTGATCCACTTCTCTCCTCAGAACGTCTCTATGTTGAAGAACAGTCTATGGAACTCTCCTAAAGAGTGGTTTGTCTGATGGTTATGGGAGTAGTGTGTTATTGATGTGATGGTAATGGGAGTAGTGTGTTATCGACGTGATGGTTATGGGAGTAGTGTGTTATCGACGTGATGGTTATGGGAGTAGTGTGTTATTGATGTGATGGTTATGGGAGTAGTGTGTTATTGACGTGATGGTTATGGGAGTAGTGTATTATCGTCGTGATGGTTATGGGAGTAGTGTGTTATTGACGTGATGGTTATGGGAGTAGTGTGTTATTGATGTGATGGTAATGGGAGTAGTGTGTTATTGATGTGATGGTTATGGGAGTAGTGTGTTATTGATGTGATGGTTATGGGAGTAGTGTGTTATTGACGTGATGGTTATGGGAGTAGTGTGTTATTGACGTGATGGTTATGGGAGTAGTGTGTTATTGACGTGATGGTAATGGGAGTAGTGTGTTATTGACGTGATGGTAATGGGAGTAGTGTGTTATTGACGTGATGGTAATGGGAGTAGTGTGTTATTGACGTGATGGTTATGGGAGTAGTGTGTTATCGACGTGATGGTAATGGGAGTAGTGTGCTATTGATGTGATGGTTATGGGAGTAGTGTGTTATGGACGTGATGGTTATGGGAGTAGTGTGCTATTGACGTGTGCCACTTCTGCCATCTCGCTCAGGTGGTGATCGCCGTCAGTCAGCTGATTGCTGACGTCATCGGTATCGGAGGAACCCGCTTCCAGCAGTCCCTGTCCATCATCAACAACTGTGCCAACAGTGACAAGACAATCAAGGTCAGAAACCGATGGATGCTCTATTCTCATTCAAACTCCATGTTACCATTGGACCACATGAATAATCTGGTCTTTACTCTTCCTGTTTATTGTCCTGTACAGAACACCGCCTTCCCATCAGATGTGAAGGACCTGACCAAGCGGATCAGGACGGTCCTGATGGCCACGGCTCAGATGAAGGAGCATGAGAGGGACCCGGAGATGCTGGTGGATCTGCAGTACAGCCTAGCCAAGTCCTACGCCAGCACGCCCGAGCTCCGCAAGACCTGGCTGGACAGCATGGCCCGCATCCATGTGAAGAATGGAGACATGTCCGAGGTCGGTACCAGGCTAGGGTTCAGAGTGTGAAGAATGGAGACCTGTCCGAGGTCGGTACCAGGCTAGGGTTCGGGCTAGGGTTCAGAGTGTGAAGAATGGAGACCTGTCCGAGGTCGGTACCAGGCTATGGTTCAGAGTGTGAAGAATGGAGACCTGTCCGAGGTCGGTATCAGGCTAGGGGTCAGAGTGTGAAGAATGGAGACCTGTCCGAGGTCGGTACCAGGCTAGGGTTCGGGCTAGGGGTCAGAGTGTGAAGAATGGAGACCAGTCCGAGGTCGGTATCAGGCTAGGGGTCAGAGTGTGAAGAATGGAGACCTGTCCAAGGTCGATACCAGGCTAGGGGTCAGAGTGTGAAGAATGGAGACCTGTCCAAGGTCGGTACCAGGCTAGGGGTCAGAGTGTGAAGAATGGAGACCTGTCCAAGGTCGGTACCAGGCTAGGGGTCAGAGTGTGAAGAATGGAGACCTGTCCAAGGTCGGTATCAGGCTAGGGGTCAGAGTGTGAAGAATGGAGACCTGTCCAAGGTCGGTATCAGGCTAGGGGTCAGAGTGTGAAGAATGGAGACCTGTCCAAGGTCGGTATCAGGCTAGGGGTCAGAGTGTGAAGAATGGAGACCTGTCCAAGGTCGGTACCAGGCTAGGGGTCAGGCTAGGGGTCAGAGTGTGAAGAATGGAGACCTGTCCAAGGTCGGTACCAGGCTAGGGGTCAGGCTAGGGGTCACAGTGTATAAGTATAAGACGATGGGCCTATGCCAGAGGGATGGGTGTTATTTTGAGGTGTAGTTATTTAAGGAGTGAATTATGGTAGAATCTCTATATGGAGTATGATTATGTAATATGATGAATTCAAGTCATGTGGCTGGCTAGTAAAATGTGATGTTCTCTGTTGTTCACAGGCAGCCATGTGTTATGTGCACGTGGCAGCCCTGGTGGCCGAGTATCTCCGGAGGAAAGGTGCAGTATGTTGCTCATTATTGCCACTTGATGATGCCATTTTCTGTTTTTACAGACTTCACAAGGGGTTAATTAAATGGTCAGCGCGATGTGATTTTAATGAAATGATTGGTAGTTATTAATAAGTAGTCCAATACTATACTGTGCATATTGTAGATATTTCTATGTAATTCTGTCGTTCTTGCGTCTCAGAGTAGGAGTGCTAGTCTAGGATCAGGTTCTCCCTGTCCATTTGATCTTATTCAATGTGATCTAAAAAGGCAAAACTGATCCTAAATCAGTACTCTAACGTTTGATACAGGCAATCCCAGATTTGTGATTTTGTTATGTAATCTGTGTTTCAGTGTTAGTTCACACGTGTTCTTTACTTCTTAACACCAGAGGGTTAATCACCTCAGCAGGTCCAATCATAGCACACTATATGAGAGAGAAATTCTCAAACGTTGACCTTTTGCCTGTTTGTACATGACAGAATGTTCTGAGTGAAATCATATTTTCCCCTTAATGTAGAACCTGTCTTATAGACCACAGAAATAAGAAAACATCTGTCTATTTGGTTTATTGATGATGTTCCCATCTCCTTAACGGTCCGTAGGCATGTTCAAGCAGGGCTGCTTAGCCTTCCGAGTGGTCACCCCCAACATTGATGAGGAGGTATCCATGATGGAGGATGTGGGCATGCAGGATGTCCACTTCAACGAGGTGAGAGACTAAAAGCCAGCTGCCCTCTGCTGATAGGTCAACTAATGAGTTCTGGTGCATGTTCCTTTTTGGGCGGGCATTCACAAGTCTTATATCCATTTAACACTAAGACGTTTTTTCCGCCAACTTCATCATACCACCAACTACATCATACCGCTAATTGTATCATACCGCCAACTTCATCATACCGCCAACTTCATCATACCGCTAATTGTATCATACCACCAACTTCATCATACCGTCAACTTCATCATACCGCCAACTTCATCATACCGCTAATTGTATCATACCACCAACTTCATCATACCGCTAATTTTATCATACCACCAACTTCATCATACCGCTAATTTTATCATACCACCAACTTCATCATACCGCTAATTTTATCATACCACCAACTTCATCATACCGCTAATTTTATCATACCACCAACTTTATTCTGTCTTTTCTTTATATCTGAAAGGTATTGCCGGTATCAAAGCCAAAACTTTTATTTCCACCTAACGACCTAGTAATCATTTCGTCAAAGTTCTGTCTACGGCTTAGTATGAAACGTAGCCATAACGCTGAGGCGGCATTGGCACGCACTACGATCTTAAACTCTTGATGGTTGCTAGGCAGCGCCCATTAACCATCCTCCTGCCGGTTCTAAACTTTGCAGGGCGTGTCACTTCTCTTCAGCAGTGCACGACTCCAGGCCTTTTGGAGTCGACTCCGACTGCTGTGAACGACTCTCGCTCGACTCCCAAAACACTCTGAAACGGACGCACACACACACACATACAGTACACACCATCTCATTTTTGCAGTCCCACACATACAGTACACCCCATCTCATTATTTCATCTCATGAGCATGATACTGCCCATTAGCCTATAAAAGGTATATTTTCTTTGACTGTAGAAGGTGGTGTGTAGGTACTAGAATATTTCTGCTGTGTGCAGCCTTGACGGATTCCATGGGATGATGTGGCGCACTCTATGCTGATCAACCTATTCTTAGCCATGTTCAGTGGTGATTTCAGCATGTAAATCTTGGTGGAGCAAACAAAAAAAATGTTTTTAGATGCATGCCAGCAAAGCCACTAAATAACAAACTTCCTGTTTGGATTTTATCTCAGGTTTTTGCCTGCCATATGAGTTCTGTTAAACTCAGACATAATTCAAACAGTTTTAGAAACTTCAGAGTGTTTTCTATCCAATACTAATAATAATAATATGCATATATTAGCAACTATGACTGAGGAGCAGGCCGTTTACTCTGGGCACCTCTGTGCACCTTTCATCCAAGCTACTCAATACTGCCCCTGCAGCCATAAGAAGTTAACGGGATTGCAGCCCTAAAAGTTAATTAAACAAATGTGGTTTCTACTGACAATTGAGATGTACAAACTATGGCATAAGGGGACAATGAGCGGATAAGAGGCTTAAGATATTAATGAGCGAGCTAGGAAGAACGTAGTCAATATAACTATTTGTTTTGCACTTTTGAAATGTACAGCGACAGAATTCAGAACATGGGCCGTTCTTAGTGATCTCCCTGTACACCAAGTCAGAACTGTAGGATAAATAAATGGGGCATATAAGCACACAATGTGTAACGGCTGTCCTCCTCCTCTTCATCCGAAGAGGAGGAGCAGGGATTGAACCAAGGTGCAGCGGGTTGTGAATACATAATGAATTTATTGACAAGACGAAAAACGAACACGAACTACACTTGAAATGATACAAAATAACAAACGACGTAGACTGACCTAAACATGAGAACTTACAGACACGAAGAACGCACGAACAGGAACAGACTACATACACACCGAAACAGTCCCGTGTGGTACGAAATAACATACAGACACGGAAGACAAAATACGAAAACACTTGGAAATTACAAAATAACAAACACGACGTAGACAGACCTGAACATGGAACTTACATGAAACGAAGAACACATGAACAGGAACGACCGAATGAACGAGACGAGACAGTACCGTGTGGTGCAACAAACACAGACACAGCGACACAGGAGACAATCACCCCCAAACAAACATTGAGAACAACCTACCTTAATATGACTCTCAATCAGAGGAAATGCCAAACACCTGCCTCTAATTGAGAGCCATACCAGGCAACCCTTTAACCCAACATAGAAACACAACACATAGAAATGCCCACCCCGCTCACGCCCTGACCAATAAACACATACAAAACAAGAGAAAACAGGTCAGGAACGTGACATAACCCCCCCCTTAAGGTGCGAACGCCGGGCGCACCAGCACAAAGTCTAGGGGAGGGTCTGGGTGGGCATCTGACCACGGTGGTGGCTCAGGCTCCGGACGCTGTCCCCACACCACCATAGTCACTCCCTGCTTCTGTATCCCCCTCCCAATGACCACCCTCCAACTAAACCCACCTAAATGAAGGGGCAGCACCGGGATAAGGGGCAGCTCCGGGATAAGGGGCGGCAGCTCCGGGCTGAGGGACTCTGGCAGGTCCTGGCTGAGGGACTCTGGCAGGTCCTGGCTGAGGGACTCTGGCAGGTCCTGGCCTGGCAGGTCCTGGCTGAGGGACTCTGGCAGGTCCTGGCTGAGGGACTCTGGCAGGTCCTGGCTGAGGGACTCTGGCAGGTCCTGGCTGAGGGACTCTGGCAGGTCCTGGCTGAGGGACTCTGGCAGGTCCTGGCTGGACGGACTCTGGCAGGTCCTGGCTGGACGGACTCTGGCAGGTCCTGGCTGGACGGACTCTGGCAGGTCCTGGCTGGACGGCTCTGGCTGGTCCTGGCTGGACGGCTCTGGCTGGTCCTGGCTGGACGGCTCTGGCTGGTCCTGGCTGGACGACGGCTCAGTCCAGACGAGCAGTTCATGCGGCGTTGGGCAGACTGGCAGTTCAGGCGCCGCTGGGCAGACGGGCAGTTCAGGCGCTGCTGGGCAGACGGGCAGTTCAGGCGCCGCTGGGCAGACGGGCACACCTGTAGGGAGGAGACGGAGAGACAGCCTGGTGCGTGGTATAGGCACTGGCTGCGCTGGAGAGGAGGAAAGCTCTGACAGCGCTGGACAGGTGGGAGCAGCTGGAGAGAGAACCCGGAGAGACAGCCTGGTGCGGGGGGCTGCCACCGGTGGACTGGTACTTGGAGGTGGCACCGGGTATACCGGACCGTGAAGGAGGACATGTGCTCTTGAGCACCAAGCCTCCCCAACCTTACCAGGTTGAATGGTCCCCGTAGCCCTGCCAGTGCGGCGAGGTGGAATAACCCGCACTGGGCTATGCAGGCGAACCGGGGACACCACCTGTAAGGCTGGTGCCATGTACGCCGGCCCGAGGAGACGTACTGGAGGCCAGATACGTTGGGCCGGCTTCATGACATCCGGCTCGATGCCCAACCTAGCCCTCCCAGTGCGGCAAGGTGGAATAGCCCGCACTGGGCTAAGCACGCGTACTGGGGACACCGTGCGCTTTACCGCATAACACGGTGTCTGACCAGTACGACGCCCTCTCACTCCACGGTAAGCACGGGGAGTTGGCTCAGGTATCCTACCCGGCTTTGCCACACTCCTCGTGTGCCCCCTCCCAAGAAATTTTTGGGTCTGACTCTCGGGCTCCCAACCGCATCGCCGCGCTGCCTCCTCATACCAGCGCCTCTCTGCCTTCGCTGCCTCCAGCTCCGCCTTGGGACGGCGATATTCCCCTGGCTGAGCCCAGGGTCCTTTGCCGTCCAGGATCTCCTCCCATGTCCATGAGTCCTGGTTGCTCTGTTGAGCTCTCCCCCGCCGCTTGGTCCTAGTTAGGTTGGGTGGTTCTGTAACGGCTGTCCTCCTCCTCTTCATCCGAAGAGGAGGAGCAGGGATTGAACCAAGGTGCAGCGGGTTGTGAATACATAATGAATTTATTGACAAGACGAAAAACGAACACGAACTACACTTGAAATGATACAAAATAACAAACGACGTAGACTGACCTAAACATGAGAACTTACATAGACACGAAGAACGCACGAACAGGAACAGACTACATACACACCGAAACAGTCCCGTGTGGTACGAAATAACATACAGACACGGAAGACAAAATACGAAAACACTTGGAAATTACAAAATAACAAACACGACGTAGACAGACCTGAACATGGAACTTACATGAAACGAAGAACACATGAACAGGAACGACCGAGACGAGACAGTACCGTGTGGTGCAACAGACACAGCGACACAGGAGACAATCACCCCCAAACAAACATTGAGAACAACCTACCTTAATATGACTCTCAATCAGAGGAAATGCCAAACACCTGCCTCTAATTGAGAGCCATACCAGGCAACCCTTTAACCCAACATAGAAACACAACACATAGAAATGCCCACCCCGCTCACGCCCTGACCAATAAACACATACAAAACAAGAGAAAACAGGTCAGGAACGTGACACAATGAAGCTCTTACAATATTCGATGATGACATTTCTCTAAAACAGGTTATAGGCTACATGTGCACCACCAAATCAGAACAGTAGGCTAAGTTATGAGGGGGAAAGGGACCAAATTATTAGGGTGAGGCACATGGGCTACTAACAGCTTACTATACAACATACACTTAGTATTACTTTCTTAGCTACAGTATACATATCTCCCTGCCACATTACATAATTTATGCAGCAACATACAATATGTTTTTGGACTGTGCTCACTCGAAACAGGAAGGTGGTGCAGCGGTCCTTCTTGTGGGCAAATTTTGTCATCAGACTTTGTCATCAATGTCTGGCATTCTCTGGATTTATGGTGCTTTCAAGACAACTGGGAACTCAGAAAAAATGAATCATGACGTCAGTCATCTTCAAGTCGGAGCACTAGAAAGAGGCCTGAGTTCCCGACTTGGAATTCCGAGTTGGATGACCGTTCAAAACATATTTTCCCAGTCGGAGCTCGTTTTTTCAGATTACACAGTTGTCTTGAACTCACTGAAGTCTGAGATTTCCCAGGTCTGAGTTTCCAGTTGTTTTGAACGCAGCAGATGTCATGCTGGTTTGACAGCATGGCCAATGTATTCAACCTTTTCTGGCCCATGGTGTTGAATGTTTATCCTTTTAAGCTTGGAAAAGAGACCCTTAAACCCAGACTTGGACCACACACCCACTCCACTGAATAGCAGGCTAGTGATTGCTTCGCAACGCTTGCAGTTAGCCACTGATTCCTTCCAAACCACTCATTGTTGAATTTGCGATTTCCGACTTGTTGTGTAATATTTATGTCCAATGGCTGATGAGCACCGATACGTTTGATCTATAATTTCTCTTCATATGACAAGGATTGAAAAGGATTTTCCAGTAGATTATCGACTTGATTCATGATTACTGCTCGTCTAGCTTGCTAGCTAAAATGTTGACATGATCAGTCCAATCAAAGCTACAGTAGATATAACGTGATTTGACATCATTTTGTCTGTGGCCAATGACCTTGAGCTTTCTTGGATGGGCACTTCTAATGTAAATGTATGGCAGCCCCCAGGGGGCTTGAACTGCCTAACTTTCCCTGTAGATTCTGCAGTGACAGTGTCCCCATGAGTGACAGAACACTGAGCCAATCACGGCGCAACTAAAGAGTATTTTCCGCTGGCTGCCCCTCCACCACAGAAAGCACTGAGCTAGGCTGAAACACCTGCATTTTGAAGCTGCAATACTCAAGAAAGCAAGAAAGAGATAATGCTTGTATGCAGCTTTATTCACTCAAATAATTAGTTTTTACATTGTTTGCAAACTGATATGTAACACAAATGAATGCTAAAATAACATTCAAAACAGGCAGCAAACCCTAAACAGGTGGGGCTCGAAACAGGTGGCGCTCTGCCCCACCTGCCTTGAATGACAGGTCGCCACTGTGTCTAGTTGACTGATTTATTAAAACATTTAGCCATGTTATGTATTTTAACAAGTGGATTATTTCGCTTTTCACTCGCAGTCGCTGAGTAGCCAATAGGCCTACTCCCTACCAAAAGCCTGTGACTTCACTGGCTTGTTTAATAACCAATCAATGTGGTTTTATTTCACTGAATATCCGTCTTTATAGGCTATTTGGTTTAATTGGTTTCTGTCTGGGCAAATAAGTGGAGATGGTATCTCATCTATTCGTTTGCTCATCTATCACTGAACATAAACATTTAGCATGCTATAATGTAGTCTATATCAAGTGTTCATCTATCACTGAACATAAACATTTAGCATGCTATAATGTAGTCTAAATCAAGTGTTCATCTATCACTGATCGTAAACATTTAGCATGCTATAATGTAGTCTAAATCAAGTGTTCATCTATCACTGATCGTAAACATTTAGCATGCTATAATGTAGTCTAAATCAAGTGCAGGCCTATTATTTTGCTCGATCGTATATAGACAACTCCAAAAGCCCGCGGAGGTTGTGAAATATGAACAGGAGACTCACATGCTTCTGAAAGTAGGATGACTATTTTCTATCAGTATCATGATGAATGTAAGACCCAACACCTGCTCCCTAACGAAGCGCAGTAAGGGTAGGACAGAGATGAAAGGTGGCTTGCCTTGGTTTCAAAATATCACTTTTTTATATAGATTATATGACAGCGGTTCCACACGTTGCCTTGAAACAAATTGTGTGAGAAAAATATTATTTTGTATTTTACTGTTATTTTTCATTATATTCTTACTATAAAATATATGTGTTGACTGTGATCGGGTAGATGTGTCTTATCTGTTTTAATGAACAAAACATCTAACTATTGATTTCATTTGGATGGCGGAACCATGGCTACGCAGACCGGTAACATAGGCCTAATTAAACTCAAAATATGCTATCCATTCTTTTGAAAATGAATTGTATTTGTCTTATAATGCTTCTTAGGACCTGCCTAAACAAATAAAAAAATAGATTTATTTTTGATGGCGTATATTCCCAATGGATTTATTAAAATAGACGCCCACCCATATCTGCACACCACTACTACCGCTCGTCCTCGGCATGGAAGGTATAAAAGGTGTATGCAGGCAAGAATGTGGTAAAAATGGTCCCGTTTGTAAAGGGGTCATCTAAACATTGCCCAATTATAATTTTTTTACAGGCAAAATACTGTAAATCCTTAGCAGGATTAGCTTCTTTTATGCTCCGTTTATCACCTTGGCTTCTCTCCAGCACTCCTGAACCGCTAATCAAAGGGCTACCCAGACTATTTACATTGCCTCTCCCCCTCTTTAGCGCTGCCGCTACTCTCTGTTTATTATCTACGCATAGTCACTATAATAACTCTACCTGCATGTACATATTGCCTCAATTGCCTCGACTGGCTGGTGCCCCCGCACATTGACTCTGTACCGGTACCTCCTGTATATAGCCTCGCTATTGTTATTTTAATGCTGCTCTTTAATTATTTATTAATGATTAATTATTTGGTACTTTTATTTCTTTTTTGAGGGGTATTTTTCTTTAAACTGCATCGTTGGTTAAGGGCTTGTAAGTAAGAATTTCAGGTCTTGTAAGTAGAGTCTACACCTGTTGTATTCGACGCATGTGACAAATAGAATTAGATTTGAAATGGTGGAGTTTTCAGTCTCCTGGAGATAACCAGGCATCTACCTTGTAGAGATGTTATCAGTGAATCAGCTCTGCTCCACACTATCCAACAACGTGTAAAGCAAAAACAACGCTCACAGACAACATGCAACCAATTCCACATCTAATTATATGCTTGAATTTAGTACAAAGAAATGACACAGCATAGCTTATCAGCTCAATAGCTTTTAAGAGGCCATGTGAAACAAATTTGCTTTTAAATCCCATTTTCATCTCTCGTTCAGCCATATCCTCATTATACACAATGTCAGTGGAGTTAAACAACTCTTCGTGTTGTGTTGCATCAAGGACACTAGCTTGTGTTGCATCAAGGACACTAGCTTGTGTTGCATCAAGGACACTAGCTTGTGTTGCATCAAGAACACTAGCTTGTGTTGCATCAAGAACACTAGCTTGTGTTGGATCAAGGACACTAGCTTGTGTTGCATCAAGGACACTAGCTTGTGTTGCATCAAGGACACTAGCTTGTGTTGCATCAAGGACACTAGCTTGTGTTGCATCAAGGACACTAGCTTGTGTTGCATCAAGGACAATTAGGTCTCTAGTATTCATAACTCTTCCAGTACTTTTGCACTAACCTTCATAAAAGCTTTGAAATGAAGCCCTGGTGTGTGTGTCACCCATATCCAGATCGTCTTCGTGTGGACACGGTATGACAGCAGTGTTTTATCTGTCCCTCTCTCCCATACAGGATGTCCTGATGGAGCTGTTGGAGGAGTGTGCTGACGGCCTGTGGAAGGCTGAGCGCTATGAGCTCATCTCAGACGTCTACAAGCTCATCATCCCCATCTATGAACAGGGGAGGGATTTTGAGGTACAGCAGCAGACCTGCAGACTCTGATGTCACTCTCTATGTCACGGGGCTCAACTCTATCTGATGTCACTCTATGTCATTTTTTTATTTTTTTTATTTTTTAATTTCACCTTTATTTAACCAGGTAGGCTAGTTGAGAACAAGTTCTCTTTTACAACTGCGACCTGGCCAAGATAAAGCAAAGCAGTGCGACACAAACAACAACACAGAGTTACACATAGAATACAGTCATTAACACAATAGAAAAAAAAGAAAGTCTATATACAGTGTGTGCAAATGGCGTGAGGAGGTAAGGCAATAAATAGGCCATAGTAGCGAAGTAATTACAAATTAGCAGATTAACACTGAAGTGATAGATGAGCAGATGATGATGTGCAAGTAGAAATACTGGTGTGCAAAAGAGCAGAAAAGTAAATAAAAACAATATGGGGATGAGGTAGGTAGTTGGGTGGGCTATTTACAGATGGGCTATGTACAGCTGCAGCGATCGGTTAGCTGCTCAGATAGCTGATGTTTAAAGTTAGTGAGGGAAATATAAGTCTCCATCTTCAGCGATTTTTGCAGTTCGTTCCAGTCATTGGCAGCAGAGAACTGGAAGGAAAGGCAGCCAAAAGAGGTGTATAGAGGCGGGCCCTCGCTACGAATATGTAGCGAGGGCCAGCCGACTAGAGCATACAGGTCGCAGTGGTGGGTGGTATATGGGGCTTTGGTAACAAAATGGATGGCACTGTGATAGACTGCATCCAGTTTGCTGAGTAGAGTGTTGGGGGCGATTTTGTAAATGACATCGCCAAAGTCGAGGAACGGTAGGATAGTCAGTTTTACGAGGGTATGTTTTGCGGCGTGAGTGAAGGAGGCTTTGTTGCGAAATAGGAAGCCGATTCTAGATTTAATTGTGGATTGGAGATGGTTAATGTGAGTCTGGAAGGAGAGTTTACAGTCTAGCCAGACACCAAGGTATTTGTAGTTGTCCACATATTCTAAGTCAGAACCGTCCAGAGTAGTGATGCTAGTCGGGTGGGCAGGTGCGGGCAGCGAACGGTTGAAAAGCATGAATTTGGTTTTACTAGCTTTTAAGAGCAGTTGGAGGCCACGGAAGGAGTGTTGTATGGCATTGAAACTCGTTTGGAGGTTTGTTAAACAGTGTCCAAAGAAGGGACAGATGTATACAGAATGGTGTCGTCTATGTAGAGGTGGATCAGGGAATCACCCGCAGCAAGAGCGACATTGTTGATATATACAGAGAAAAGAGTCGTCCCGAGAATTGAACCCTGTGGCACCCCCATAGAGACTGCCAGAGGTCCGTACAGCAGGCCCTCCGATTTGACACACTGAACTCTGTCTGAGAAGTAGTTGGTGAACCAGGCGAAGCAGTCATTTGAGAAACCAAGGCTATTGAGTCTGCCGATAAGAATACGGTTATTGACAGAGTCGAAAGCCTTGGCCAGGTCGATGAAGACGGCTGCACAGTACTGTCTTTTATTGATGGCTGTTATGATATCATTTAGTACCTTGAGCGTGGCTGAGGTGCACCCGTGACCAGCTCGGAAACCGGATTGCACAGCGGAGAAGGTACGGTGGGATTCGAAATGGTCAGTGATCTGTTTATTGACTTGACTTTCGAAGACCTTAGAAAGACAGGGTAGGATAGATATAGGTCTATAACAGTTTGGGTCTAGAGTGTCACCCCCTTTGAAGAGGGGTTGACTGCGGCAGCTTTCCAAACTTTAAGGATCTCGGACGATACGAAAGAGAGGTTGAACAGACTGGTAATAGGGGTTGCAACAATGGCAGCGGATCATTTTAGTAAGAGAGGGTGGATTGTCTAGCCCAGCTGATTTGTGCGGGTCCAGGTTTTGCAGCTCTTTCAGAACATAAGCTATCTGGATTTGGGTGAAGGAGAAGCTGGGGAGGCTTGGGCAAGTAGATGCGGGGCTGTTGACCGGGGTTGGGGTAGCCAGGAGGAAAGCATGGCCAGCCGTAGAGAAATGCTTATTGAAATTCTCAATTATCGTGGATTTTTCGGTGGTGATAGTGTTTCCTAGTGTCAGTGCAGTGGGCAGCTGGGAGGAGGTGCTCCAATTCTCCATGGACTTTACAGTGTCCCAAAACTTTTTGGAGTTACAGGATGCAAATTTCTGTTTGAAAAAGCTAGCCTTAGCTTTCCTGACTGACTCCGTGTATTGGTTCCTGACTTCCCTGAAAAGTTGCATATTGCGGGGACTACTCGATGCTAGTGCAGTCCGCCACAGGATGTTTTTGTGCTAGTCAAGTGCAGTCAGGTCTGGAGTGATCCAAGAGCTATATCTGTTCTTAGTTCTACATTTTTTGAAAGGGGACTCAACTCCCACAGATGTCACTGTCTATGTCATGGGGCTTAACTCTAGCTGATATCACTGTCTATATCATCGGGCTCAACTCCCTCTGATGTCACTGTCTATGTCATGGTGCCCAACAATAATGTCTCAAGGCCCCCAAACATGGATAAAGACACAGATTCTTATCAATGTGTTTGTGTGTTTCTCAATTCCATAGAAACTGTCTCACCTGTATGACACACTCCATCGTGCCTACATCAAAGTGACAGAGGTCATGCACACGGGCAAGAGGCTGCTGGGAACCTACTTCAGAGTGGCTTTCTTTGGCCAGGTAAGATAATGATTGAAATCTGATGGTAAACTGTTGTACAACAGAAAAACAATGCAATGGAGTTCAAACAAGTTGTTTCCCTTTCCCATTATACTATTGCTTTGCTCTTTCCAGTACGTTATACAGGTATTAGATATTGTAGGTATTATATTTTTTGTCTTTTTTAAAGATTAATTCAGACATTTAGAACACGTCTCCAAGTGCCCTATATCAAAATGGTGAACATCTTGATTTGAGCATGGGAGCTGCCGGAAGCGTTTTTGATTGATAAAAGAATGACCACATCACGTGGTCTTTTGTTACTCATTCTAATGCTTTTTTTCTGCATTTCATCCTCTTTAAAGGCAGCGGTAAGTTCTGCAGTAGGCTCTGCTCATTTTCCTGAGCAGCCTAAATCTGTGTGGTGTGCTGCTGCTGTAATCCATGACATGTTTCAGCCACTAGTGTGCTGCTGCTGTAATCCATGACATGTTTCAGCCACTAGTGTGCTGCTGCTGCTGTAATCCATGACATGTTTCAGCCACTAGTGTGCTGCTGCTACTGTAATCCATGACATGTTTCAGCCACTATTGTGCTGCTGCTACTGTAATCCATGACATGTTTCAGCCACTAGTGTGCTGCTGTTGCTGTAATCCATGACATGTTTCAGCCACTTATGTGCTTCTTAAAGCTCTTAGCAGTTACATTAACTCACCACTACCTTCCACCTACTTGTTTTACTTTTTTTTTTACAACAGTAATGCATGTTGCTGATTCAATGGAGTAATCCACTGAATTTGGCTTTTTTTGCTTCCATTTTTAGATGTAATTTTCACCTAAGTCTTCTCACACCTGGTTCTTCCTCGTCTTTCAGTGTGTTAACTAGTTGCTTTTGACAGTGTGCTTTGTTGGAGTGGATAACCTTCCCAGAACCATGTTGCTTCTGACTCAGTGTTATTTCTGTATGTGGTGTTATGGTGTGAACGCCGTTTATCTGCTATAGTTGTAGTCTGGGTAGTGTTGGAATAACTATGATTTTGTTTTCTGTTGCTCTACCTTACAACTCCGTAGCAGTACCAGTTTACTGACTCTGAGACTGAGGTAAATGAATGAGAAAGTGATGAATCTGGTGAATGCACTGCATTGAAGCTTATGATTGTGGTCCGGGTTAGTACAGTCAGTGGTATTACTGGTATGTGTCCATCACCGCTTCATTACCTCCTCCTAGCTTATCTTATCCATCTCAGCACTCTCTACTACTTCCTGGCTCAGTGTTGCCCTGACAACAATAGGCTATATTAGTCCAGGTTTAATGGTAGGATGTCATGTCTTACTGAGTAAATGTATCCAGTCACCTAGCTGGGGGCTACTACCCCATTCATCTACAGTGTTAAGGTACTTTTTATTGTCGTTTTTTGGGGGCTGTAAATACTGTAGACGCTTTGATAGAGTGAAATTCAATCCTCTGCATTCAACCTTTTTATTGGTCCCATAGCACTGTTCCTAGACCAGTTTTGTTGTTTGTTTCTGTGCTTTTGGGAATAAGTATTTTTGGGAATATTTCTTGCTCTTAGGTTCAGGATTATAGTACCTTAGCTCCTCACTTGTGTTGTTGTGCTCATTGTTTTAGATGTTCATACTACTTTTGATGTCTTTGTTACCTGAATACCTTCACATTTGTGTTTTCATGTTGTTTTCCTATTCTCTAGTACTGTATGTACTATAACCATAGTGTGTCATGCTGGCTTCCTCCTAGGGATTCTTTGAGGATGAAGATGGTAAGGAGTACATCTACAAAGAACCCAAATTCACCCCACTGTCAGAGATATCTCAGAGGCTACTCAAGCTCTACTCTGACAAGTTCGGCCCGGAGAATGTCAAGATGATTCAGGACTCTGGGAGGGTAAGAGTCAAACTTTACTCTTAGTATTTTACCATTTATTTTGGGGTTTCCATGGTTCTGATTGGTCCTTCATGTTATGCGTTCCATCCAGATCAACCCTAAAGATCTGGACTCTAAGTACGCCTACATCCAGGTGACCCACGTTACCCCGTTCCTGGAAGAGAAGGAGCTGATGGACAGGAAGACAGACTTTGAGAAGAGCCACAACATCCGGCGCTTTGACTTCGAGATGCCCTTCACCGTGTCGGGGAAGAAGCAGGGAGGGGTGGAGGAGCAGTACAAACGCAGGACCATCCTGACCAGTAGGTTCTACAGTACTTCATGTGAATCATAGGGTCGATGTGTTCACAGTAGAGACCCATAGCTAGACCTCTCCTTCTGATGTGCTGTTCATGGATGTAGAGAAGTTCTGACAAAATCTGTGAATTTAAGATATGGTTTCCCTTTAGAGACACAGATTGGGACACACCTCTAGATGACTCATCTCACTGAAAACAACGAGACACAAATATCAGACAGGTTCCTTATCACTCCAAACTAGCATGATCCGCGCATACTGCTTAGAACATTCCCTACGAGTCGCTGGAAAAAGGGGGAGGGACTCCAGACAATCTACAGATATGTGTAGTCCATGGGACCCAGCCGCAGAGCAGACAACCGACAAACCCATCAGTCCACACAGATCCACTCACATGGCAATACTGATGTTAAACATGTCATAGTATCTACAGTATTTACTCAGACAAGCACCTCATTCCCATAGAATACCTTTGCTAGTGCAGGCATACCTGTATCTTTCTCGCTGTCATATTAGGAAGGGTCCTGTGTAATTATGGAAATATTGGATTAGGTTCTGAGGATGTCAGCTCTTTGTTTAGAATCCTTCTTCATCCTAATTGGTTGTGTTTTATTTTGTTTTACAGTGTGAAAGATCCCATAGTGCAACCTTTATCTTCATTAAATGATAGGGCTGCCTTACCTCAAAGGTCTTTAGTGAATGAATGAGTCTCACGCTATAAAGCTGCTTGGGAACACACATCTGTCTGAACACCTAAGAAATGCCCGTGTGGGTAAGGAGTTGTTGTGGGCCAAATAGGGTGACGTAAGAAACCACGTTAATGTATCCATTCTCTCTCTCTCTCTCTCTCTCTGTCTCTCTCTCTCTGTCTCTGTCTCTGTCTCTGTCTCTCTCTCTCTCTCTCTCTCTCGCGCTCTCTCCCTCTCTCTGTCTCTCTCTCTCTCTCTCTCTCTCTCTCTCTCTCTCTCTCTCTGTCTCTCTGTCTCTCTGTCTCTCTCTCTCTCTCTCTCTCTCTCTCTCTCTCTCTCTCATATAGCAACCCACTGTTTCCCCTATGTGAAGAAGCGTATTGCGGTGATGTACCAGCACCACACAGACCTGAACCCCATAGAGGTGGCTATAGATGAGATGAGCAAGAGGTTGACCGAGCTAAGACAGCTAGTTGCCACCAGCGAGGTGGACATGATCCGCCTGCAGCTCAAACTACAAGGCAGCATTAGTGTCCAGGTGCAGACCTCCGTCCTCACAAACCACATCCTCCGTCCTCACAAACCACATCCTCCGTCCTCACAAACCACATCCTCCGTCCTCACAAACCACATCCTCCGTCCTCACAAACCACATCCTCCGTCCTCAAAAACCACATCCTCCGTCCTCCGTCCTCACAAACCACATCCTCCGTCCTCACAAACCACAGACACACACACTTTCTCATTTTACCCATTCAACTATTTTATTCAATATATGTTTTATATGGTAAAGACATCCCTCAACTTGTTCTATATGGTAAATATATCCCTCAACTTGTTCTATATGGTAAATATATCCCTCAACTTGTTCTATATGGTAAAGACATCCCTCAACTTGTTCTATATGGTAAATATATCCCTCAACTTGTTCTATATGGTAAATATATCCCTCAACTTGTTCTATATGGTAAATATATCCCTCAACTTGTTCTATATGGTAAATATATCCCTCAACTTGTTCTATATGGTAAATATATCCCTCAACTTGTTCTATATGGTAAAGATACACCTCAACTTGTTCTATGTGGTAAAGATACACCTCAACTTGTTCTATATGGTAAAGATACACCTCAACTTGTTCTATATGGTAAAGATACACCTCAACTTGTTCTATATGGTAAATATATCCCTCAACTTGTTCTATATGGTAAAGATACACCTCAACTTGTTCTATGTGGTAAAGATACACCTCAACTTGTTCTATATGGTAAAGATACACCTCAACTTGTTCTATATGGTAAATATATCCCTCAACTTGTTCTATATGGTAAAGATACACCTCAACTTGTTCTATATGGTAAAGATACACCTCAACTTGTTCTATATGGTAAAGATACACCTCAACTTGTTCTATATGGTAAAGATACACCTCAACTTGTTCTATATGGTAAAGATACACCTCAACTTGTTCTATATGGTAAAGATACACCTCAACTTGTTCTATATGGTAAATATATCCCTCAACTTGTTCTATATGGTAAAGATACACCTCAACTTGTTCTATATGGTAAAGATACACCTCAACTTGTTCTATATGGTAAAGATACACCTCAACTTGTTCTATATGGTAAATATATCCCTCAACTTGTTCTATATGGTAAATATATCCCTCAACTTGTTCTATATGGTAAAGATATCCCTCAACTTGTTCTATATGGTAAAGATACACCTCAACTTGTTCTATATGGTAAAGATATCCCTCAACTTGTTCTATATGGTAAAGATACACCTCAACTTGTTCTATATGGTAAAGATATCCCTCAACTTGTTCTATATGGTAAATATATCCCTCAACTTGTTCTATATGGTAAAGATACACCTCAACTTGTTCTATATGGTAAAGATACACCTCAACTTGTTCTATATGGTAAAGATATCCCTCAACTTGTTCTATATGGTAAATATATCCCTCAACTTGTTCTATATGGTAAAGATATCCCTCAACTTGTTCTATATGGTAAATATATCCCTCAACTTGTTCTATATGGTAAAGATACACCTCAACTTGTTCTATATGGTAAAGATACACCTCAACTTGTTCTATATGGTAAAGATACACCTCAACTTGTTCTATATGGTAAAGATATCCCTCAACTTGTTCTATATGGTAAAGATATCCCTCAACTTGTTCTACATGTGTCACGATCGTCTTGATAAGAGAGAGATGACCAAGGCGCAGCGGGATATGAGTACATCTTCTTTTTAATAGAGAAGACGAAACATGAAAACAAACACTTTTACAAAACAACTAACGACCGTGAAGCTATGAACGAAAGTGCTGACACAAACACTACACATAGACAATTACCCACAAATACATGATGCCTATGGCCGCCTTAAATATGGCTCCCAATCAGAGACAAATGAAAAACATCTGTCTCTGAGAACCACTCAGGCAACCATAGACATACCTAGACACATTCACTCAACCATAGACTTCCCTAGAAACATTCACTCAACACAAACCCATACACTCTAACAAATCCCCCTAGACACTACAACCACCCAAGACAAGACAAAAACACAAACATACCCCATGTCACACCCTGACCTAACTAAAATAATAAAGAAAACAAAGAATACTAAGGCCAGGGCGTGACAACATGGTAAAGATATCCCTCAACTTGTGAATCTAAAATACATTTTCCTTTAATCTATAGGTAAATGCTGGTCCCCTCGCATATGCCCGAGCTTTCCTGGATGATGCCAGCACCAAGAAGTACCCTGACAACAAGGTCAAACAACTTAAAGAGGTCTTCAGGTGAGTTGTTAAAGTACACATTGTAAAATAGGATAGGTCTTGACAGGAATATACATATGAAGTGGGTAAAACAGTATGTAAACATTATTAAAGGGGCCAGTGATCCATTATTAAAGGGGCCAGTGTTCCATGACTATGTACAGTACATAGGGCAGCAGGCTCTAAGGTGCAAGGTAGAGTAACCTGGTAGTTGCCGTCTAGTGACCGTGACTAAAGTTCAGGGCAGTGTACCGTCTAGTGACCGTGACTAAAGTTCAGGGCAGTGTACTGGGCAGAGGCCGGCTAATGGTGACTATTTAACAGTCTGATGGCCTTGAGATAGAAGCTATTTTTCAGTCTCTTGGTCCCAACTTTGATGCACCTGTACTGACCTCGCCTTCTGGATGGTAGCGGGGTGAACAGGCCGTGGCTCAGGTGGCTGGTTATGTATGACACTGGCCTCCCGGGTGGCGCAGTGGTCTAGGGCACTACATCGCAGCGCTAGCTGTGCCACCAGAGACTCTGGGTTTGCGCCCAGACACCAAGTAAAACTGAAGTGATAACTTAAAACACAAAATATAAATATCCATTAACAAACTTCTTATAGCTTAGACTAATTTCCACTTCCTGAACACATACTACTTAAATAAAAAGCATAGCCTTTTCTTAGTAAAACGCAAAAGTAAAAATGAAATAAATACAGTAGTCTTTCCACCATATAGTCAGACACATTCTATTCACAGGCTTGATTTCTGGAACACCAGTGCAATAACTACAAAGTGGGAAAACTGAAGAAGTGTAATATTCTAAACTTGTATATTATTTCTAAAATATTGTAGACTGAATATTCACAGTTAAAATGAAGACTTGTTCCCTTTTAAAAATGTGTTAAGCGTCGTCCGGGTTAGGGAGGGTTTGGCCGGTAGGGATATCCTTGTCTCATCGCGCACCAGCGACTCCTGTGGCGGGCCGGGCGCAGTGCACGCTAACCAAGGTTGCCAGGTGCACGGTGTTTCCTCTGACACATTGGTGCGGCTGGCTTCCGGGTTGGATGCGCGCAGTATTAAGAAGCAGTGTGGCTAGGTTGGGTTGTGTTTCGGAGGACGCATGGCTTTCGACCTTCGTCTCTCCCGAGCCCGTATGGGAGTTGTAGCGATGAGACAAGATAGTAACTACTAACAATTGGATATCACGAAATTGGGGAGAAAAAGGGGGGTAAAAAAATAAAAAATAAAAATGTATGACACTGGCCTTTTGTGGAGCAGGCAGTTTGTGGAGGCGTGTGGCCATGGCCTGGGCATCAACGAGCGGCTGATTAAAGAGGACCAGCAGGAGTACCATGACGAGATGAAGGCCAATTACAGAGACCTGGCCAGAGAGCTGTCTGACATCATGCACGAGCCAGTAAGCATGAGTTATCTGCTAGCGTAACAAACATTGGGATCCATCATTGTTTGTTCATCAGCCGTTTTTGAATATTTGTACATTTTGGAAGAATCTGTTGTGTTTGTTTTGATTGCAATACTCGTAAAACAGTTTAATTTGAGTATTATTATGAAAGTAACAGTTATTATTAGTTAGGCATTGGGATTTCATAGTCATTTTATAATATAATATCATGCTATTGTGATATTTGATAACCCCCTTTTCCCTCTGTTTTTCCTTTGTGCTGACATGAGCAGATTGGATGGTAAAACATCTTTGGCATGGGCTATACTACGTGTGATTCATTCTTACTAAGTTGTCTGAAAGAATAATTTGTTCCTTTAGCATAATCTTGAACACCCTCCGTCGCTCCCTTCCAGATCATTCCAGTGGAGGATGGCATGAAGAGCGTTCTTCCAGACTCACTGCACATCTTCAACGTCATCAGTGGTACCCCCAGCGGTGCCACCATCGTGGGCATGCCCAACTCCTCCTCTGTGGTGTGAGACCCACCGGGATTGGCTGACTCCTGACTTCAACGCTCTGTGCCAGCGCTGCCATGAGTGGCCATTCCTGCTTTTCTGTTCTCCTTATCATCAAGTTTGCTTCTGGCTAAACTGAGACAATATTGATGTTCTGTTCATTTTCTCTCACACCTTCTCTGGCTTGTCCAATGGGCCAGGACAAAGGACTGTGTTACACTGTTGTATAGAGTACAGTCACTCTGTGGAGGATGGGACCAGGGACATTCATCCATGAGGATTGATTGAATACATAATTTAAACATTCACAGTGTAGGTTGGAAAAAGTATGTGAACCCCTAGGCTAATGACTTCTCCAAAAGCTAATTGGAGTCAGGAGTCAGCTTATCTGGAGTCCAATCAATGAGATGAGATTGGAGATGTTGGTTAGAGCTGCCTTGCCCTATAAAAAACACTCACAAAATGTATTTGAGTTTGCTATTCACAAGAAGCATTGCCTGATATGAACCATGCCTCGAACAAAAGAGATCGCAGAAGACCTAAGATTAAGATTTGTCGACTTCCATAAAGCTGGAAAGGGTTACAAAAGTATCTCTAAAGGCCTTGATGTTCATCAGTCCGCGGTAAGACAAATTGTCTATAAATGGAGAAATTCCGCACTGTTGCTACACTGTGTATGTCTATTGTTGTGACTTAGATGAAAATCAGATCAAATTTTATGTCAAATTTATGCAGAAATCCAGGTAATTCAAAAGGGTTGACATACTTTTTCTTGCCACTGTATATGACATCACTGGTAGTGTTTCCTGTGGAGCCGTCCCCATAGGGATCCTTAAAGCGACAGAAATGTGCATGTGATGTCACTAGCTCTCTGTTTGTTTCGATCATTTGTCTTCTGCTCTGAACTCTTCAAGTGATTTTCTATGTATTGATGTCTTGACGAACATTATAAACCAGGTGGTTTGAGCCCTGAATGCTGATTGGCTGAAAGCTGTGGTATATCAGACCATTTACCACGGGTATGACAAAAACAAATATTTTTACTTTTTTAATTACGTTAGTAACCAGTTTATAAGAGCAATAAGGCACGTCAGGGGTTCGTGGTATATGGCCAATATAGCACGGCTAATGGCTGTATCCAGGCACTCCGTGTTGCATCGTACATAAGAACAGCCCTTAGCCGAGGGAATATTGGCCATATACTAGACCCCTGACGTGCCTTATTGCTTAAATATATGCTGCATACATTGGCATTCATCTCTCTGTACATGTACACAAAGTCTTGTTATATTTCTACAAAGCTGCAATTTATTGGAAAAAGAGCCTCCTATGAAAAAGTTAGCGTTAGCGTCCGTAATCACTTAAATGTCTTAGAATGGGATTTTTTTTTTAAATATTTAAAGCCATTGCATATAAGTATATTCCAAGCTGTTTATTCATGTATATAAAAAAGGAGTGCAATATTTGTATTTTGCAAGGTACAGTGTCTTGCAGTGTTGGGTTCAATAATACATTGTAAAGATTATGTTCATCCTTCTTTTCAAAGCAATTCTAGTGTTTATTCAGAGACCTACTGTGGAAGTTATATTAAGCTTTTACCATTTGAGTGTTTATTCAAATGTTAAAGAAATCATTTTATATTTGGGAAGCAATGGGTTTTTAATTTTTATTTAACAGAAAGTCACTTTTCTGCTGTATAAACAGAAATGTTCTTTAATGCTTTTCTTTTCAATAAAATTCACTCATTCCTCTTCACTTGTACTTGAGATTTCCTTATAAACTTTGTTTGTTTATTGTCCAATAATTGTACAACCGCTATAGATATGGAGTGTTTGGTTCTAAACCATATTGATGGGAGTATAGGTCAAACACATAAAGGTAATCCTAATCTTATTTTACCTGCAGGACGTGGAACCAGCATAGAAGACATCCTTTAAGGCCCCCACCTCCTTTAATCATGAAGGCCCTAAATGGAACAATAAAACAGAAGAGGTATAACATGTTACATTGAGAGTTTACAACTGTTTGCCCTGGTGTCATGTGGCTGCCGTGTCGACTTTCCTCTTGCCCTGTGTCGTTCGCGACTTTTGCAGACATTATGACCAACCCATCAAGGTCACGGATGTAGCTTTCGATGAACTCCTCAGCCTCAACCACCTCCACCTCTGCCCCATGACTTCTTTTGATAGTGCTCTTTCTTAATTCATTTAAAAATATACTTGTCAAGAATTCCATTCTGGAAGAATATAACAAATACAGCATATCATTTCACTCCTCTACCTTTACCTCACCCATGTCCTTTACCTTATAAACCACCTCTACCTCCCCCACAGTCATATTTTTCTTCAATTACCAAATTGGGGTTAGTGGGGCCCCTCAAGTCTTTTTAAAAAACGGGCCACCAAATCGCCAAGTCCACTGCAGTAGGCCTATCGAGAGGACACTCTCCGAGAGGTGAATTAACTCAGACTGCTGAAGTGATGTTTAGTAAGCGCTCCGACTTGTCTGTCAACCAAAAGCTATATTGTAATGACGGGTCATACATTCTAGACAAATATATATATATATATATTTTTAACTATTTTCATCAATCACTGAGACTTAACCTACCTCTCTCTCTCCAATAAGTTTCTTCTCACAACAAGTGTATTTCTGAGGGGAAGACACGGGGCAGCTGATCGGCAGATAATTAAGGTATTCATATATTCAAATCCCATACCAGGAGGTTTAGTAATAAGAGACAACTCAAGTCATATCAACTGATATCAATCAACAATTCAGCTTTATTAAACATAGACATATTTATTAAAGTTGTATTAAACATACTACATCATTGTTGTCAACCCCTTGCCTTGTGGGACATCATGGTAAAAGGACACAATGCAACTATACAGACTGAAAGTTGGGAGTGGGAGAGAGAGGCAATCCATTACCAGCATAACTGTAGTTTGTGTATCTAAAAACCTGAACTTCTACTCGTAATCCTATCTAATTCTTTAGCCAGTTGGCTCAGTTTATATAGCATGGTATATACGTCAATATTTGTCAGTCAATCAGAGCTGGCTGAATTTCCACAGTGACTCCCGACAGTACCTAGCTAGCTACTTTGCCGCTTTGAACGCGGTATGCAGTCTCCTCCGACGCGGCGGTGGAAGCGTTGCTGAGAGCCCATTGGCTATCGAACGGCCAATGGCGTGGGTCTTGATTGTTTGGGAGCTTCCCTGGAGGAATATTCCGGTTCGCTGCGCACCGCTGTAGTTTTTCTGAAGGGTTTCCCTAATGTGAGAATGACAGCTATCAAAATGGCGGAGGGCAATAGAGAAAAGTGATGAGGACAGGGCAACAAATGAGACAACTATCCTCAATTTATTATATTATTCTCACTTTTCATCGGATATTCTCGAAAACATTTAAGGTTTGGTGAGACTTGTGCAGAGCATAGTTTGTTCTTCTGTTGAAGATTTAGCTGGCTAACGTTAGCTAGTTTGCTATCTGCGGAAGAGGGACAACTTCAAGACATTGCAGCTAAAAAAACAAGCAATGTTTTTGAGCTGATTCCGTGATAGCTAGGGACTTTGTAAATCCGGCATTTTAATTCCAATAACGCAAGGTATCATTAGCTGGACATAAACAGCTTTGCACTCCTCCGATTTGGGTTAGCTACAGTAACTCATTTAGCTAGCAAACAAAGTGGCGTCAACCGAGTACGAATTTTGTTGATTGTTTATTTTATGACGACATGGCTCATTCCCCGGTTCAGAGTGGCATTCCAGGGATGCAGGTAAGATTTTTGTCTTAGTTCATCAAGTAGTCGGTCTCCCTCAATTTCTTTGTAATACTTTAGCAAACTTGTTAGCCAGCTAACCTTACTAACGATACTGACTCGATTACGTGATCAGTAACTTGACTTTATTTATGATCACATCCTCACTAGCTGTGTTAGTTAACTAGTTAACGTTAACTAATAAACTATCCATTTAGCTAGCCAACTATGGAAAGACACAAGGTATTGGATTCTTTGCACCAGAAAAATGCCCACTGATGAGGCCAATCTATTGAGCCATATTTATGTTCAGCAGAGATGTGGCCAGATTGGCCCCATGTGGTACAGTCTGTCTCTGACAGTCCTGTCAGAGACAGACTGGATGGCAAAGTTAAGCATCTGTTTTACAATATATAAACTATTTAGCATGCTGCTAGAACAATAAGTGTTTGCCATTTAAGCCAAATCCTGAGCTACAACTGAAATTATTTCCCTGTAGTGTTACACTAATGCACATTAATTATTTGTGATTACTCAGAAAGCCAATACATTTTAAGCACGACTCAATGGCTGAACCACTAAACACCTTTTATTCAACAAGGAAACATGAAAGCGAAACAGCAACATGTTACTGAGGTCCCTGCCAGTTTTGAGGCAGTGGAAAGTAAATCTTTCCTCTTAATAAACATTCTTGACATTTTTCAGTGCAGGCAGTCAACAAGAAAGCTGCCAGGACATGACTTAACTTGTAAGAAAACTAGGTATCTAGGTCATTCCGACAATGGACATATGACTGTCATTCTCATGGGGCACCACCGCGAGATAGCCTTGAGCTGCATGAATAGAGCCATGTTTCACCACTGTACTGTTCTCTCCTGAATGGTGGCAACATGGTTCATTCAGGCTTGGCCTCGGTAGCGCTGACCCAGAGGGAGAAGTGGAGTGTGTGTATATGGGGCTGGGGGTGGGTGATGAGCCTCAGGGTGCAGACTGACTGCAGTGGACCACGCAATCTGGTGGTGCAGCTGGGAGAGGATCAGACTCATGCTTTTTTTAGGGATGTTTTAGCAGTGGTGATAAACCTGACTGTGGAGGTTCCCAGCATGTGGAGCCTGTAGTCACAGTGCCCAGTGTTGTTGTTCCCACCAATCTGACAGAGCTCGAGAGGATCTGCAGAGAAGAACGGGAGAAACTCCCCAAATACAGGTGTGCCAAGCTTGTAGCGTCATACACAAGAAAACTCGAGGCTGTAACTGCTGCCAAAAGTGCTTCAACAAAGTAACCCAGTGTTGTTTTTCCCATTGAGGTCAGTGTCAATAGGATGATTTGTCACCTGGATGACTGCTCTGTGGTTGTGACAGGCTTTATTCTTCTATTTATTTTTATTTTTATTTATTATTCTTTTTTTCTTCACCCCCCCTTTCAACTCATGTCAACATATTAGTCGTCTCTTTGCCTCTTTTTAATGGAGCAGATTTACAACATTCTCCATGGGTTGTTATGAGAACAATAGGCTAGCTGTTCAGCATTGTTTTTATGGTAAATTAAACTATAATTCTAGTGCAAGCAAATCAAGTTCCTCTCTCTTTCCAGAATGCCCCATAATGGGTATCAAATTGCGATTAGTGTATAGGGATATGAAATCTTTATGCCTGTAATGAAATTAATTGGACATCGTTCGCCTATAAAACAAAGTATTGTCACTGGGAAATGTTCCTTCACACTATTTCTGTCGTGCAGCATAATATACCGTTCCATTATTTGGAACAAAAGTGCTTCAGGCAGTTAATCGTTGCAGTGCAGGAAGTGAATTGTAATGTCAAGCGTGAAGAGGACCATCCCCTCCTTTGTAGACCACAGGGGGGGGAAAGAGGGCCTGTCTGAGGGGAGGGGGTGTTGTGTTCCTGCTCCAAGCTATTCACCATCTTTATGGACGAGGCCTTGGTTCTATTCTTTCACTGTCCGTATTGATGTTTAGATTTTTTTTACTCCAAGAGATTTTCTCACTATTTATCATATCGGGATTTTCTTGTTAGGTTGAGCTGCTTCACAATTTCCCACTTCACTGGCCAAAGTACAAAGTCCCAGTAGATAGTCCCAGTAGGGTTGGCAGGTAACCTGGCAGGTAGGAGCGTTGGGCAGTAACCGAAAGGTTGCTGGATCAAATCCTTGAGCTGTTGTTCTGCCCCTGAGCAAGGCAGTTAACCCTGTGTTCCCCGGGCGCCGATGACGTGGATGTATATTAAGGCAGCCCCCCGCACCTCTTTGATTGATGGTTGGGTTAAATGTGGAAGACACATTTCAGTTGAATGCATTCAGTTGTACAACTGACTAGGTATCCCCCTTTCCCTACATAGTAGGTATCACCCAGCCCGCCACCACTGCTGAAAAACATCCTAAGGGAAACACTGATAGCCTAACTTACAGAAACATAGGCCTATTTGACAAAAATGGATAAAGGCAAGTGACCAAAGAGTCGCTATTGCAGGGCAGAAAGTGTGAAAGACTGCTTTGTTTGTCAATAAGGCCAAACTAAAGCTATAGGATTAGTGGTGCTGTTCACCTATTGGTTGTTACGGGTGTTTTAGAATGAATTCCTCAAGCTGCTTGAGTTTCTCAGGGGTATAATAATGATATTATTGGTTTCAGCTTTGGGATTCCAAAGCTGTGCCCCCCCCCCCCCACACCAGAATCCTTTGTATTATAGCGTTCTGTGATTGGCCCAGTGAAGCATTAATAACTGAACAGAGCCTTAATAGTCTTACCATGTAGCAGAGTATGTAACCCTTCATCCATTGAGAATTTACAATAGTTACTCAATGTTTTTGAAAAATCTTTCCAGCTCACTTCCTTTTGATAACCACTCAGCGTGAAAGTGAAAAATGTCATGCTCTGATCCAGTGGAAACGTCATAAAATAGGCCTACATGATAACTTCTTATCAGTGCTTGACTTGGGCTGAAATAGGTTCCGGTACTCATTTTGGGTGCTGGTACTGTTTACAGTGTATTTGGAAAGTATTCAGACCCCTTGACTTTTTCCACATTTCGTTACATTACAGCCTTATTCTAAAATTGATTCAATTGTTTTTTCCCCCCTCAATCTACAAACAATACCCCATAATGACATAGCCAAAACTGTTTTGTTTATACAAAATAAAAAAATTGGAAATATCAAATTTACATAAGTATTCAGACCCTTTACTCAGTACTTTGTTGAAGCACTTTTGGCAGCAGTTACAGCCTCGAGTTTTCTTGTGTATGACGCTACAAGCTTGGCACACCTGTATTTGGGGAGTTTCTCCCGTTCTTTTCTGCAGATCCTCTCAAGCTCTGTCAGATTGGTGGGAAGAACAACACTGGGCACTGTGACTACAGGCTCCACATGCTGGGAACCTCCACAGTCAGGTTTATCACCACTGCTAAAACATCCCTATAAAAAGCATGAGTCTGATCCTCTCCCAGCTGCACCACCAGATTGCGTGGTCCACTACAGTCAGTCTGCACCCTGAGGCTCATCGCTCCCTAAACACATGTGGAAGACTCATTTCAGTTGAATGCATTGTTGTACAACTGACTAGGTATCCCCCTTTCCCTAGATAGTAGGTATCCCCCCAGCCCGCCACCACTGCTGAAAAATGTGGAGCGTGGCTGCACAGCTATTTTCAGGTCTCTCGAGATAATAGATCAGGTTCAAGTCTGGGCTCTGGCTGGGCCACTCAAGGACATTTGGAAACTTGTCCTGAAGCCACTCCTGCATTGTCTTGGCCGTGTACTTAAGGTTATTGTCCTGTTGGAAGGTGAACCTTCGCCCCAATCTGAGGTCCTGAGCACTCTGGAGCAGGTTTTCATCAAGGATCTCTCTGTACTTTGCTCCGTTCATCTTTCCCTCGATCTGGACTAGTCTCCCTGCAGCTGAAAAACATCCCCACAGCATGATGCTGCCACCACCATGCTTCACCGTAGGAATGGTGGCCAAAGAGTTCAATCTTGGTTTCATCAGACCAGATAATCTTGGTTCTCATGGTCTGGCGAGTCTTTAGGTGCCTTTTGGCAAATGCCAAGCGGCCTGTCATGTGCCTTTTACTGAGGAGTGGCTTGCGTCTGGCCACTACCATAAATGCCAGATTGGTGGAGTCCTGCAGAAATGGTTGTCCTTCTGGAAGTTTCTCCACAGAGGAACTCTGGAGCTCTGTCAGAGTGACCACCGGGTTCTTGGTCATCTCCCTGACCAAGGCCCTTCTCCGCCGATTGCTCAGTTTGGCCGGGCGGCCAGCTCTAGGAAGAGTCTTGTTGGTTCCAAATTCTTCCACTTAAGAATGATGGAGGCCACTGTGTTCTTGGGGACCTTCAATGCTGCAGAACATTTTTGGTACCCTTCCCCAGATCTGTGCTGCGACACAATCCTGTCTCGGAGCTCTACAGACAATTCCTTTGACCTCATGGCTTGGTTTTTGCTCTGACATGCACTGTCAACTGTGGGACCTTATATTGACAGATGTGTGCCTTTCCAAATCATGTCCAATCCAATTGAATTTACCACAGGTGGACTCCAAGTTGTAGAAATATCTCAAGGATGATCAATGGAAACAGGATGTACCTGTACTCAATTTTGAGTCTCATAGCAAAGGGTCTGAATACTTATGTAAAATGTATTTCTGTTTTTTATTTTTAGTAAATATGCAAACATTTCTAAAATCTGTTTTCGTTTTGTCATTATGGGGCATTGTGTGTAGATTGATGGGGGAAAAAATAGTTGAATCCATTTTAGAATAAGGCTGTAAAGTCCCCAATTTCGTGATATCCAATTGGTAGTTAGTCTTGTCCCATCACTGCATCTCCCGTACGGTCTCGGGAGAGGCGAAAGTCGAGAGCCATGTGTCCTTCGAAACACGACCCTGCCAAGCCGCACTGCTTCTTGACACACTGCTCGCTTAACCCGGACACCAGCCGCACCAATGTCGGAGGAAACCCACAACTGGCGACCATGTTAGCGTGCATGCGCCCGGCCTGCAACAGGAGTCGCTAGAGCGCGATGGGACAAGGACAACCCAGCCGGCCAAACCCTCCCCTAACCCGGACGACGCTGGGCCAGTTGTACGCTGCCTCATGGGTCACCAGGCTACAATGTTTTCTTGTTGTTTTTTGTTGCTTTATGTAGGCTAATTTTACATAGTTAGCAATAAAGTTACTTTTTAGGTTTGTCATTTTCATATAGATTTAGATATAATTTTGATTAACCACATGACAATGATTTTAAGATATGAAGACGTTATTATACATTTAAATGAAACGGTTTCACAAATGTGCATATGAAAACCATAACTGGCACGCATATCAGTAAAAATGGTAAGATAAATTGGCATTCGACATGAGTGGTTGCCGACTCCTCGTGTCGCCTATTACCGGCAACTTCAGGAGAGGACAATAGGACAATAGTTGGGTCAGGATAATTTTTTTTGCTTCTGGTTATCTAGATCTCTGGTGCCCTCTTGAGGCATATTTCATCAAACCGTATGTTTTTAAAGTATCAGACAAACTCTGTCTATAGTGGATTTTATTAAAACACATAGGGTGTGTCTATTTATGGAAAAATACACCCCTAAAAAATTCTACCAATAGACTAGTCGAAAGTTACAAACGACTTTCGGTCGACCAAGATTTTTGTTGTAGTTGGGGACAGCCCTAGTCTGAACACTTTACCAAATCTACCATAATTCTTTTTTTTATTTTTTATCTGGATTTTGTACTGAGGAAGGTGAGCTGTTGTGTGAACATTATCTCTAGCGCAAGGGAAATTCATTTGGTTATACAGGAAGCAAATGTTCATAGGATATATAAAACAAATATCAGTCAACAAAGCCACTGGCCCAGATAACATCAGCAACCATGTTCTGAAATCCTGTCACAAGGAATTGCTGGCTGTTCAATCACTCACTGAGGGAACACACAGTACCAGCTCTGTGGAAATCATCCTTCGTATGCCCAGCCCATTAACAGTTTCATTTTTAAAAATGTCTCACCACCCTAATAACTATGACACACCCCTCACTATTGTCATTGGTTGCACTAATTGCGCTGTTTGTCTACATAACCCGGTTCAATTCATTCATGACATCACCCTGAAGAAGGCACAGTGATGCTGCAACATTGGTGGTTTACCCAATAAAACTGGGAGATTGTATATAAAGGGTCCAACTCTCTTTTATAGCGTACAGTTTACGCACCGTTAGTCAGCATCTCTACTAACTTTTTATATTTTTGGGGGAGGGGATGTGCCAGCTCATGCTTGTTATTGGACTATTATTTAAACCCAGACAGGCTACAATCATAGAATAAAAACCTATGCTTAATCTCTTGATTGAATGGTCCTTCTTTACCTGTGATTTGAATGTTGCTCTGCTGTCCTTACCACAGCCCTGTTTCTCTCCTTCCCTCAGAACTTTAAAGCTGATCCGGAGGAGCTGTTCACCAAGCTGGAGAGGATAGGGAAAGGCTCTTTTGGAGAGGTGTTCAAAGGCGTTGACAATCGGACTCAGAAAGTAGTGGCCATTAAGATAATTGACCTCGAGGAGGCTGAGGATGAAATCGAAGACATTCAACAGGAAATAACGGTCCTCAGCCAGTGTGACAGTCCCTTTGTAACCAAGTATTACGGATCATATCTGAAGGTAAGTTGACCAAACCTCGTGTTATTTCAACATGCTGTGAAAAAAGGATTTTGGCTGAATAGTCCATCCACAAATAGTGAATGAATAGTCCATTATTTTTTTGTTGTTGCTCTATTTGTGTGACAGTTGTGGTGTTGGTTCAAGTGCTGCTGCCAGTGGTGGTATGTGTAACAATTGCAGGCAACTGTATGTGGGTCAATAAATCATTCATATGTTAATGGGACAAGGCTCTCATGTATTGTGCCTGAGCATTAGGCCTATGGCATGGATTGGCACTGGTGATGGTGAGCAGAACACAGGCATGCATTACTTCATTATCATATATGTCCTACAATGTTCTGCATGTCATGCGAGGACAGTAATACTATGAAAAAACAATTAAGCATTCATGAGGATCCCATGTTGACTTGATCGTGAGGGATTTCATTATTTCCTGGCCCTTGGTTGCTGTCAACTGTAAGTATGAAATTCATCTGGGTACTAGAAGGTCTACATGTGATGGGGCTTAAGTGGCTCTTAGAGAGCATGTAGTGTGTTAGTGGCAGTACTTAAGTAAAAATACTTTAAAGTACTACTTAAGTTGTTTTTGGGGGGTATATGTACTTTACTATTTATATTTTTGCCTGCTTTTGCTTCACTATAATCCGAAAGAAAATAATGTGCTTTTTACTCCGTACATTTTCCCTGACACACAAAAGTACTTGTTATATTTTGAATGCTTAGCAGGACAGGACAATGGTCCAATTCACACATTTATCAAGAGAACATGCCTGATCATCCCTACTGCCCCTGATCTGGTGGACTCACTAAACACATGCTTCGTTTGTAAATTATGTCTTAGTGTTGGAGCGTGCCCCTGGCTATCCGTAAATAAATAAAACTTCTGTCTGGTTTGATTAATATAAGCTTATATGAAATAATTTATACTTTTAATACTTAAATATATTTTTGCAATTACATTTACTTTTGACACTTAAGTATATTAAAACCCAAATACTTTTAGACTTTTACTCAAGTACTATTTTACTGGGTGACTTGCACTTTTACTCAAGTCATTTTCTATTAAGGTATCGTTACTTTTACTCAAGTATGAGCATTGGGTACTTTTTCCAATTACTGCTTAAGGGTTTACCTGAGGCCAGTGGGGAGAGTGCCAGCTAGCTGTTGGCTCCAGTTGTACTGATAGATGGAGGGAGGGAGGGAGGCTAGTGTTGTGTGCGTGTCTAAAAGTGGGGCAGGCAACAGGTGCTACTCCAGCCCTCGGAGCGCTGGATCGTATAGCTCAGACCCAACATCTGCCCTCCCAGAGACAGCAACAGCCTGGCTCTGACCACACTCTGTTCAGCCAGACAATCAGCCTGTAGCCTGCAGCACGATCAGGCCAAGTCTAGGTGAATACACACACTGATGTTATGCAGTCTCTGAAAACGGTAGGCGAATCGTATAGCATTTGAAATGCTTGGTTCTACGGCTTGTGCTCACTTTTTATATTTTATGTAAAAAAAATTAATTATAAATAAACATGTAATGCTGCCCTCCCTGACATGAAATGGATCGATATGGTATAACGTCCCTAGCCTTGACTGTCAACGGTTAACAACCAAAATAAATTTGACCAGTCATGCGTATCGGTTAATTTGCATAATTTAGTGGAATTAAATTGGTGTCCAGAATTTAACAAATCTCGTCAGTCATAAAATAGGAAGTGTCTTGATCGACCGGAATTATTATTTTTGAGAAAATAGTAATATAGAGTTACAAAGTAGCTTTCGTATCTCAACTATATGGCTGTCTTTAGTCAGTCAGCCAGGAGCAAACTGGAGCGGAGACTCGTTGCTAGGTAACTCACAGGCTGCAGGGAGCAGTGGGAGAGAGAGGAGCACCACAAAGCAGCTAACAGTAAAGCTAGCAACCAAAAAGGAGTTCCAGGAAGATGGCGGCGAGTGCAGATGGACTTTTATCTTGCTCCGTGTAAACTTAACTTTTATCCCTCTCAAACTTACTTAAATGTAACACCTCGGTATATAGTAAACACGAGAACAACGGTCAGTAGACGCTAATTTGATCTGAAACTAGTCAAAATGGAAGAAAAATATGCGCGAAAGAGCAAAGGGAGGAGAAGGTAGTTGCTAGCTGACCACTCATACACCGGAGAGAAAACGCCACCTGACTCCTCAGGAGAAGAAATGGAGAAATCTGGACATTCGGTTGATTCAGAAACTCCAGTCAATAGTCCTGCACCCAAAAAACACAAAGAATTGTCTTTGAGTGAACTCCAGGTCAACATAATCAATGCTGTCACTGCAAAGATGAACGAAAGAGACGATGGTCTGGAGAAAAAGATACGCGAAAACGCATCAAAAATCGTTGACCTTGAGAGCTCTGAATCATGCATACGAGAGTATCGAAGAGCTTAAACGTGCAAATACTGCAACCTCTGATAAATGCACTGCACAGGAGAAGAGTCGACATCGACTGGGGGCTACAGTTTTACGGTGTCCCCGAGGACCAGGGTGAGAATGGGAAGCGCATAGTAAATGACATGTGTAACCGTGTGGCCCCGGACTTCCCCAAAGGATGTATGGCTGTGGATGTCGCTCATCGTATTGGGAAGAAGCAATATCAAATTGTATTTGTCACATGCGCCGAATACAAAAGGTGAAATGCTTACTTATAAGCCCTTAACCAACAATGCTTTAACAAGTTTTAAGAAAATATTCTTAAGTAAAAAAAATATATACAAGTAAAAAAATAAAAAAAATATTACTAACAAATAGTCGACGTAATATGTACATGTAGGTAGAGCAGTTGCCCTACCAGGCAGTGATGCAACCAGTCAGGATGTTCTCGATGGTTCAGCTGTAGAACCTTTTGAGGATCTGAGGACCCATGCCAAATCTTTTCAGTCTCCTGAGGGGGAATAGGCTTTGTTGTGCCCTCTTCAGGACTGTTTTGGTGTGTTTGGAACATTATAGTTTGTTGATGTGGACACCAAGGAACTTGAAGCTCTCAACCTGCTCCACTGCAGCCCCGTCGTAGTCCACAATCATCTAATTTGTATTGATCACATTGAGGGAGAGGTTGTTGTCCTGGCACCACACGGTCAGGTCGCTGACCTCCTCCCTATAGGCTGTCTCGTTGTTGGTGATCAGGCCTACCACTTGTGTCATCGGCAAACTTGATGATGGTGTTGTGCCTGGCCGTGCAATCATGATTGAACAGGGAGCACAGGAGGGGACTGAGCAATCACCCCTGAAGGGCCCCCGTGTTGAGGATCAGTGTGGCGGATTTGTTGTTACCTACCCATACCACCTGGGGCGGCCCGTCAGGAAGTCCAGGATCAAGTTGCAGAGGTGTTTAGTCCCAGGGTCCTTAGCTTAGTGATGAGTATTGAGGGCACTATGGTGTTCAGTGCTAAGCTGTAGTCAATGAATAGCATTCTCACATAGGTGTTCATTTTGTCTTGGTGGGAAAGGGCAGTGTTGAGTGCGTCATCTGTGGATCTGTTGGGGGGGTATGCAAATTGGAGTGGGTCTAGGGTTTCTGGGATGATGGTGTTGATGTGAGCCATGACGAGCCTTTCAAATCACTTCATGGCTACAGATGTGAGTGCTACGGGTCGGTAGTCATTTAGGCAGGTTACCTTAGTGTTCTTGGGCATAGGGACTATGGTGGTCTGCTTGAAACATGTTGGTATTACAGACTCAGTCAGGGACAGGTTGAAAATGTCAGTGAAGACACTTGCCAGTTGGTCAGCGCATGCTTGGAGTACACGTCCTGGTAATCCGTCTGGCCCTACGGCCTTGTGAATGTTGACCTGTTTAAAGGTCTTACTCACATTGGCTACGGAGAGTGTTATCACACAGTCGTCCGGAACAGCTGATGCTTCAGTGTTGCTTGCCTTGAAGCGAGCATAGAAGTAATTTAGCTCGTCTGGTAGGCTTGTGTCACTGGGCAGCTCGCGGCTGTGCTTCCCTTTGTAGTCTGTAATAGTTTGCAAGCCCTGCCACATCCGACGAGCTTCGGAGCCGGTGTAGTACGATTCTATCTTAGTCCTGTATTGACGCTTTGCCCTGTTTGATGGTTCGTCGGAGGGCATAGCGGGATTCCTTATAATCTTCCGGGTTAGAGTCCCGCTCCTTGAAAGCGGCAGCTCTACCCTTTAGCTCAGTGCCTGTAATCCATAGCTTCTGGTTGGGGTATGTACCTACGGTCACTGTGGGGACGACGTCATCGATGCACTTATTGATGAAGCCAGTGACTGATGTGGTGTTACAGACTCAGTGACTGATGTGGTGTACTCCTCAATGTCATTGTTAGAATCCCAGAACATATTCCAGTCTGTGTTAGCAAAATAGTTCTGTAGCTTAGCATCTGCATCATCTGACCACTTTCTTATTGACTGAATCACTTGTGCTTCCTGCTTTAGTTTTTACTTGTAAGCAGGAATCAGGAGTTGAGAATTATGGTCAGATTTGCCAAATGGAGGGTTAGGGAGAGCTTTTCTTACGTGTCTCTGTGTGGAGTAAAGATGGTCTAGAGTTTTAAAAAATGATCTGGTTGCACATTTTAACATGCTGGTAGAAATGAGGTAAAATGGATTTAAGTTTCCCTGCATTAAAGTCCCCGGCCACTAGGAGTGCCACCTATGGATGAACGATTTCCTATTTGCTTATGGCAGTATACAGCTCATTGAGTGCGGTCTTAGTGCCAGCATCGGTTTGTGGTGGTATATAGACAACTACGAAAAATACAGATAAACTCTCTTGGTAAATAGTGTGGTCTATACCACACTATTTACCAAGAGAGTTTAGACCGCCACCCCTTGTCTTACCAGAGGCCGTTCTATCGTGTCGAAAATGCTTAAAACCCCCAAGATCTATGTTATTCTTGTCATCGTTCAGCCATGACTCGGTTTCAACAAAAATATATTAGTTTTTAATGTCCCGTTGGTAGGATATACGTGATCGTAGTTCGTCTATTAGATTATCGATTGATTGTATGTTGGCTAATAGGACCAATGGTAAAGGTTGATCCTCTCGGCGACGGATCCTTACAAGGCACCCGGACCTTCGTCTCCCGATGTCTCTTTCTCCTGCAAATGACGGGGGGTGAGGGCCTTGTCGGGCGTCTGAAGTAAATCCTTCCCGTCCGACTCGTTGAAGAAAAAGTATTCCTCCAGTACGGGATGAGTAATCTCTGTCCTGATATCTAGAAGCTCTTTTCGATCATAGGACACGGTGGCAGAAACATTATGTACAAACTAAGTTACAAATAACGCAAAGAAAAACACACAATAGCACAATTGGTTACTGGATCGTAAAACGGCAGCCATCTCCGTCGGCGCCATCGGCAGCAACTCGATCATCATCCAGGTTGCTTTCCGCACAGCGAGAGATGCAGTTTGGAAGAAAGCAAAGGAAAGTGCCTTTCTGAAATAGAGAAAATGTAGATCCGGTGAGGACCGGCAAAGTTGTGGCCTCTCGTCCAACAGGCCCGTAATCAAGGAAAGGGTGGATTCTACAGGGGAATCGGAGCCTTTTTCGCCAACAGAAAATACGTTTGACCGGGGTGATTTGCTCCCTCAGGTAGGCTTACAAGGTAGCCCCTTCCCCACAACAAACTGAGCATTCTAGTGTTGAATTGCGGTGTTATGGTTTAGAAGTTAATACTTCTGTTAATACATGTATGATGCACCTTTTCTAGAGATTGTCGAGTTGAGATTCCATAGGATTTTCCTTTCTATTTCTATTGTATATATGGACTTGTATATATGGAAGTTTGTCAATCAATGCCAGGGGTATATGAAACCTGTTGAAGAGGAAAGCTTTTTACTGTTTTCTAAGGACTGTAGCGCAGATCTTGTATTATATCAAGAAACGCATTCATGCAAAGGGGACTGTAATTTTTGGTAAAATCAGTGGGGCAGTGACATTTTCTTGGCCTACGGGACTGATCATTCAGCTGGGGTTGCAATTTTAGAACACAATTTCAAAGGGAATTTTTTGTTTACTCAAATGGACACCAATTGACATTGCCTAGTAGCAGTCATCAACCATATGGACAGATTATTTGTGTAATGTATATGGATACTGTTCTAGTCCTCCAAATGACTTACTTATTGAGGAAATTCTTAAGTCTTCTGAGAAAATATCCATCCAGTCAGATTATAGTTGGTGGGGATTTAAAATATGGTTTATTCTAATGAGACTGATAGATTGCCCCATAGGCCTAACATTGGTGTGAACAAGTTGGTGAATTTCTGCCAAAGCCTGGACTTAATTGACATATGGAGAGTTAAAAACCCTGGAGTAATAGAGATTTACATTTACATTTAAGTCATTTAGCAGACGCTCTTATCCAGAGCGACTTACAAATTGGTGCATTCACCTTATGATATCCAGAGGAACAACCACTTTACAATAGTGCATCTAACTCTTTTAAGGGGGGGGGGGGGGGGGGGGTTAGAAGGATTATTTTATCCTATCCTAGGTATTCCTTAAAGAGGTGGGGTTTCAGGTGTCTCCGGAAGGTGGTTATTGACTCCGCTGACCTGGCGTCGTGAGGGAGTTTGTTCCACCATTGGGGTGCCAGAACAGCGAACAGTTTTGACTGGGCTGAGCGGGAGCTGTACTTCCTCAGAGGTAGGGAGGCGAGCAGGCCAGAGGTGGATGAACGCAGTGCCCTTGTTTGGGTGTAGGGCCTGATCAGAGCCTGAAGGTACGGAGGTGCCGTTCCCCTCACAGCTCCGTAGGCAAGCACCATGGTCTTGTAGCGGATGCGAGCTTCAACTGGAAGCCAGTGGAGAGAGCGGAGGAGCGGGGTGACGTGAGAGAACTTGGGAAGGTTGAACACCAGATGGGCTGCGGCGTTCTGGATGAGTTGTAGGGGTTTAATGGCACAGGCAGGGAGCCCAGCCAACAGCGAGTTGCAGTAATCCAGACGGGAGATGACAAGTGCCTGGATTAGGACCTGCGCCGCTTCCTGTGTGAGGCAGCGTCGTACTCTGCGAATGTTGTAGAGCATGAACCTACAGGAACGGGTCACCGCCTTGATGTTAGTTGAGAACGACAGGGTGTTGTCCAGGATCACGCCAAGGTTCTTAGCACTCTGGGAGGAGGACACAATGGAGTTGTCAACCGTGATGGCGAGATCATGGAACGGGCAGTCCTTCCCCGGGAGGAAGAGCAGCTCCGTCTTGCCGAGGTTCAGCTTGAGGTGGTGATCCGTCATCCACACTGATATGTCTGCCAGACATGCAGACATGCGATTCGCCACCTGGTTATCAGAAGGGGGAAAGGAGAAGATTAATTGTGTGTCGTCTGCATAGCAATGATAGGAGAGACCATGTGAGGATATGACAGAGCCAAGTGACTTGGTGTATAGCGAGTATAGGAGAGGGCCTAGAACAGAGCCCTGGGGGACACCAGTGGTGAGAGCACGTGGTGCGGAGACAGATTCTCGCCACGCCACCTGGTAGGAGCGACCTGTCAGGTAGGACGCAATCCAAGCGTGGGCCGCGCCGGAGATGCCCAACTCGGAGAGGGTGGAGAGGAGGATCTGATGGTTCACAGTATCAAAGGCAGCCGATAGGTCTAGAAGGATGAGAGCAGAGGAGAGAGAGTTAGCTTTAGCAGTGCGGAGCGCCTCCGTGACACAGAGAAGAGCAGTCTCAGTTGAATGACTAGTCTTGAAACCTGACTGATTTGGATCAAGAAGGTCATTCTGAGAGAGATAGCAGGAGAGCTGGCCAAGGACGGCACGTTCAAGAGTTTTGGAGAGAAAAGAAAGAAGGGATACTGGTCTGTAGTTGTTGACATCGGAGGGATCGAGTGTAGGTTTTTTCAGAAGGGGTGCAACTCTCGCTCTCTTGAAGACGGAAGGGACGTAGCCAGCGGTCAAGGATGAGTTGATGAGCGAGGTGAGGTAAGGGAGAAGGTCTCCGGAAATGGTCTGGAGAAGAGAGGAGGGGATAGGGTCAAGCGGGCAGGTTTTTGGGCGGCCGGCCGTCACAAGACGCGAGATTTCATCTGGAGAGAGAGGGGAGAAAGAGGTCAAAGCACAGGGTAGGGCAGTGTGAGCAGAACCAGCGGTGTCGTTTGACTTAGCAAACGAGGATCGGATGTCGTCGACCTTCTTTTCAAAATGGTTGACGAAGTCATCCGCAGAGAGGGAGGAGGGGGGAGGAGGATTCAGGAGGGAGGAGAAGGTGGCAAAGAGCTTCCTAGGGTTAGAGGCAGATGCTTGGAATTTAGAGTGGTAGAAAGTGGCTTTAGCAGCAGAGACAGAAGAGGAGAATGTAGAGAGGAGGGAGTGAAAGGATGCCAGGTCCGCAGGGAGGCGAGTTTTCCTCCGTTTCCGCTCGGCTGCCCGGAGCCCTGTTCTGTGAGCTCGCAATGAGTCGTCGAGCCACGGAGCAGGAGGGGAGGACCGAGCCGGCCTGGAGGATAGGGGACATAGAGAGTTAAAGGATGCAGCAAGGGAGGAGAGGAGGGTTGAGGAGGCAGAATCAGGAGATAGGTTGGAGAAGGTTTGAGCAGAGGGAAGAGATGATAGGATGGAAGAGGAGAGAGTAGCGGGGGAGAGAGAGCGAAGGTTGGGACGGCGCGATACCATCCGAGTAGGGGCAGTGTGGGAAGTGTTGGATGAGAGCGAGAGGGAAAAGGATACAAGGTAGTGGTCGGAGACTTGGAGGGGAGTTGCAATGAGATTAGTGGAAGAACAGCATCTAGTAAAGATGAGGTCAAGCGTATTGCCTGCCTTGTGAGTAGGGGGGGAAGGTGAGAGGGTGAGGTCAAAAGAGGAGTGGAAAGAAGGAGGCAGAGAGGAATGAGTCAAAGGTAGACGTGGGGAGGTTAAAGTCACCCAGAACTGTGAGAGGTGAGCCATCCTCAGGAAAGGAACTTATCAGGGCGTCAAGCTCATTGATGAACTCTCCAAGGGAACCTGGAGGGCGATAAATGATAAGGATGTTAAGCTTGAAAGGGCTGGTAACTGTGACAGCATGGAATTCAAAGGAGGCGATAGACAGATGGGTCAGGGGAGAAAGAGAGAATGTCCACTTGGGAGAGATGAGGATCCCAGTGCCACCACCCCGCTGACCAGAAGCTCTCGGGGTGTGCGAGAACACGTGGGCAGACGAGGAGAGAGCAGTAGGAGTAGCAGTGTTATCAGTGGTAATCCATGTTTCCGTCAGTGCCAAGAAGTCGAGGGACTGGAGGGAAGCATAGGCTGAGATGAACTCTGCCTTGTTGGCCGCAGATCGGCAGTTCCAGAGGCTGCCTGAGACCTGGAACTCCACGTGGGTCGTGCGCGCTGGGACCACCAGGTTAGAGTAGCAGCGGCCACGCGGTGTGAAGCGTTTGTATGGTCTGTGCAGAGAGGAGAGAACAGGGATAGACAGACACATAGTTGACAGGCTACAGAAGAGGCTACGCTAATGCAAAGGAGATTGGAATGACAAGTGGACTACACGTCTCGAATGTTCAGAAAGTTAAGCTTACGTTGCAAAAAATCTTATTGACTAAAATGATATAGTACTGCTGGCTGGTGAAATAGGCTAGCTAGCAGTGGCTGCGTTGTTGACTTTGTTTGAAAGTGTAGCTGGCTAGGTAACCTCTAACTGGCTAGGTAACCTCGATAATTACTCTAAACTACACAATTATCTTGGATACAAAGACAGCAAAGACAACTATGTAGCTAGCTAACACTACACTAATCAAGTCGTTCCGTTGTAATGTAATAGTTTCTACAGTGCTGCTATTCGGTAGAAGTTGGCTAGCTAGCAGTGTTGACTAGGTAGGAGAACGGCAGCGCGGCGGACGAAAATAGCTGGCTAGCTAACCTCGATAATTACTCTAAACTACACAATTATCTTAGATACAAAGACAGCAAAGACAACTATGTAGCTAGCTAACACTACACTAATCAAGTCGTTCCGTTGTTCTGTTGTAATGTAATAGTTTCTACAGTGCTGCTATTCGGTGGCTAGCTGGCTAGCTAGCAGTGTTGACTACTTTAGAAGGACGAAAATAGCTGGCTAGCTAACCTCGATAATTACTCTAAACTACACAATTATCTTTGATACAAAGACGGCTATGTAGCTAGCTAAGATCAAACAAATCAAACCGGTGTACTGTAATGAAATGAAATGAAATGTAATACTACCTGTGGAGCGAAGCGAAATGCGACTACTCGCTCCAACCCGGAAGTGCTGATCCGGGTTGGTCTTAATGATCAACTCTCTTAATGAGAAAGCTAAATTGAATGATTTACAGAATCAACTAGATACATTTTTATCAGGAAAAGGGCTAGAGGAGCCTACATTAAGATCCAGAAAACAACGGCTTGAAAAAAGGCAAAAAGAACAGTGGATACTTTTTAATTTGGAAAAGAGGAGAGGGGAAATTCGACACACTTCGGAAACTTAAGATTCATGGGGTAACCTCTGAGGATAAAGTTATCAGATTTTTACCTCTTAAATTTTATGAGAATCTTTACTCCTTAGATAACAGTTTGAGTGACTCTAAGGGTCTCCTTGATTCTATAGATAATGTGGTTGGTGAAGAATTCAATTGGTCTTGTTTAGATGGACATCAAATATGGGGTTGCTCAATAAAAACAATAACAGATCTCCAGGTTGTGATGGATTAACCTCTGAATTTTACAAAACCTCTGAAGAAATAGCACCATCTTTGGTTTCTTGAAACCTTTTAAGGAGGCTATAAAGAAGGGAGAACTACCTGCCTCTCTGAAGCAAGGGGTTACTACTCTTATACCTAGACCACTCAAGGATCTCCTTAATTATTTATAATTGGCATCCAATCACACCTAAATAACAACTACAAAATTATAGCCTCAATCTTTGCGAAAAAGGTTAAAGTCGTGCTTGAATGATCTGATTGATGAATGTCAATCAGGGTTTATGAAATGGCGCCTGATATCTAATAATCTGAGGCTGGTGTTAGACTTGTTTGAGTATTGTGATCTATTGGATGACTTCCCTGTTATCTTATTTGGGGATTTTCAGAAAGCATTTCATACTGTAAGTCACAATTTTATCTTTGATTGTCTTAAGCATTTGAAGTTTGGTCATTTCTTTTGTTGATGCTGTTAGAACTCTGTATAATGGTGGAAATAGCTGTATCAAACTCTGTCATGGAACATCCTCAAGGTTTAACATTTACAAAGGAACACGACAAGGTTGTCCAATCTCACCTTTTTTTTTTTTTACTTGTGTTAGTATCTCAAACCTTATGGTCATTTAGTTTTAAGTCTATTTGAACGCATTACATTCCAGGCCAGAGAGATCAAGATATCCCAACTTGCGGATGACACTTCACTTTAAAAAAAAAAAAAAAAAAAAAAGATATGTCACAAACTAGATTAGCATTGGATATTGTGAAGCAGTTCTCAAAAATCTCAGGTTTGTTATGAAATCTTTCCAAATGTGACATGTTTGTTCTGAAAGGAGCCGTCAATCCAGCAGATAACTGAAAAAGATACTGTAACCTACCCCGGTGTAAAGAACACCAAAAATCTTAAGGCTGTGAATGATCTTAATTTGAATCCTGTAACTGAATCTTAAAAAAATAAAGGATCCACATGGTTAGGGAGGGATTTAAGTCTTCAAGGGAGGGTGCTTTTAGCCAAAGCTGAGGGGCTATCTCATGCATCCTATCTTTTTTCATCTATTGACATTCATTATTCCACTTGCTGTACCTTAGGCTAACGTACAACTTCATATGGAAAAATAAGCCACATAAGATTAAAAGAGATGTTATCACCAACAGGGTTTGTGATGACGGTTTAAATGTCTTAGACTTCACACTATTTAATCAGATATTAGAAGTCAACTGGGTTTAAATGTACTTAAAAAATCCTCATAGTTTCTGGAATATTATACCTCATTTTGTTTTTCAGAAGCTCGGAGGGCTTACATTTTTACTATGTATTGTGGGTAAACTTTCTGTGAAATTGCTGGCTTTTCACAAGCAGGCTTTAATGTGCTGGGTGTAGCTGTAAAAACAAAAATGTTCACGTCAAATGTTTTATATGGAATAATGGTTCAATATTACATAGAAACAAGATGTTTTTTTTCTGTAACTGGTTCTCGAAAAACATTGTCCTTGTCAGCCAATTAGTTAGTATTAGTGGGAATCTATTTACACGGAGATCATTTATGGAAAGATGCGACTTTGAGATTTCAAGCAAGAAATATTATTTTATTTATTTTTTACCTTTATTTAACTAGGCAAGTCAGTTAAGAACAAATTCTTATTTTCAATGACGGCCTAGGTACAGTGGGTTTAACTGCCTTGTTCAGGGGCAGAATGACAGATTTGTTTACCTTCTCAGCTTCGGGGATTCGATCTTGCAACCTTTCAGTTACTAGTCCAACGCTCTAACCACTAGGCTACCTGCCGCTGTTATAAAAGCTGTACCTAGTGGGATAAAATCTTTACTTCAGAATAGTGCATATTTTTGAACATCTCCTATTGTAAGCGATATCCAGGTGAATGGCATAGGTTTACTAGATAATAAATTCAACAATCGTTTATTAAGGGGTATTTTCTACAGGAAGTCTATTCCTTCTGTTATATTTTGTTGAGCTTCATCGTCTTCTGTAAACTGGCGCCATGTCTCACTCCACATATTTATGGTGACCAGTAAAGAAAAGGAGATTTTCTTATCCATAGATTCTACCTGTGTAATAGCTTGATTTCTAAATATATACCTGTTACCAGTGAATGCTGTTTTTTGTGAACTAGAAACTGAATCTATGGAACACTTATTTTGTAATTGTTTACATAGTGAGGTGTTCTGAACTGGTGTAAAACTATATTTATGGCAACAAAATACATACAACCATAAGGTCTAAGTTTGACAATTATTTTACTACACACAATTGAACGTCACTATGTCATAAAAATGTTCATACACATCAATGTATGAAGGGGCAAAAAAGTCCCTTTTTATTTATTTTTATCTGAGTTGGAAAACTATTTAGAATCATTAAAACACAAAACAAAATGTCTAAAATGTATTCGCTACGTGTCTGTATTTAAATGGATATTAATGTGGATTTGTATTTTATTGGTATTTTTCTCTTTGTGTAATCCTGTTCTGTTTTGCATGTTACTGTTGAATAAAAAATATTTACAAAATATATATATATAAAAAGCAACCAAAAAAGTTTCCAAGAATTTCAGTTCTACTGGTTTTCATATCAACTTTCTTTCGTTGTCCAGAAGTCAAAAGCACAATACTTATCATATTAGCAACCCATCCTAGTTGTTGCATATTTAGGTTTTCCCTCTTTCTAAGTTTCTAACTAAGATGTTCATCTCTGTCACATGAAAGGGCTCGCATCAGATGCGTCTTAGAACAGTTAGTGTTTTCCTACAAATTGCAATTTGGCAAATGTTTGAAAATGTATGTATTCCATTCTCTGCTTCATTAGTTCATGTTCTATAATCTGCATCCCACTGCTGGCTTGCTTCTGAAGTGAAGCAGGGTTGGTCCCTGGATGGGAGACCAGATGCTACTGGAAGTGGTGTTGGAGGGCCAGTAGGAGGCACCTTTTCCTCTGATCTAAAAAATAAATAAAATACATCCTAATGCCCCAGGGCAGTGATTGGGGACATTGCACTGTGTAGGGTGCCGTCTTTCAGATGGGACGTTAAATGGGTGTCCTGACTCTCTGTGGTCACTAAAGATCCCATTGTACTTATTCTAAAGAGTAGGGGTGTTAACCCCGGTGTCCTGGCTAAATTCCATCACAGTCACCTAATCATCCCCCTCTCCCCTGTAACTGTTCCCCAGGTTGTTGCTGTAAACGAGAATGTGTTCTCAGGCAACTTACCTGGTAAAATATGAGTAAAATAAAAAAATGTTAGGCTCACTATTTTCGCACGTTTTTTAAGCTCTTCATGAAAATGTGTCCGTTCCTTCCATGCATAGTATTTTCTGTTGGTCACATCATTTTACCGTTTGGAACGAATTTAACCTTTTGTTCACCGGTGAATTTGCTAAATTGCAATTTGTGGGAAAACACAAAAGTTGGAAGCATAGTCGATAACAAAATTGACCAAAATGTGCATCCCAAGTCAAGGCCATATCAAAATTGGTTGCACAGACTGACTTTAAATCTCTCAATGATTCCTAGTAAAACCGTTATACAATAAGAACCATTAGAGAGAGGAGAAGATATTAGTGTCAGTCAGTGATGAATTAGAACTTACCCAACCGAATACAACTTTCTATGTAATTACTCAGTCAAAGGCCTAGTCTTTCTAAAAAATAAAAAAAAAGGTGAAATGTGCTCTTTTACACATGACGCCGGCACCTCAGGCAGGTTTATCTAGTCTGTCTGGCCACAGGCCTCAGTCTGCAGCTCATATTTACTCATCCACACACCACTGGCCTACATGATTACCTGTCTACAAGGGGAAATTCACAGCTGCAGCAGACAGTCATGCACAACCATTTAGAACAGAAAATGCTCACTCAGGCAGAATTGCCTTATGTTGCAGTCAACAAAGGTTGCAATTTGGTTCATTTTATATATCTTTCAGATACACTACATGACCAAATGTATGTGGACACCTGCTTATCGAACTTCTCATTCCAAAATCATGGGCATTAATATGGATTTGGTCCCCCCCCCCCCCTTTGCTGCTAGAACAGCCCCTACTCTTCTGTGAAGGCTTTCCACTAGATGTTGAAACATTGCTGAGGGGACTTGCTTCCATTCAGCCACGAGCATTAGTGAGGTTGGGCGATTAGGTCTGGTTTCGCAGTTGGCATTCCAATTCATCCCATAGGTGTTCGATGGGGTTGAGGTCATGGCTCTGTGCAGGGAAGTCAAGTTCTTCCACACCGATCTTGGAAAACCATTTCTGTATGGACCTCAATTTGTGCGTGGGGGCATTGCCATTCTGAAACTGGTGGGGAAGGCCCTTTCCTAACTTTACAGTTGGCACTATGTATTCGGGCAGGTAGCGTTCACCTGGCATCCGCCAAACCCAGATTCGGCTGTCGGACTGCCAGATGTTTAAGCGTGATTCATCACGCCAGAGAACGCGTTTCCACTGCTTCAGAGTCCAATGGCGGCGTGCTTTACACCGCTCGAGCCGACACTTGGCATTGCCCATGGTGATCTTAGGCTTGTCTGTGGCAGCTCGGCCATAGAAACCCATTTCATGAAGCTCCAAACTAACAGTTATTGTGCTGACATTGCTTCCAGAGGCAGTTTGGAACTCTGTAGTGAGTGTTGCAACTAAGGACATATGATTTTTACACGCTATGTGCTTCAGCACTTGGCGGTCCCGTTCTGTGAGCTTGTGTGGCCTACCACTTCGCGGCTGAGCTATTGTTGCTCCTAGATCATTTCCACTTCACAATTACAGCACTTAGAGTTGACCGGGGCAGCTCTAGTAGGGCAGAACTGACTTGTTGAAAAGGTGGAATTCTATGACTGTGCCACGTTGAAAGTCACTGAGCTCTTCAGTAAGGCCATTCTACTGTCAATGATTGTCTATGGAGATTGCATGGCTATGTGGTCGATTTTTATACTCATGTCAGCAACGGGTGTGGCTGAAATGACCAAATCTACAAATTTGAAGGCGTTTCCACATACGTTTCTATAATATAGTGTATTTCCCCCCTGACTTCCAAGTTGTATTCTGCGGAGTTGGTCATGTAGTATTTGTGCCTGATCATAGCTGTTCCTTATGACCCTTATTTGAGTGCATAGGCTACTTTATAAACTCTTGGGTATTGTTCGCCACAGTGCCTAGTGAAAGTCTACACGCCTTGCACAGTCTTCACATTTTTCTGCCTTAAAATGAAATTTAAAAAGAGTAAATTAGATTTGTTTCACTGATCTACACAATCTACTCCACGTTATAAAAGTGAGAAAAAAATTATAACATTTTACAAATCAATGAAAATGAAAGATTATGATTTATTGATTGTGAATGTCTTCACACCTTAGTTAATACACATTTGGCAGCCATCACAGCTGTGAATCATTTGTAATAAGTGTTTACCAACCTTGCACAACACATATCCATTGATTTGTCAAATTTGCTCAAGTTCAGTAAATTTGGTTGGGCAGAAATATTCAAAACTTGTCTCTGATTTTCAAGCAGATTTAAGTCAGAACTGAGACCTGAATCATTCAGAAACACTCAACATCTCTTGAAAAGCCTTTCTTTGGCATTAAAATGTGTGTAAATACCCCAGGGTGAAAAGAGGAGTTTTCTCCCATGTTAACAGCACCGTGCAGAGCCCATTACTTCTGCTCCACATACTGTTGCATTGTGGTTTACATATGAAATGCTCTGTCTGATCTCATACTGAGGATAAGAGCTGGTTAGTAGGCTATGGCAAACTGCTGAAGAGATTCAGGCCAGGGAGGCTGGGAAGGAGAGATTCAGGCCAGGGAGGCTGGGAAGGAGAGATTCAGGCCAGGGAGGCTGGGAAGGAGAGATCCAGGCCAGGGAGGCTGGGAAGGAGAGATTCAGGCCAGGGAGGCTGGGAAGGAGAGATCCAGGTCAGGGAGGCTGGGAAGGAGAGATTCAGGCCAGGGAGGCTGGGAAGGAGAGATTCAGGCCAGGGAGGCTGGGAAGGAGAGATTCAGGCCAGGGAGGCTGGGAAGGAGAGATTCAGGCCAGGGAGGCTGGGAAGGAGAGATTCAGGCCAGGGAGGCTGGGAAGGAGAGATTCAGGCCAGGGAGGCTGGGAAGGAGAGATTCAGGCCAGGGAGGCTGGGAAGGAGAGATTCAGGCCAGGGAGGCTGGGAAGGAGAGATTCAGGCCAGGGAGGCTGGGAAGGAGAGAGAGGCTGGGAAGGAGAGATTCAGGCCATGGAGGCTGGGAAGGAGAGATTCAGGTCAGGGAGGTTGGGAAGGAGAGATTCAGGCCAGGGAGGCTGGGAAGGAGAGATTCAGGCCAGGGAGGCTGGGAAGGAGAGATTCAGGCCAGGGAGGCTGGGAAGGAGAGATTCAGGCCAGGGAGGCTGGGAAGGAGAGATTCAGGCCAGGGAGGCTGGGAAGGAGAGAGAGGCTGGGAAGGAGAGATTCAGGCCATGGAGGCTGGGAAGGAGAGATTCAGGCCAGGGAGGCTGGGAAGGAGAGATTCAGGCCAGGGAGGCTGGGAAGGAGAGATTCAGGCCAGGGAGGCTGGGAAGGAAACCAACTGGTTTATGGATCATAACGAGGAAGAAAGTGGTCTTTTTTTGTGTTTAGTGTGTGCTGCATAACACACTCGACTCTTATAGCTAAACATCCTAGTTGCATTTCTTTGACCTGAGGCTATTCTGCTTTACAAATTGTTGTATTATGCCATCTCTCAAGGTTATCAAGTCTGCTGTTAGAATGTGTAGGCCTAAACTGTCCGGTAGTGTAGGTCAGACCGGACCTCGAGCCGCTATACTTAATGAACGTACAGGAGACGTTAGCAGTGCTTAATTTCCTCCTTCAAAGTACATGTGGTCACATGTGGCTCAATTGGTATCGCATTGGCACATGAAATGCCAGGGTTGTATGTTCAATTCCCACGGGGGACCATTATTAAAAAGAAATAAAAAGTATGAAAATGTATGCACTCACTACTGTAAGTCACTCTTGATAAGAGTGTCTGCTAAATGATATATTTTTTTAATGTGCTGCATTATTGAACTGCACTTGTTCCAGCCGTCACTGGGCGGTTGTTCCAGCCGTCACTGGGCGGTTGTTCCAGCCGTCACTGGGCGGTTGTTCCAGCCGTCACTGGGCGGTTGTTCCAGCCGTCACTGGGCGGTTGTTCCAGCCGTCACTGGGCGGTTGTTCCAGCCGTCACTGGGCGGTTGTTCCAGCCGTCACTGGGCGGTTGTTCCAGCCGTCACTGGGCGGTTGTTCCAGCCGTCACTGGGCGGTTGTGGCTTCAGACCTTAAGTGACATGATCCCTGATGCAGCCAGATGTGCTGTGATTGACACCCCTAGGCTCACCGGGAGAAGAGATTGCTGAAGTGCTTAGCTTAAGCTTCTCATTTAATATGAATTATAAACTGGTAAACTGTGTCTTCATCTTATATTTAATTTCCCCTTCCACTCTATTCCAGTATGATGCTAAATTATAACAGTACATGTTGATCTGTTTTAATAAAGACTTAACATGATTTATGATTAAAACATTCTCTCTTTAATTTCAGGATGCAAAATTATGGATTATTATGGAATATTTAGGAGGAGGATCAGCTCTGGATTTAGTAAGTTTCTCTACAGTATAGTAAACTCCTCAGTAAGATTGCATTGATGTAACACAGGCCTAACCAAAAAGGCATCTTCACATTTCCGTCAAGGTTCAGTAGGACACTTTATTCCAGCCTGCTTTCTCTTTCAGTTGGAGCCCGGTGCCTTGGACGAAACCCAGATTGCCACAATTCTCAGAGAGATCCTGAGGGGACTTGAGTACCTGCACTCTGAAAAGAAAATCCACCGAGATATTAAAGGTACTGTTTAGAACACGCTATGGCCATACAGTGCAGCATGAATATCCAACTGACTGGCCACCGTGGTAAATCTCATAGTTCGTGTTATTGCCCCCAGCCGCTAACGTGTTGCTATCGGAGCAAGGAGACGTGAAGCTGGCAGACTTTGGAGTGGCGGGGCAGTTAACGGACACTCAGATAAAGAGGAACACGTTCGTGGGCACTCCCTTCTGGATGGCACCTGAAGTCATAAAACAGTCTGCGTACGACTCAAAGGTCAGAACTACCACAAGCTCTCTTTCAGGTTCTAGGTCGTCTCTTTCAGGTTCTAGGTTAAGATGACATATCTGTTCATAGGTTTGTGCAAGTGTTATAATGTGTCATAGGCAATGTGTGGAATTGTCAATAAAATGTTTAATGCAAACTTTGTTTTCATAGTGGGGATCCTAATAAATCAAATCAAAATAGTGTCCAGTAAACCTTTTCTTTTTTTTTTCTGTCTGAATTCCACTGTTCTGCTGAGTAGAGGCATTGCAGAGGTAGCTTCAGCTCTGTAACCTGCTGTGATCACACTACAGCCAGTGCACAGCACTGCACACAGATAGAACATATGAAACACCATGCGTCAAACCAGAGCCACCACGTTGACGATATATATATATATGCCTACTAAGTGGGGCCTTTCTAGCGGGTGTGAAGTTTGTTACTAGCTAATGTGTGAAATATAAAATGTCTCCATCTTTTGAATAGAAATCTCTAGTGTCTCAAGTGTTATCACTTTCATTCTGTGAATCATGCTGTCTGTATATCCTTTGCATCACAAACCATCCCTATTGATATTTGCTATGAGATTTTGAAGTCCGTTGTGGAATTGTGATGAATTTGTTCTAAAAATCTTTCTCAAAAGTGTATTTTTTTTTTATCATTGTGTCGCAGGCGGATATATGGTCGCTAGGTATAACAGCCATAGAGCTAGCCAAAGGAGAGCCACCCTACTCAGAGCTCCACCCTATGAAGGTCTTATTCGTCATCCCAAAGAACAACCCGCCCACTCTGGAAGGAAACTACTGCAAACCCCTCAAAGAATTCATAGAAGCCTGTTTGAACAAAGAGCCCAGCTTTGTAAGTGGTGTTTGGGGAGCAATTGAGCTCAAATGGGCATTTTGTTAATTAGCGGTTAAGAGCTTTTGGGCTAGTAACCGAAAGGTCGCTGGTTCGAATCCCCAAACCCGACTAGGTGAAAAATCTGTCTGCCCTTGAGCAAGGCACTAACCCTTATTGCTCCTGTAAGTTGCTCTGGATAAGAGCATTTGCTAAATGACAAAAATGTAGAAAGTCAACCCTCTGTACATTAGAAAACACATCCAATGTTTACACTTGTTTGACTCTATGCTCCTCCTCAGAGGCCAACTGCCAAAGAGCTGCTAAAACACAAGCTGATCATCCGGCACGCCAAGAAGACGTCCTACCTTTCAGAGCTGGTGGACAAGTACAAGAAGTGGAAAGCAGAGCAGTCTCGGGAGGACTCCAGCGACGACGAGTCGGACTCGTAAGTCATCATTTGATCCATTAAAGTCCTTTAATGTTATTTAGCCGATCGTGGTCATTCGGTCCTCGGCAATTCACACACAAGTGGTTGTTAACCAGATTGTTTATTGGGACAGTTTACTAATATGCTTCAGACTGTGTTTCCATGTGAGGTTGTCTAAAGGTTATCTTTATGTCTTGTCAGTGAGCAGGATGGCCAGGCGTCTGGAGTGAACGACTCTGGGAATGATGACTGGATCTTCAACACCATCAGGGAGAAGGACCCCAAGAAGTTCCTGAATGGTGCCGCCCAGTTTGATGAGCCGGAGAGGAACAAGGTAAGATGGCAGAGAAACATGCAACATAGTTTATCATGGTTATCCTCACCCCAAATTATGATTTAAGCTGAGTGTATATTCATACCATTGTGTATGTTTATACCATATTATAAACCAGGTGCTTTGAGCCCTGAATGATGATTGGCTGAAAGCCGTGTTATATCAGACCGTATACCCCATGGTATGACCCAATTTTTTTTTTTACTGTTCTAATTACGTTGGTAACCATTTTATAATTGCAATAAGGCGCCTCCGGGGCTTGTGGTATATGGCCAATATACCACGGCTAAGGGCTGTGTCCAGGCACTCTGCATTGCGTCTTGCCTAAGAACAGCCCTTAGCCATGGTATATTGGCCATATACCACACCCCCTCATTATTCATTATTTCCCTATAACGCACGGTAGAATTCAATGGCTGTAGTTAATTTTTACATGTTTCGTTTGAGCTGCTTTTGAAAGCAAAAGTCAAATTTAAAACATTGGCATTGTTGAAATGTTGTTTTCATAATGGCAAGCTAGGACTGATGGGTTTGGTTAGCTCAACTAGCAAGTCTGTTTGTTTGGTTACCACGGCAACTAATCTAGCTATCTAGTGAAACTTGCTAGCTACTTCAGTGGATGTTGAACACATTTCTACCGGCAAATATGTTAAATTATAGCCATGGTATAAAAGGGATAATCAACTCGGGGCTCTATGCGTTCTCTGGAAAATAATGCAACTCCATGGAAGGAACACACCACGTCGTTCATTATTTTCCTCCTTGATTATCCTTAAGTATTTGCATGTGCCTATGTTTGTGTTGCTTCACAGTCCCTGCTGTTCCATAAGGTGTTTTATTCATCTGTTTTTTTTCATCTGTTTTTTAAATCTAATTCTACTGCTGCATCAGTTACTTGATGTGGAATAGAGTTTCATGTAGTCATGGCTCTATGTAGTAAGGGTGCCACCCATAGTCTGTTCTGTGAAAGAGACCTCTTGTGGCATGTCTTGTGGGGTGTGCATGGGTGTCCGAGCTGTGTGCCAGTAGTTTAGAGTAGACAGACAGCTCATTCAACATGTCAATACCTCTCATGAATACAAGTAATGATGAAGTCAATTTCTTCTCCACTTTGAGCCAGGAGAGATTGACATGCATATTATTATATTAGCTCTCTGTACATCCAAGGGCCAGCCGTGCTGCCCTTTTCTGAGCCATTTGCAATTTTCCTGAGTCCTTTTTTGTGGCACCTGACCACATGACTGAACAGTAGTCCAGGTGCAACAAAACTAGGGCCTGTAGGACCTGCCTTGTTGATAGTGTTGGTAAGAAGGCAGAGCAGCGCTTTATTATGGACAGACTTCTCCCCATCTTAGCTACTACTGCATCAATATGTTTTGACCATGACAGTTTACAATCTAGGGTTACTCCAAGCAGTTTAATCATCTCAACTTGCTCAATTTCCACATTATGTACTACAAGATTTAGTTGAGGTTTAGTGAATGTTTTGTCCCAAATACAATGGTTTTAGTTTTAGAAATATTTATGGCTAACCTAGTCCTTGCCACCCACTCTGAAACGAACTGCAGCTCTTTGTTAAGTGTTGCAGTCATTTCAGTTGATGTAGTAGCTGACTTGTAAAGTGTTGAGTCATCCACATACATAGACACTCTGGCTTTACTCAGTCAGTGGCATGTCGTTAGTAAAATATTTAAAAAGCAAGGGGCCTAAACAGCTACCCTGTGGAATTCCTGATTCTACCTGGATTATGTTTGAGAGGCTTCCATTAAAGAACACCTTCTGTGTTCTGTTAGACAAGTAACTCTTTATCCACATTATAGCACGGGGTGTGAAGCCATAACACACACATTTTTCCAGCAGCAGACTATGATCGATAATGTCAAGCTGCACGTACACAGTACCAGTCAAACGTTTGGACACTGGGGAAGGGTACCAAAACATTTCTGCAGCATTGAAGGACCCCAAGAGCACAGTGGCATCATTCTTGGTTTTGAAAAATAAAATTTTATTAAGTAAATGTGTTTATTTGTTTCTTTTCATTTTGATAACAGATGAAAATGTCATGAATTCAACGTTATTTGTTAATGTAAAAAATCTAAATGTATTGATTTTCAGGTTGTCATTTGGATTTGGGGTGAAAAAAATGGGGTCCCCAGAAATTCTGCAGGGGAAAGAAATGGTACCACGCGGGAAAGTTTGAATACCACTGCCATAGTGTGTTTATACCATAGTGTATTTATACCATAGTGTATTTATACCATAGTGTATTTATACCATAGTGTATTTATACCATAGTGTATATTTATACCATAGTGTATATTTATACCATAGTGTATTTATACCATAGTGTATATTCGTACCATAGTGTATATTTATACCATAGTTTATATTTATACCATAGTTTATATTTGTACCATGGTGTATATTTGTACCATGGTGTATATTTGTACCATGGTGTATATTCGTACCATGGTGTATATTTATACCATAGTGTATACAGTATTTATACCATAGTGTATATTCGTACCATAGTGTATATTCGTACCATGGTGTATATTTGTACCATAGTGTATACAGTATTTATACCGTAGTGTACACTGAGTGTACGAAACACCTTCCTAATACTGAGTTTGCCCTCAGACTAGCCTTAATTTGTCGGGCATGGACTCTACAAGGTGTCAAAAGCATTCCACAGGGATGCTTGCCCATGTTGACTCCAATGCTTCCCACAGTTGTCAAGTTGTCTGGATGTCCTTTGGGTGGTGGATCATTCTTGAAACACACGAGGAAACTGTTGTGTGAAAAACCAAGCAGCATTGCAGTTTTTGACACAAACCGGTGCGCCTGGCACCTACTACCATACCCCGGTCAAATGCACTTAAATCTTTTGTCTTGCCCATTCATCCTCTGAATCCTTCTCTCAAGGCTTAAAAATCCTTATTTAACCTGTCTCCGCTTCATCTACACTAATTTGAAGTTGATTTAACAAGTCACATCAATAAGGGATCATAGCTTTCACCTGGTCAGTCTGTCATGGAAGAGCAGGTGTTTTTTTATGTTTTGTATATACTCAGTATATATTTATACCATAGTCTATATATTTATACCATAGTGTGTATATTCATACCACATGCTTTCTCCCATCCGTTTTCATATACATCGTGATCTAACCAAACACCAAGTTGTTCAGGAGGTGGTTTCTGGGCATTCTCTGTTTTAAAAAACTGACTTTCACTCTTCAGCTGTTTTTCAGCTCTTGCACTGAGTCATCAGTATGATTTTTAATTGTATACTTTCTTTATCAGGTGCAAGACAATCCAGAAAGGCCTCTGTCACAGAGCTGGTGCGCTATCATTTCACCTTTGTTTGCTGAGGTAGGAATGTATTTGGGCTCATTTTAACTATATCTTGTGACGTTTATTGTTTCTCTTTTTATCTAAAGATAATAATGGTGAATCGCAGTTAAGTTAAATGATTCCGGGTCAAACTGTTCTGATATATCTGTTGACCTTATTGAAGTTACAGCTGCACACTTTAAGATTTTATTTATTTAACCTTTTATTTAACTAGGCAAGTCAGTTAAGAAGAAATTGTTATTTACAATGACGGCCTACACCGGCCAAACCCCGGATGACGCTGGGCCAATTGTGCACCCGCCCTATGGGACTCCCAATCACAGCCGGTTGTGATACAGCCTGGATTCGAACTATGGTGTCTGTAGCACTCTAAAGATGCAGTGCCTTAGACCGCTGCGCCACTTGGGAGCCAAAATGATCCAGTAAACTGTCTCTCCTTCCCTTACAGTTAAAAGAGAACCAGGTTGAGGCAACCAATGGCAAGCCAGAGGCTGTGGACGAGCTGAGGGAGGCCGTTTTCATGTCAGAGGAGTCCTGTCCTGGTATCTCTGACGCCCTGGTGTCTGAACTAGTGCACAGACTACAGAGGTAATGGCAATAGCATCAACACCTCCCATGATTTGATTACAGCTCATAGTATTTTCATTTTATTCCATCATTAAGGTGCAGACCTATAAGTCTAGTGTTGTTTCTCACACCTCCATCCCAAGCTAAATCTTCCCATTGTTTCATCCTTTACTCCTGCAGGTTTTCTCTACCCAGGGCCTCATCCTCCCAGTGACCCCCCCCCCCCCCCCCCCATCTCACCCCTACAGTAGCAGCAGTCCGTCAGTCCATGGCCTCTGACATCAACAGCCATAATGAAGTCTCCCAGGAAGTTCTCATCACTCATTCATTCACCTAAAGCAAAGCCTCAGCCCACTTTTTTATCTCTACTTAACACTGGCCGTTGGTGACTGGCCGTTGGTGACTGGCCACTGGCCGTTGGTGACTGGCCACTGGCCGTTGGTGACTGGCCGTTGGTCAGCTGCCACTTTGACTGACAACTGCTGTAAGACCTTTTGGGCTCAATACCTCCGATATGAATGCAGGACCATTGATTCAAACATTTGGTGTGGCTTATTCCTAAAAGGTCCTGTAGCCTTTCAGGGAGGATCTAACTTTCTTGTGCGTGTGTGTGTGTGTGTGTGTGTGTGTGTGTGTGTGTGTGTGTGTGTGTGTGTGTGTGTGTGTGTGGTGTGTGTGTGTGAGCATCTCCCTTGAGATCCTGTGAAATGTGCGGTGGAGATTGAAGCTTTCTTTTCAAAACTCAGGTATCCTGCTTTTAAGTGGATGGGGTCTTCTGGGAGAATTAACAGATCTGTTGGGTGGCTGTACAAACTTGTAAATAGGCACATTTTTACAAATATTGAGAAATAATGGAGTGTACGCAAAGGAATCTCTGTGTACAAGTGGCCAAATGCTTCTGTACATATATTCTGTTAGAAAGGGTCAATGTTTAAAGAGACATGTAAATGGTCATAACTGAGATTGCCTGGCCTTTATTACTTGTTCTTTTGTATTTCAGTCATGGATTCCCTCTTGTTTTAATACATTATCTTGGATTCCCTCTTGTTTTAATACATTATCTTAGATTTCCACTTGTTTTAATACATTATCTTGGATTCCCTCTTGTTTTAATACATTATCTTAGATTTCCACTTGTTTTAATACATTATCTTGGATTCCCTCTTGTTTTAATCATACATTTTCAAGGACACATCCATTCAATGACAATTGCTTCCCTCTGTCGTGTTTTTATGTTAATTGAAACTTTGGCCACTTTTTTTTTGTTTCTTTTAAATGCTCTTTGACCTTTTTGATGTCACACTCCATGACATGGCTGTAGTTGCCGTGCAGAGCACAGGAACAGAGTCTTTTCAGCTGGACTACTTCTAACCCTCTCTAGTCTTGACACTGGGTTCTATGTTCTCTGGCCTTCATGAGACAACATGGTTTCATGACAAGATGGCTGTTGGATTGTTCCTCTGTCACATCACCTGTGTAAAATGAGTGCTTTTGTTCTATTGAAGGTTCACCTTTCCTTTTTTCTTAACATAACGGTAAATTCAACTACATCATCCCACAACAGACACGTCTTCTTTGGAACTGCAGTGGAACAATCTATTCCCAACAGCTTGAATTGCACTTTTAAGCTTTTTTTTTTTAATAAAAGCCTTTAAAAAAAAAATAATAATATTGTAGACAAAGTAGCCGTAAGCACCGCATGATCATTATTGTACAGACATGTGTCAATGCTACATAAGACAACTGTCCACCTGAGGCAACACAGCTTGGAGCACAGCATAACAGAACAATGTAAATGTGAATTCCACCCAAAGTTTAGTTGAAAAGGATTGCAGAAGTGCATTATGGAGTGTTCATACTAGTTGACGTAGAGTAGCAGAAAGCCAGTAGCCATTGGGAAGCATACCACACCTCCCTGCTGCTACTGACCCCCCCCCCCCGTGTAGTTTTAAATGAATGTGTGTTAATGTACAAGCATTTCGCTAGACCCACTAAACACGTGTTTCCATAAAGTTTAATTTGATGAAAAATAACTCCTGTGACATGGCCTACACAGTATTTATTTAACGAGGCAAGTCAGTTAAAAACTAATTATTATTTACAATGACAACCTAGGAACAGTGGGTTAACTGCCTTGTTCAGGGGGGCAGAACGACAGATCTCTTGTCAGCTCGTGGATTCGATCTAGCAACCTTTCAGTTACTGGCCCAACGCTCTAACCACTAGGCTACCTGCAGTCCCTAATATGCATTGTAGCATGCATGCTATAGGACTCTTAACCTGATGTCCTGGACCTTGAGTGTTAAAATCAGCCTTAGCAACTTTGTCGAGAGTGGGGTGCAGTCACAGCTTTAAAAAATATTTGCGCCAAGTGTTACATGGCAGCATGGACAAATATAACAATTGATTTTTTTCAAGTGAATGTTTTTTGCTCTTTACATGGGGTTAGATACTATACCTTCATAAATCACACACAAGTATGAACACTGGGTCCCTATGGGATTTCAACAGCTACTGGAAACCCTCTTTGTATTCGCTGTGTTCAGAACCAATGTGAGATGTCCAGTATTGAACTGTTTTTTTCTGAGTTTTGGGGCATTTGGTACCCCCTGTTTGATTCCACCTCTGTTGACCTGTTTTCCAACATTTGAGTGGACCCCTTTTTATCTATTTCCATTATTCCCCTTATGTTACACATGAAAGTGCCATGTATGTACGGCCATCTTTTTTTGGTTTTGTAATTTGCACCTTGTGGAGACAACTGTCCGGTTTTATTCTTTCAGTGTTGCACTTTGTAAGCGTTTTCTTCAGGATTCAAGTAAGAAAAATGGTACTTGAGGCCATGGTTTTTTTTCGGTGTCATATCTTACATGATTACTAGTAAACCTTTTGAGTATGGCAATAAAGCAGTGGGGTCGTCAGGACACATTTGTCAGCACAGGTATATTCTACCGAACAAGAATATTTTTTATAACTCACACGAGCAGTATGTATAGAATAAAAAAATATTGTCCTCTGTTATTAATGATCATCACATTTAAAAAAAAATTGAAATGTCATTTTCTGTAACATTGCGGACAGTTTATAGTCCTGTATATAATCATTGCTTATGTCACTCAAATTCCAAGGTATTGGGAGTCTTTGTAAGCTTTCAAGTGATTAAAATCGAATGCAAATTTAAATGGATATTTCTTTGTGTGGAGCAATATTGTTTTTAGCAGCATTACAATGCAATACCAGAGTGCAGCTTTTTTAAACCGCTACAGGATCGGTGTCCCCCCCGCGGGATGGTTGAGTTAACGTTGACTAATGTGATTAGCATGAGGTTGTAAGTAACAAGAACATTTCCCAGGACATAGACATATCTGATATGGGCAGAATGCTTAAATTCTTGTAAATCTAACTGCACTGTCCAATTTACAGTAGCTATTACAGTGAAAGAATACCATGCTATTGTTTGAGGCGAGTGCACAGTTATAAACTTGAAAATGTGTCAATAAACCAATTAGGCACATTTGGGCAACATTTTGAACAGAAATTAAATGGTTCATTGGATCAGTCTAAAATGTTGCACACACTGCTGCCAATTGTCCAAAATCGAAATTGTGCCTAGCCTGGAATAATACCTTGTGAACTTTCTCTTGCATTTAAAAAAGATGGAACAAAAAAACACATGTTTTTTTTCTTGGATTATCTTTCACCAGATCTAATGTGTTCTATTCACCTAAATTAATTTCACATTTCCACAGACTTCAGTGTTTCCTTTCAAACGGTATCAAGAATATGCATGTCCTTGTTTCAGGTCCTGAGCTACATGCAGTTAGATTTGGGTATGTCATTTTAGGCGAAAATTGAAAAAAAGGGTCCGATCCTTAAGTAAATTCACAACGTTGTCATTAAAAAAACAAACGCCATTAATGAAAGAAACCCTACATTAGGCAGCTGGTTGTTTGGTCAGTACTGTGCATTGTTATGTTCTCATGCGGTTACATCCGAGAGGTTAGCTTCCTTGACAGGGCGAGGGGCAAAAAGGCCCTAAAGTTAGTTTGCTCATCACAGAAGGCATGCCTTTGTGACTTGCAGGTCCGGATTCCGACAGGAAATGATGCCTTACTTACACACTTCTCAGTAATTGGTATTCCGAGTTACTTTATGAAGGTGCGTAACGGGCTTTGCAGACGTAATTCCCTTGCACGCGCTAAATAAATGTATTCAACCGCTGAAAACCCAACAGATTTTCTCATGGAGCTGTCATTCAATAGGGTTTTCAGTACACTTAAAACCATCCCTTTAAATACGATTTACCTTTTAATTAGAATTTTGTCGACAGACTAGACTACATCGAGAGAACGGGTTCAGAAAATAGGGATAAATGAAAGGAAGCTAAATTATATGCATATTTGTCTCCGTTTCAACATCAACTGGTAGATTTCAAATAGTCCGATTTTATGGATTATTTTGGGCAAATTTCAGGGCTAGGAAAGTATGTATGAATCACAAACAGGTTTGGAGAACCTTTGCGCACAAAAATATATTGATGAATAAAAAACAGTGGTTTGATTCATCTTAAAATCCTTGTTCTCAACTAGCTTACCTGGTTAAATAAAATAAAAGTTGTCATATTCAAGTTCAATCCATGAAATATTGGAAAATGGGGGAAATCGTGTACAATGGGGGTGCCCTAATTCTCACTAATCATGCTCCAGGTTTAACCGTTTGGTCTGAGTGCCATAATGATTAGATGGTAGATTTATTTATAGGACATGTCCAGAATTTATTACACAACGTTAGCCCACATCATCCACTAACGACCCTCAGGAACAATTTACATGGACGTGACAGAGGAAAGGTAAACGGAATGGAATGAAATTATGCTAAATGTAAGCTACAAATTTAACAAAAGTAACACTAAAGTGACAGTTATTAATGTATGTGAGTATTACTGACGATGGCTTCCGATAGTGGCTAATATTTATCATGATACACATTGTCAAATAAAACGTAGAAAAGCCTAGAATATTGAACATTCTATAGCGTATACACCAACTTGGCAGGTTCAGACCTACAGAAACCTATAGCTTGGTTGTCAAAATTTCATAAACGCAAATTGAGGGCATAGCTATTCTATTTCACTGTGGAAATGGGGTCCCAATACATTTCATATTTATATGATTTTCAGTTTGCTTCCATATGGCTGGCTTCACTTTCATCTCCAGGGATCATAAGGAAAACTTGTTATGTGTATTTACAATCCCCTTCTGAAAACGGATTACTAATTTACATAGCTCTTATCCATTTCTAAATTACAGAGCCTGGAGAATGCTGTTATTTCTATTGGGGGGGAAAAACTTTTTACACTTGTACTGGCAGGTTTGCTAGAAGACCTTTATTCGTGGTTTCCTCTCGTGTCAAGGTGGTGGAATTATTCGCTTTTTATGCACTTTTCTCTATTCTGACCTTGGATTTAAGCACGAGAACAGCATGCTATTTTTTTTCCGGGTGGAGATAAAGGTGTGGCGGAGGGCGTGTCTACAGATACACTGTATTCTGACTTGATTTATTCCCTCAAAATGTACCATTTACGTACGTGTATTATTCTCAGAATTGTGGATCTATAAATAAAAACCGACAACCCATGACAGCAAATACCTCACAGCAAGTTTTATTTATACATCCAAAAACAAAAGATCACATTTTATCACACTATATACACATTCCATACAGTGTTTATACACATATTACATAATTTGTACACAAGAAAAATATACATAAAAATGTAAACCTTTGTATACAAAAAAATACCTTAGACAAATTATACAAGGACCGATAACAAAAGGTGACTAGATTATTATTAGCTCATCCTATCATCTTTAAAAACAGTAATACAGTACATTCAATGAGTATAGGAATTTGTCAGCCATCTCTCAGATTTCAAGCAGTTACAAGTGCCTACAGAGTCCTGCTTAGTTTGTTCTATATGGTTGGTGAGGAGTCTTAACTGCAATGAATCTAATCTCATGCTTTGTGAATACAGCAGTATCGGGTTGCTTGCGCAAATTCAAGAAAACATTCCAGCCCACCTAATTCCTAGGGGCTGTACATCTAGGAACAATGCTGTGGTCAAGCAAAAAAGAAACTGAAACTTGAAGCATCTGCTCTGGTAATGTCTGTCTCCTTGAAATAGCTAGGCCTTCTCACAGTTGGAAGTGGGGCCTGCTCGGTTCTAAGCAGTGTGTGTGTGCAGTTAATGGCAGCTGTTTGTTTTTCGTATCATGACAAAAGGCAAGATGCTTACTGGGAGCATCTGGCCTCCCACAGTGCTGTTTAGAGCCGGTCAGCTGTGTGTTCCAAATCCAAAATGAATATGGGTGCTGTTATGTGCAGTGTATATATATATACTTCCGAGAAAAAATTATGCTATGCCTGGATTTACTGCTACCAAGAGATCTGCTAATCCCAATAAGGGAGAAATGTTGTGGCCTTGCACTCAGATGTAAAGTTGTCTCGCCATGCAACCCCAGTCTTTCAGCAGCAACTACTTGCCGGAGTTTAATAGCTATCAGAAATACTGTCTTACATTAGACATTTTGCCAGTTCGGTTAGCTAAATGACAATGTACACTAACATTGATCATTTCACTTTGAAGAGAAATTACAGGAGTTTTGATAGCCATTAAAACAAGGGGTGTTCCACAAACAGTTTCCATCAAAGCACATCGCAAAAGACTATTTGACTTCATTTTTCAATCCATTGCCACTCATTAACTCACAATAAAACCTAAACTGTAGAGACCTCTACCCTATAAATATATATAATACTTAACAATGAGTAATCTTTCCATAAAAAAAAAAAAAAAAAGAAATATACCAAACCCATGATTTACTACTATAGAGTTTAAAAGCAGACAGGGCAGAGTTGTCCGGTTAATTCCATCCTCATTCCTTAACAGTTAACATTGAGACCCATGCTTCATTAACCTTAATGCACCTGAGAATATTTATTTAGTACAACAGACAGTGCTATCTATACCTCAGAAATGCTCATTGCACCAGTTTACACCAATGGTGTCACACTACCACACAAACAGATACGATGCTAAAACAAGGGGCATCATTTCACACGTCCATATACCCATCCTACGTATCCATATACACTGCTAGACTAGTGAAAGATGACTTTCTGGTCCTTTACTGGGGGGGAGTTACAGAGTGGACAAAACATTAAGAACACCTGCTCTTTCCATGACAGACTGACCAGGTGAAAGCTATGATCCCTTAATGATGTCACTTGTTAAATCAACTTCAAATCAGTGTCGATGAAGGGGTGGAGACAGGTTGCGGGATTTTCAAGAATGGTCCACCATCGAAAGGACATCCAGCCAACTTGACAATTATGGGGGAGGCATCAAACAAGGGCCAGCATCCCTGTGGAACGCTTGACACCTTGTAGAGTCCATGGCCCGACAAACTGAGGTCATTCTGAGGGTTAAAAGGGGGGGGGGGGCAACTCAATATTTGGAAGGTGTCCTAATGTTTGGTATACTCAGTGTAGTTATATCACTCACCCCCCCCAGGTTCCTAAGTAGTTTCAATTTTAGAAGGGACCATATCCATGAATGTCCTTTTAAAATGTCATTATATAGCAAGACCAGAGAGCACCATGGAGAGTTGTGAACACCCGAGCCCATGGATTTGGCCATCACCCTTGCAATAACTACTCAGTATGACCTAAGAGAAGCATCCTGTTCAATGGTCAGTTGCAGTCGCTCTCTACTCAGAGAGTTCAGACTTGATTTAGAACAAACGGTTTATGTCACAGAGAGTTACTAAGGCCCAAACATATCTGGTCCACATCGGTTTGGATTACAGAGTGAAGATACATAAAGTGGAGACCAATACAATACTGTGACAAGAGTGTGTGCGCCAATGTGTTTATTGCTTAAATTAACACAATTGACCTTCAAGTGGCTAAGAGGTCACCCATAAGGAGTCCCACAATGTTGAGGTCAAAAGATATTTTATGTTTCTGAGTGACCCAATAATAGAGCAAATATATACACAATATATATATATATATTTTTTTAACGCTGTTTAAAAGTGGTTTGGCCAAATTCTCTGTTAAGTGGAGGAGGACAGGACTACATCATGGTAAGATGACAGAGCAATTTCCTCTGTTGCTTCACAACGGGTCACCCGCATACAAGGACCTGACTTAGAATCTCTTTCAAAAAGGTGAATGGAACAGATGAACCCATGCAATGACCATACCAAGGCAGGATATACTACCCTACGTATTTATTTGGACAATGAAGCGAAAACGTTTAATTTGGCTCTATACTCCAGCATTTTGGATTTGAGATCAACTGTTTCATAGGAGGCAACAGAATGTCACCTTTTATTTGAGGATATTTTCCATACACATCCGTTTTACCGTTTAGAAATGAAATCACTTCATGTATCTAGTGCCCCTCATAAGTATCTGGAAAAATTCCCTTGTGTATTAAAGTAGTCAAAAGGTGTAACCTAGCATGCAATGATTACATCAAGCTTGTGACTCTACAAACTTGTTGGATGCATTTTAAGTTTGCGTTTCAGATTATTTTGTGCCCCATTAAAACTAAATGGTAGTCACTTGTGTTTCTGAACATGTCTACATTAAATGTGGAGGCTACCACGATTACAGTTAATCATGAATAATGAGTGAGAAAGTTAGAGGCATAAATATCATACCCCCCCCCCCAAAAATGCTAACATCCCATTATTGGTCATGGAGAGGGGTTATCATGTCTTGTGGGTATGATATAAGATGCTAACATCCCGTTATTGGTCATGGAGAGGGGTTATCATGTCTTGTGGGTATGATATAAGATGCTAACATCCCGTTATTGGTCATGGAGAGGGGTTATCATGTCTTGTGGGTATGATATAAGATGCTAACATCCCGTTATTGGTAACGGAGAGGGGTTATCATGTCTTGTGGGTATGATATAAGATGCTAACATCCCGTTATTGGTAACGGAGAGGGGTTATCATGTCTTGTGGGTATGATATAAGATGCTAACATCCCGTTATTGGTCATGGAGAGGGGTTATCATGTCTTGTGGGTATGATATAAGATGCTAACATCCCGTTATTGGTCATGGAGAGGGGTTATCATGTCTTGTGGGTATGATATAAGATGCTAACATCCCGTTATTGGTAACGGAGAGGGGTTATCATGTCTTGTGGGTATGATATAAGATGCTAACATCCCGTTATTGGTCATGGAGAGGGGTTATCATGTCTTGTGGGTATGATATAAGATGCTAACATCCCGTTATTGGTCATGGAGAGGGGTTATCATGTCTTGGGAGTATGAACTTTGTGCCTCAAACTTTCTCGCTCACGACTCATTCATGATTATTCGTAATCATGGTAGCATCCACATTATTGTAGAAGTGTTTAGAAACATTCGATTTTTATTTAAAATAAGTGACAATACATTATTTACTTTTCATTTCTATGGGGGCACAACATAATCTGAAACATCAACAAAACAAACTAAATGCAGCCAACAAGAGTGTAGAGTCACACGCTTGATGTGTGCTAGGAAACTGGTACCAAATACTAAACTTGACTACTTTAATACACAAGTGAATTAGTCCAAATACTTATGACACATTCAATTGGGAGCCTAGATACATGAAGTGCGTTTGTTTCTAATTTAATCTCAAATCCAAAATGTTGGAGTATAGAGCCAAATTAAAAGTTTTAGCTTCACTATCCTTATAATACGCAGGGGAGTGTTGCTGATGGATGTTAGACACGACTAAACTGGCAATATTATTATTATATATATTTTTGTAATTCACCACTGATTGACGCTTTGTCACCGTATTCTCTAGCACTGTTGTTGTCACTATGATATAAATAATCTCTCCTTCTAAGGGCCGTCCTCCAATGTTCCCCCACATCAATCCATGTATTCCTCGTGTCACTATGTCTATTGTATCTTGTACTCTGCATTGTTGGAAAAGGACTCGTGAGCAAGCATTTCACTGTTAGTCTACTGTTGTTGTTGTTGTTGTTTACCAGGCATGTGACAAATAACATTTGATGTTTCTACTGAACCACCTCCCTCCACACACACATCTGCCCCCTGCTGGCGAAACTCTGGAGCTGCGTTTACGTCAAACCACTGGACCCTTTCAGGTGGCCAACTGGCTATATTACCACCAAATCATTACACAGTTAAGGAATATCTGAGGTTGTGCAAATTCCAATAGAATAGTGAAGCGTTAGGTCCGTTACCACATTGCACACTTGAAGCAGAAGGGAAATGAATGGACACTGGGTGAATACGTTTCTAGAGTCCACGGTTTGACCAACAGCCATTGTACTGTGCACGGCTTGCTCTAGTTACTGTGTGGAAAGGGGGGCGTTGCACTGTTGGCACTTGCAGCGGTGGCACTAGCTATGGAGAAGCCAGTGGGGGGCGCCGTGGAGCTGTGACTGGGCTGCACGTCCTTCGGGATGCCACTGTGGGAGGCCAGCTGGTGGCCGAAGGCAGCACTGAACTGAGGGAGCTGCTGCTTGGGAAGGGTGGAAATCAAGAGGTCGTGTGGTGGCGAGGGGGCGGGGAGCGCAGTCAAGCCCGTCAAGCCGCTCTGGGGCAACGCTGAGAGGGCAGCCATGGGCTGTAGGGTCACAGAGTGGGAGGAGGGGGGAGTGGACAGAGAGGTGGATACGAGGTGGCCCTCTGGTCTGATGAGGTTGCCGAACTGTGTGGGGTCAGTGAGGGGCAGGGGGAGGTTGTTCCAGGAAGAGCGTGGGGTAATTGGTACCTCCATCAGGAGAGGAGAGTCCGTCTGAAAGGAGTTGGCATGGGGAGAGGACATGTGGTCGTTGTAGGAGGATGATACATGCTCGCTGCAGTAATGGCTGCCCTGCGGAGACGATGTGGGCGCCTCCGGCTTGGCCAAGATGTGGGGCGGGTGTGTCCGGGGGACTGTGCGGGTGGAGGTGGTGAGGCTGGGTCCCGAGGGAGGAGTCTGGCCCCGGGCAGTGGGCTGCTGAGGTGACACCGAGGGGGAGAAGTGGCCACCAGCGGAGTGCAGCAGGTTGTCCTCCAGCTCAGAGAAGTTCCCTACGGGGATGCGGCCATTGAGAAGGTCCCCCATCCCCCCCGGCTGGACCCCTGGCCCAGTGAACACTGCTGCCATGGCCCGGTGGTCCACTCCATCTGCCTGCGCCAGCTCCGCCATGGAGGTCAGGCACACCAGGGAGTCTGGGTAGGAGCCCATCAGCCCAGCCTGCAGTGCTCGTACCAGCTCCTCAGCCTCCTCTGTGGTGGGAAGCAGCTCCCCATTCTTACCTGAGGATATACACAATATCTCTTACCCACACCGTAGGAATCTACCAACCATCCACCTTTCTCAGAGAGCAGGAAGAAATGTTTGAGTAAATACTTAAGCCTTCAGCTTATTCAATAATATTCAGACAAACCTGTTCAAATAAAACTATTTTTTGTAAAGATAAAAATAGCTGATGTCACACACACACACACACACACACACACACACACACGCTAAAATGACCCCTATTTGGAAAGTCTTGCTGTGAGAGGTTATCTGGACAGTTACAACTAGAAGAATAGAATAACATTATGAATAGGCCCTAGAGTGGTAAAAATCCATGACAACAACGAGCAAAATAAATAAATAAATAAAGTACCTTCAAACAAGTCAAAGTCCTGAAGGTCATCGGGGAGCCTGGGTAACACGTCCGAGAAATCCTCCTGGTTCAGCTCGAGGTCGTTTGGAATGTCTGACATGTCATTGGTGATGTCATCGGGAAGTTCATCGGTGCTCAGTTCAGGCGTCGAGGGACTCCTGCCATCGAGGGAGAGAAAAAAAAAATTCAGCAAGTACATAAGGACTGTTCATGCGCAACACACACTCCTAGTGTCTGGAACAATATGTTCATAGCAGTGGAGGCTCCTCAGAGGAAGGGGAGGACCATCCTTCAGAAAAATTAAAAGTGAAATGTTAAAAATTATCCTTTTTAGATGAAACTATAATAAATATAATCACGTCACCAAATAATTTATTAAAACACTGTTTTGCAAAGGTTTACAGTAGCCTAGGGTAGCACCATGGTGTAGCCGGAGGACAGCTAGTTTCCGTCCTCCTCTGGGTACATCGACTTCAATACAAAACCTAGGAGGCTCATGGTTCTCACCCCCTTCCATAACCTTACACAGTAATCATGATAACTTCCAGAGGATGTCCTCCAGTCTATCTGAGCTCTTGCAGCATGAACTGACATGTTGTCCACCCAATGAAAAGAGCAGAGAATGAATCTAGTACTGAAAGCATAACCTACAGCTAGCTAGGACTGCAGTGTATAAAATGTGGTGAGTAGTTGACTCAAAAGGGAAAGATAGTTTAACAGTTTTGGAAAAATTTATTTTTCAAAATGAAGGAGAGAGAGCTAGCTAGGCCATGGCTATCCAACACTGGAACTCTTTCAAGTAAAGGTAAGCTTTTGGTTTTATTAAATGTATTGCCAACGGGGCCCACCAGTGTAATTGCTAAACTGCTCGCTGTACACTGTACTGCATGATTGTAGCGGGTTAACTAACACGTTAGTTACTAGAACTATGTTAATGGCGCTGGAGGAGATGGCTTATGTTTTACAGGCTCCTTACAAATTGTGCTATTTTGTGTTTTTTCGCCTTATTTGTAACTTATTTTGTAAATAATCTCATTTTCTTTAACGAGTCGGACGCAAATGATTTACTCCAGATACCTGATCAGGCCCAAATCCGTCATTCTCGTGAAGAGAAGACGCAGATACAGGGGACGCAGGTCCGGGTGCCTTATGAGAATTTGTTGGCGAGTGGGTAACCCGCCTCTACCATCCGTCTTATTGGCCAACGTGCAATCACTGGAGAATAAACTGGATAAGCGCCGTTCAAATCTATCCTACCAACAGGACATTAAAAACAGTATTATCTTATGTTTCACAGAGTCGTGGCTGAACAACATATACAGCTGATTGGTTTTTCGTGCGTCGGCAAGACAGAACAGCTGCCTCTGGTAAGACAAGGCGTGAAGGTCTGTGTCTATTTGTCAATAACAGCTGGTCTCAAGGTTTTGCTCACCTGAGGTAGAGTATTTCATGATAAGCTGTAAGACCACACTATTTCCCAAGAGAGTTTATCTATATTTTTCATAGCTGTCTATTTACCACCACAAACCGATGCACTAAAACAGCACTCAATGAGCTGTATAAGATGTAAATGTATAAGGACATAAGCAAACAGGAAAATGCTCATCCAGAGGCGACACTCCTAGTGGCCAGTGACTTTAATGCAGGGAAACTTAAAAATGTTTACCTCATTTCTACATGTGCAACAAGAGGGATTTTTTTATATTTTTAACTCTAGACCAAAAGCCTTCTGAACAGCTTTTACCCCCAAGCCATAAGACTGCTGAACAGCTAATCAAATGGCTACCCGGACTATTTGCATTGACCCACCCTCCCTTTTTTTAAACACTGCTGCTACTCTCTGTTTATTATCTATGCATAGTCACTTTAACTCGACCTACATGTACATATTACCTCAATTACCTTCACTAACCTGTACCCCCGCACATTGACTCGGTACCGGTACTCCCTGTATATAGCCTTGTTATTGTTATTTTATTTTTCACTTTATTTAGTAATTATTTTCTTAACTGCATTTTTAGTTAAGGGCTTTTAAGTAAGCATTTCACGGTTGTACACCTGTTGTATTTGACGCATGTGTTAGCGTCAAATAACATTTAATTTGATTTGACTATGACGTTAGCTAATATGGTGAAAACGATGTAGGCTGCGTGTAGCAGTTAATGGTATGAAGGTTTGGCTTGGAAAGTTTTTTTCTCTCGCCTGGTCACAGACAGTTGTGCTCTTAAGTCCACAAGCGAAGGGAAAAGGTGAGATGAGAGTGCGTAGAAGTGAGGAGGAGTATACAATGAGCATAGTGATCATGCTGTTTGTACGTGGCTGCTATGAATGTGAACTGTGTTTGCAGGTGATCAGTGGTGCATTCATTCTGGCGATTCTGTTGAAAAACGTTTCACAAACAGAACGGGGATAAACATACCTGAATTTGTCCAATAGAAACACATGTTTAAAATTGTTGGACTAATGACTACACCCTAGATCAGCTAGATGCAGGCAAGAGCGTGCAAGGCGGTATTGAACGTGTGTCACTTTCACCTTGATTACTCAAATTTGTCTCTCTGTCCTGTGTGCACCTACGTGTTAAACTTGAATTCATAGATTAGATTGTAGCAACCTCGTGATCGGTACAGGGAAAATTCTAGTATCATTGTAGTAGCCTAAACCTATATAGTGCACTACCTTATAATCAAAAGTAGTGCACTATATAGGGACTAGGGTGCCATAGGGCTCTGGTCTAAAGTAGTGCACTATATAGGGACTAGGGTGCCATAGGGCTCTGGTCTAAAGTAGTGCACTATATAGGGACTAGGGTGCCATAGGGCTCTGGTCTAAAGTAGTGCACTATATAGGGACTAGGGTGCCATTTCAGACCCAGTGAGAGACCAGATGGTTCTGGGGCAGACCTGATGTTGGCCTGGGTGGGCATGGTCAGGCTGGAGGAGGAAGGCATTCCCAGGTTCCCCTGGGGCAGCGCCGGCGGGATAGGCTTCTGGGGCCGCCACGGCCCTCTCCTCCTCTTCTTCTTGTGTTTCTTGGTGAGTGCAGGCGGTTTGGTCTTCTTACGCGGCTTTCGCTGCTGCTGCTGGTGGTGCTGCACTCTTCGGTTACCGTCTCCACGCAGGAAATTGTCCTATAGGAAAAAACACGTGTCCGTAAGTATAGTATTACAGAGCAGATACTGTGGCATATGTATAACAATGGTACTCCCAATGTACTGACCATCTTTTTGGCATGCTCTTCACAGAGCGGTGTCTGATGCGTGATGTCAAACACAGGAATGGAGCACTGTTGTCCATCGGAAAATTTGGCTGTACAACTGGAGAAGAGCTGCTGGGAGCGATTCAACAGAATGTCTGCAGAAACACCGTGAAGGAAGCACTCCAGTGGAAAAGAGGACAACTGTCATGTCTCAAAAACAGAAGCCATACTTTGAGTCTGTTAAGTTCTATTAGGACAAGTTATAAAGCCATATTCTGCAATAATGACAGTTTGGTCCCAACAGTCCAGTGTGCCATGTAAGAGGTTGGTGAAAAGGATACGCTGGAAGCAGTGTTGGGTGAAGGGTAGAGCTCGGCTGCTACATGCCTGGCCCTTGGTGCTTCCAGTGCAGATTCCCGTCTCCTGCTGCCCTGGCGCACTGAGCAGAGAGACAGATAGGCCCACGCTCAGGACACAACCATGTCAACACTCTCTCAGCTCTTCACAACTATCATTACTGACCACATGACCAGTGTGAGGGCTGGCCGATGCCCGTCACATAAAAAAGGGTTTTACTAAAAGAACTGGAAAGGTTTCTTCCAAATTTTTATAAATATATAAATACAAAAAAAGGCTTAAAAATGGCAAAGAGTTAAAATTGTAAAAACAAGGACTAAAAAGATTAAGACCAAGAATAAAATAATCTTCGCTGGTCTATCCCTGCTTACCTCTCTTCCCCACTAGCACTCTCCCACAAACAGCTATAGCTCATCATCTCATTTAGTGGCAGGGGTCCTACAATTACCTCTTTAGCCAATAGCAAATTCAGACACTCAATTTACTAGACACTTTTAAATGGTTCTGGTGAAATTAGATCTCAACTATGGCATGATCTGAATAATGTAAGTTAAGCAGGAACCTGCTATACAATACACACAGAAAAAAAGGAACTGTGCTCAAATGAGGATGTACTCACAACACAACCAGGAAAAGCTTTAGTATCTAAGTCTTTAAAAAAACTTTTTTTTTTTTTTTTTAACATTTTCCCATTGACATGGTATTGGAGGAGACTAATAAGGTTAGTCAGGCTCAATTTCATAAATGGGAGTGTTGAGTATTTAGTTTACCTTGAGGTCTGGGAGACCTTGCGCAACTTCTGAATCAACTGGCCAGCACAGTCGGGGTCTTTACTGGCAGCGTGCAGCAGGGCTTTGCGGAAGGCATAGTGGTATTTCTTCTGGCGCATGGTAGCCCTCTCCTGCCTGCACAGGTGCTTGTATTTCTCCTGGAGGTATGAGCACAGCCGAGCCAGCCGCGTTCTCCGCGAGCTGCCAGCATCTTCATCTGAGCTAGAATTAAAAAATAAAATAAACAAGTCAAAAACAAATCCATGTTTGATTTCATGATAGTCTAACTATGTACGTAAGAAACTTACACATCCTGCAGGTGTCCTTCCTGTAGTCTCCAAGCATTGTGATAGGGTGGAACTCTCTCTGCCTCTACTTCATCATCCTCTGAACTGTCTTCAGACCAGTCCAACCCTGAAAGAAGATAACCTGTTAGTACAGCTGGTCTCAGCAGTATAATGTCAAATGATCTTTGTCTCGTTTTACACAGACCCAATACGACATTCAACTAATAAGCAAAATACAGTATGTCATGTGAATAGGGAGGAGAGGTACCTAGATGATGGAAGAGGTCTCCGTGCTCCTGATGTCTTTGGGTGCAGAGCTGCACCAGATGCTGTAACCTTGCCATGCAGGCAAGGGGAGGTGAGAAGGCAGCCGGGCGCATGGCCACCACATGACGCTGAGTGCTGTCCCAGCTACTGGATGGCAAGTGCGTGGCAGTGAACAGAGCTTTCCTGCCGAGGGGGGGACAGGAGGACTGCAACGGACTGGGAGCTGTGTTGGGGGGCAGTCCGACAGGCAGAAAGGCGGGAATCTGAGGTGGAGCTAGCTTACATGATAAACCCTGTAGCTGTCCTGGGAGGACAAACGAGGGCATGGTGGAGGGCTGGAGGAGTCCTGTCTGCAGCTGTCCAGGGAGAACAAACGAGGGCATGGTAGAGGGCTGGGGGAGTCCTGTCTGCTGCTGTCCAGGGAGGACAAACGAGGGCATGGTAGAGGGCTGGGGGAGTCCTGTCTGCTGCTGTCCTGGGAGGACAAACGAGGGCATGGTAGAGGGCTGGGGGAGTCCTGTCTGCTGCTGTCCTGGGAGGACAAACGAGGGCATGGTGCAGGGCTGGAGGAGTCCTGTCTGCTGCTGTCCTGGGAGGACAAACGAAGGCATAGTGGAGTGCTGGGTGGGCTGGAGGAGTCCTGTCTGCTGCTGATGGGGAAGATGAGGACGGAGGGGCGAAGAGCGGTGCACACAGGTAAGAGGAGAGGGGCTAAAGTGCTCTGGAGGTGGTTGGAGGAGGGCATTGTCGTGATGGGGGAGCTGGAGTTTCTGGCTGAGCACCAGTCGACTGTGTAGTTTCTTCCTGACGGTGGAGCCCTTCCGAGGAGGGCCCTCTTCCCCATCAGTGTCCTCCTCGTAGAAGGCAAAAGGGTCCAGGAGCTCCCCATCTGGGAGGGGTAGCAGACGGGTGCAGGGTGGAGAGGGTGGCAGCTCATCCAGGCCATTGGAGGCCTTCAGAGCTAGCGAGGGCACAGTTATGTTAAGAGCCACTGACTCCAGGTGAGGTCTTGAGCGCATCTCCTCCAATGCATCGTGTTTCTTCTTCCGCTCCTTCTTGGGGATAAACCCAAGGACTTGGAGGTGGCTGTTACAGTATCTGTGGAACAAACACACCTTTAACATGATGTTTCACAACTATGACAGATAAATCAATCACAAAGACCTGACGTCTTCTGTGGCGAGGACAGCTTCTACTGGAACGCCACACCCACCTGCGGTCCTCAGACTTGGGGATGGGGTTGGTGCATCGTTGGCTGTTGTACTTGGCCACATATTCACATTGCTTGAAGGGAGCGGTCTTATCCTCCAGGACATGACGGATACAGAAGGCATAGCCATTGAGTCTGCGCTGCTTGCAGAGCTTTGGGCTGTATGAGCACAATGGCTTATTGTCCACCTCCGAGAAGTGGATGTGTTTGCCCTCATACATCACGTGACTCTGGTCCTTGAGAACATCAGCTGATGGGAGAGGGAGAAAGCAAGGAAAACCATGAGTCTTACATTATGCACAGTAATCACTGAGACTGCCCTGAATATGCAAACAAGACAAGAACAGACCATGGGTACAGATTGAAATAAGCATTTACAGCTCCTCTGACTCTATAGTTTGACTGTTGCTAGCAAGAACATTAACATGCACAATTCAGGCAACTAATTAAGAATGTGTTCATATGGTAAAGAAAATAGCCTACTAGTGTAAAAAAAAAAGTTTCAAACAAACATGCATACATGACTAAAACATTAGGAAGATGTTCTAAGAAATCATGGGTGAGATTGGAAATGTCAAGATACACCTCTGTGGCATATGACTATATCTTAAATGTGTTTTTGAACCAATGATTTAAAGGACATTTTTGGCTTAGCACAAGCAGGTTTAGAATTTAGACTGTATGCTTTCCCATACCTGTGGCTACTGTCAATTCAAGCGCACGGGATGCAGCGTCAGACTGAAGTTTTCCGTTACATGCAAATGCAGGATATGGACACTGACTGTACTGTAGTCACAATGTCATTTGCGCGACAGAAACGTCACCAGTTCCAAACGGAGGGTAATACAGTACAGTGTGTCCACATAATATTGAATTAAATGTGTCTCTCGTAAAAACATAGCTATTAGCTAGCTATATAGCTAACGTTATGATTAAATCTGAATTGCATAGCTAACTAGCTAAACTAAATACAAGAAAACATGCACACTTGAGCAAATTTAGATTACGAGTTAGCTGAGCAAGTTAGTATTTGTTTAGCAAATAATTAGCTAACTACACAGAACAATGAACTTTGCATAAATAGGTACCTACTAGTTAGCAAAACAAATAGTTAGCTAACGTTATGATATTTTCCTACTTGCTACCTAACGTTAGCTAGCATAGCTAACAACCTAGTTAGGTAGAAGTTAACAAACCGAGCTAGTTAATAACGTTAGCTACCTAGATGTTGTGTGGTAGTTCGCTTGCTAACTAAATAGCTGCATTATGGCAAATTTGCAATAATCCGAAAACAGAGTATAGGCATTGGACAACAAGTACACATGTAGATATGTGGTTAACGTATACATTAACATCATACAATAAAACGACCTTATAAAATTGCAATTTTAGCCTGCTACGGTCTAGTGATAGGTAGCTAACTAGCTAGCACACTAGCTAGCTACGCTAAAAACACAAGTAGCGGTAGCCAGGAAACGGAAACATCAATACATAGAACATTTCTATGAAAATTATGGGGAATTTACAATACATTTTTGTGTATTTGGAAATAGTTTAAAATATAAAAAGTACTTAAGATTAGGATTTCACGACAATCAAACCGCCTGATTTGTGGCAAATAGAAAACAAAGGCAAGGGGAGGCATAGAGGCTCGTTCAAAAAGGCCTTAAACGAAATATTGCCCGCAAGTCATCTGGTCATTTTCTTTTTAAGAAAATTAATACATTTAGGTGAATAACGAAACGTTGTGAAGATATGTATATAATAAAACAACTCCGTAACTATCATAATCATATGTTGTGTGATACAGATAACGATCAAAGGTTAAACATTTAACATGAAACGATAAGACCTATCAGACCTAGTAACCCTAGGGCCTCGAGTAGCAAAGTCGTCCCGACTAGTCCTGCACCATAAGCGGCCTCCTCAAAAATCGAAGTCGAGGCTTCACTTACCTTCAATTTGTATAGGCTGTGTAAGGTATTCGCTCCTGATAGAGTAGAAGTGCCTATTACAACCAGCTCGCCTATTTGTGCATCGATATTCGATATTTTAGGTAACTAATAATGCTCCTATCTGAATACAATATCATTGAAAATACTGATGCATGTAAATGTAGATTATCCACAGCAAACATTAGCAGGTGGGAGCTGCTGAGGATTTTAGATTAGTCCACAGCAGACTCCTCACAGCACCACTACAGGCACTGCGGGGACATGACACCAGTCCACAGTCCAACAACAACCTCTCTACCATATTGGAAATTCAACTTTGTATAAGCTACAGCAGGGAAGAAATGCAATGTTATGTCTTGTCGACTGCATGCATGGCAATGCTGATTGAAGGGTAGAGTAGCTATAGTTATGTACTTTTAAATAAGTGACATTTCCCTGCTTATATCAACATGGTTTAGAAACTCTGTCATTTAACACGTCAAATTCCTATCTGGCAACGGGCTGATGTCACATTCTTTATGAATGCGTTCTCTACTCTGGCTGTTGCCCAATGCTGATGCATCCCGTGCCCATCACCTACTAAACACTTGGAACGCTAAAACATTATAGGAACGCAGTTTAAGGCCCTACATCCCACATTTGTCATCTTCTTTCCCCAAGGAAACTGTTTAAAAGTTATTGTTTTTTACTTTCTTGCCTTAATGATTTGAAAGGCACATGTTACCAGCTCAAATTGACCATACTACATGCATTTGTGGGTGTGTGATTGTAAACAAGTATTTAATGAAGGTATTACAATTTAGTAAATTTGATCTATTTCAACAGTGTAATACAAATATTTGTGATCACTGGTATAAACTGTGCTATAATAATAATAATAATAAGTGGCACATAAGATATTCCACTGTGATAGATTGTGCTGACCAATGGCTCTATACAGGCTTTATCTAAAGATTAAGAACATGTTGTGCTTTACCATTGATTACTACTGAAGTAGTTTCTTGTATACATTATCTACAAAGCAGCATATTCTCAATAGTCATTGGGGAAAATACAATCTTTACACAATTCACAGCTGTAATATACATACAGGAAATAAACTATTTATGCAGCTGGAAGACTGAAAGATGCTTGTAGTGCATTTGGTCAATAAGGGTATGAGGAAGTTGGTTCTCAAACCTCCTCAGGGACCCCCAGACGTTTTACAATTTTGTTGTAGCTCTGAACTACCTCACATGATTCAACTAGTCAAGGGCTTGATGATTAGTTGACAAGTTAAATCAGGTGTGCTAGCTCTGGAATAGATCAAATGGATGGAACGGCTGTGGGTCCTGAGGCTAGGTTTGAGAACCACTGCTGTATAGGGTTGGAAGTTGTGTGTATAGTGTACAGAAAGTTGTGCATATAAAGTGAGAGAGGAATAGGCATCTATTAGAATGACTTTACTGCATGATAAATGTGTCTATGGATGTTTAACAGCTATTTTTATAAGTAAGGATTGGATAGGTACTGTATCTATCGCATTGACTTTTCAGAATACATTAAAGTAACTGTCCAGTGAAATTCTCACTTTTAAAAGTTCATATTTTGTTAACTCATTCCAAAATAATGTTGTTGAATCATGTGGCCAAAGCATTTTTTTTTTATTTTTTTTTAACACATAAAAACCACCACCTCAAACTTGTATTTTAATTTTATTGAACCTTTATTTAACTAGGCAAGTCAAACCGACCGTTTCAAAACTACTTGTTATTTCCTGATAGAGGATGATGTTTTCCTCCTGAAGAGGATGAGCTGGCCAATCAGCGATCTACTCTAATGAATATTTTTATGACTGGTATACGCCCAGACCCTTCTGTTGTTGGGGTATGCCCACACCATTCCAACACAGAAACACTGCTTTTTAACATAGTTTCTTCCAAAAAAGTGTAATTAATTATTTCACTCATATGGTACAGAAAAGGGAGCACCCCCCTTTCCACATCGATGGGACAGCAGTGGAGAAGGTGGAAAGTTTTATATGACCGACAAACTGAAATGGTCCACGCACACAAACAGTGTGGTGAAGGCACAACAGCTCCTCTTCAACCTCAGGAGGCTGAAAAAATGTAGCTTGTCACCGAAAACCCTCACTAACTTTTACAGGTGCACGATTGAGAGCATCCTGTCGTGCTGCATCACCGCCTGGTACGGCAACTGCACCGCCCTCAACCGCAGGGCTCTCCAGAGGGTGGTGCAGGCTGCACAGCGCATTACCGGGGGCAAACTACCTGCCCTCCAGGACACTTACAACACCCGATGTCACAGGAAGGCAAAAAAGATAATCAAGGACAATAACCACCCGAGCAACTACCTGTTCACCCCTCTTTCATCCAGAAGGCGAGGTCAGTACACGTGCATCAAAGCTGGGACATAGAGATTGAAAAACTGCTTCTATCTCAAGGTCATCAGATTGTTAAACAGCCACCACTAGCACGGAGAGGCGGCTGCCTACCTACAGACTTGATATCATTGGCCACTTTAATAAATGGAACACTAGTCACTTTAAGGTAGTTTGCCCCCGGTAATGCGCTGTGCAGACCGCACCACCCTCTGGAGAGCCTTGCGGTTGAGGGCGGTGCAGTTGCCGTACCAGGCGGTGATACAGCCCGACAGGATGCTCTCGATTGTGCATCTGTAAAAGTTTGTCAGGGTTTTGGGAAACAAGCCAAAAGGAGGTTGAAGAGGCGCTGTTGTGCCTTCCACACCACACTGTCTGTGTAGGTGGACCATTTCAGTTTGTCCGTGATGTGTACGCCGAGGAAATTAAAACTTTCCACCTTTTCCGCTACTGTCCCTTCGATGTGGATAGGGGGGGGTGCTCCCTCTGCTGTTTCCTGAAGTCCACGATCATCTCCTTTGTTCTGTTGACGTTGAGTGACAGTTGAACAGGCTGGAATCTATTACAATGACACTGTACGGCATATAATAACATTTCTATGGATGTATGTAGGCCTAAGAGTTATTTCTGTCGGTGTGAGAGTTGGATAGACAGCTTGTACATGTAGAGAGGAATGACCTGGAAAACAGAATATAAGCATATGGATGGCTCCTCTATAGCTTGGGCTCCTTCGGTCACAGCCTACACACACTTAGCCCTGGTCTGGCAGGCTCTGCTGATTGGATCTGTAGACAAGAGGGATATTTTAACACAACCAGTGCTCGACTTGGGCAGGAGCTCACCGGAGCCGAGTACCAGAAATGTTCTACTGCTTGAGCTCCTGTTCCTCTTATAGAACATTATCTCTGTTGATCTCCTGCACCTAAATGTAAACAGTACCGGCACTCAAAATGAGTACCGGCACCTATTTCAGTCCGAGTCAAGCACTGAACACAACATTCACATACAGTAGTAAAGACAGACAGAGTCAGATGATGTTGGTTCAATTATTAGAATTCCATTTCTTCTTTGTGTGTGAGCTCAATGCACCATCGCACAGCTTCTCTAAAGATAAATTAGATTCAGACTGAACTGTGCAATGTAGTAAGGAGTTGTAGTTTCCAACATGCCAATATTCTACGTAGTATTGTGCATAAAACGTGGTAATTAACTACAATGACTAGGGTTGCACATTTTGGGCAATATTCAGAGGTGGAAACTTTCAGTGGGAATTAGCGAGAATATATGCAAATTAATATTAATACCATTTAAATGTAGATGTTTTTTGCATTGGATATATTTACCATATCATATGGAGACAGAAACATAAACCTTTTACCTTATCATAAATAAACATAATTGCAAATAATTAAATCCTTCCAATAGAAATAAAATGTAAAAAAACATTTAGTTACGAATTTAACTTTAATTAAATAAGTTGACTACACATGGGATGATTTCACTGAACAACAAAAAAAAAGGGAATATTGAATGATCCCCAACGATCCATTGCATCTGTAAAATGATAGTCTAGAAACTAAAGCTTTGGTTGTCTTCCTCTCAGGCTTCCATGTCTTCTCCCTGGACCTCCTCAATGTCCACCTCTTGAACATCAGACTCTGAGGCCTCATCTTCACTGTCACTTTCCAACCTTGTTGAGGATGGCTCATTGTCAGGCTCAAAAAGCCTCACATTTTCCTGGAATGCCACCAATTGTTCAACCCTTGTATTGGTCAGCGTGTTGAGTGCTTTGGTGTGTGTGTTCCCAAACAAGGACCAGTTGCGCTCTGAGGTGGCTGATGTTGGTAGGATTTGGAGGATGATGGAGGCAACAGAGGAAAGAGCCTCAAATCCACAAAGTCCCTTCCACCAGGTGGCTGATGAGATATGTTGGCACGACTGCCATATTGCATCTCGGCTACGAGAACGTAGGAGGGAGAAGAGGTCTGATTGCGTTCCCAATCGCTCACTCAAGGATCCCACCGTGCATCTGATGAATTCCGGAAGTCCCTAGTGTCTTCGTCCCCGAGAGGATCCGGGTTTACCCAAGTTCCTCCAAGAGCCTCCGAAGACTGCCGATGTGCCTTTTCCCGAGCCGATGCAGCTCGGCAGGGCTAGGCTGTCTCCAGCTGAATGCGGATGCAGACTTAACACCCAGAGTTGTCTGTATTGCGGTACTGCCGGTCATTATGTGTCTACCTGTCCCTTCAAGAGACCTAGTTCATTGGTAGGAATGAGTACTCTGGTGGGTCTTAAGGATAATGTTGCTTCTCCCCCTACTCGCCCCAATCTCCATGCCACCCTGCTGTGGGGCGACCAGTCCAAGTCTCTCCAGATACTCATCGACTCGAGGGGCCGATATGAGTCTTATGGACGTTACCCTGGCGTCTAAGCTGGGCATCCCCACTCAACCCCTCTCCATTCCCATGGATGTTAGAGAGCAGGACGGGTGCTCTATAGGCCGGGTCACCCACCATACCACTCTCATCAACCTATGAGTGTCAGGGAACCACAGCAAGACGATCCAATTCCTGCTAATTGAGTCTCTGCAGGTTCCTGTGGTATTGGGATTCTCTTGGCTCCAGCGACACAATCCCTCGATTGACTAGTCTACTGATGCCTTCGTGGGCTGGAGCCCATTCTGCCACGCCCACTGCCTGAAATCATCTCTGCCTGCCCGGGGAAATCTTCCTGGAGGCTTGGAAATAGCCCCAAACCTCTCCGTCATTCCCGCGGAGTACCAGGCCCTCCGGGAGGGGTTCAGTAAGGCCCGGGCCACTTCGCTTCCGCAACACCGACCGGTACCCAAGGAGGTTAAGCCGGATGCGCTGGCATGCCGCTACAGCCCCAGAAGCCGAGACCTTTTGACCCTTGCCTCTGAGCCTGCCTGCCGTCCTGTACCTTGGCCCCACTACTCTGTATTATCGACCCCTGCCTGTCTTGACCTGTCGTTTGCCTGCCCCTGTTGTTGCAATAAACATTGTTACTTCAACACAGTCTGCACTTGGGTCTTACCTGAAACCTGATACTCATTAGTGTGCAAGATCTTGAGAATCAGTTGAGTATGTGATGGAAGAATGCACTGTGCATGCAGAGGGTTGCAATTCCATTGAATTGGGGATAGTTTAACCAAAATATGGCACAAGACCTAGAATTACCTTATGTGTATCCCACAAAAGGTTCACTGTTAAGCTAACGTTTTTGATGAATTTAAGCAAAATTCCCCAAATTCCAGGGTATCTCTACCTGAAAATATGATCTAAGTGATTGATAGTTGGTATTCAGCAGTCATACAAGTATGCCTTATTTACTTTCAACTACAAAAGTTGTTTTTCTTCCAGACAGCAGCTTTATAGAGAAGAGATGAAGTAATAAAGTCATCAAATAAAACAAATGTAATATAACCTACACAAGTGAAATATTTGATTAAAGTAAATGTGAATAAACTATGGTTAATAAGCAGTAACGGGCAGTCACTACCTTTTATTAATTGTTTTAGTCTGTGTTACAGCATTCAATTTTTGGAGCGGCAGGTAGCCTAGTGGTTAGAGCGTTGGGCCAGTAAATCGAAAGGTTGCTGGATCGAATCCCCGAGCTGACACGGTATAAATCTGTCGTTCTGCCCCTGAACAAGGCAGTTAACCCATTGTTCCCCGGGTAGGCTGTCAGTGTAAATAAGAATTAGTTCTTGACTGACTTGCCTAGTTAAAAAAAATTCAACCCACATTAATTTAATGTTTAAAAATACGTAATCTAAACCGAAATCCGTGATTATCTTTTAATAATCGAACCGAAACCGACATCAAAAAGCACTAATCGCTCAGCACTACTCACCTGTCATGTAAAAGTTTCGAACAGTGAGCTGTGGAGGGACCAGAGGCTCTGTGAGGACAGTCTGATTCACATCCTGCGGTAGAAGACAGACATTATTAGTTAACAACCTCAATAACCATAGGCAAAATAACAGTAACATGTTTATAGGAGGGGTTTTCCTTAGGCCAACTATGTCCGTCATTAGAGGACCACTAACTATATTATTTTTGGAGCTCCAGGGAGGAGAGGGGTTTGTGTGGGTGTACTATCATCATAGCGCACCAGGTTGGGTGAAACCTCCGCTAGTCTGTCACGCACCTCATCCATGGTGTCGTGGAGCAATGTCACTCCAGCAAGCTTTAGGGTAACCCCCCCCCCCCACAACAATGATACAAACTCATGAACACATACACTGATTAGTGTGATGAAACATTAGTTTACCTCAGATATGGCAGAATGATCTTCCAATCCTGCCTGGCCATGCCTGGAGCAGTCACAGCCAGCCTGGTCTGCTGGTCGCGGCCCTCAGTGTTCACATAGGTGCTACATTTCTCTGTGTATGCTGCTCCAGGGAGAATGGTGTCAGCCATCGCCGCCCCAGAGCCTCCATGGTGCCCTGTGTAGAGTTATGAAACTAAAACTACGTTCAGTCTGACACAAGACTCACTTAAAGATCATGGATATTATTCTAAGTCCTGCACATCTGAAAATGTTTTTGTGTATCTTGTTGTGGAAGAGCATTGCAGCCAGCATCTCCCCCAAAGAGGAACAGGAAATGGGGGTAAGTGACAGATAAACAAAGAGGTAGTTGGCTATGAAAACTGATCTGTCAATAGCATTTATTTTTTTTAATTCACCATCAATCTAAAATGTGAGATCAGGTACAGTAGTAGATATTAGCTGTGAAGTACATTGAGAACCTTCCAGCATTCTCCTACTCCACTGCTGGCATTCTGAGCAATGGTGGACATGGCTGCATTTATAGCGGCTCCATTCCCCTCTGCAGGGAACCACTGCCCAGCACCACTACAGGATGCTTTGCCTCGGAAAGAACCTAGGAACAAGATTTTTTAATAATTGTTGACATAGTGAATTCTCTATGACTACACTTAGTGACCAACCATCAGAGATATGTAAATAATAGATGATTACCTTAGAGAAACTATTTCCTGCAGGACCATAGCAGACTCCCTCAGATGATCCTAAGTGTAGGTCAGGTCCACCTCCCACCCCACCAAGGCCTCCTACAGCTCGTTGTGAAGCCGACTACCAGGGGTACATGAAGTATCCATAAAATACCACCAGTCACGTTTCAGATTTAGAGTTTCCACTTAAAGAGAGAGTGTAAATCAGGAGCTGGAAGCAGTTATTTACATGCAAATTGAGATGCCAGTGATTTGACAGCACTTAAATCCCACCCCGACCTCCCAGCTATACATCTTTCTGATGCGTGCGTTGAAAAGTGGTGCCTCATAGTGTGGGTTGGTGCCAACTAGGAGCAGCAAATCGCCCTCTTCAATGCCAGCGATGCAGGAATTCAGAAGGTAGTAATGTTCCACTGTTCCCCTCAGGCTCAGCCAGTGTTTACCCTATATTCATTTAGCAATTGCGCTAGCATGCTAGTTGTTCCTGTAGACTTCCAGTCATTGCGCTAACGCTAGTTAGCAATGGCTTGCGAAACAAACTACCGTCAACATCCTTCAAACTGCAGACAGAGACATAAAAATGGTATCCATATGACTCTAGGTAAGTAGAAATGGGCTTAATTGACAAAATCTCGCACTATCCATTTAAGATCAGTGACAAGTTACAACATATATTTGTAGCAAACAGAGCAAGCAGTGGCGTGAATGAGAGCCAGGAGCCCACAGCCACCGCTTGCTCCTCCTCATCTCCCTACAGTGCAGTTTCCCATGGTGTCAACATCCATTGAATTTTCATGCATTTTCGAGTAGAATGTCTTTTTGAAACGTCACCAGAAGTAAACTTGTCACAGGCGTTCTACCAACAGAAATATCCTGGGAGGCAAGCAGGCATTGCAACCGCTGCTGAAGCACTGGCAACTCTGCATTGGCCAGCCCCTGCCATGGGGAAGATCTCCTCAGTACATAGACTGTCACTACGCAAGCGGTTCAGCATATCTTTCAGGGCGATCAGAGCCTCTGCGTCCATCATCCCTCCTACAATGGCCTTGACATTGGTGCCTTGAGCTCCTTGCAACTGCAAACGAACACACTGATGTCACCGGCTACTGGTGTCTACAGAGAGTTTAAAAAAAGGACAACACACAAAAGCAAGATCAACAAGGATCATGCTACAACTCAGGTCATGAGACACTGTGGATAGACTGTTCTCTCTTTGTTGATACACATAACATGGGGGAGGGAGGTCTGAATATAAAACAGAAGCATTCAAGGCTGTATCACAACCGGCCGTGATTGGGAGTCCCATAGGGCGGCGCACAATTGGCCCCAGCGCCTTCCCCGTCATTGTCAACACGTCCTCCCAGGAAGTGGCCGCCAGCTGGCCAGATGCTTCACATTGGGCTGATTGTGGCGCTGTCGCTTCAACCATACGCAGACCTGCCATCAGGGGAGAGAAGGAGTTCAGTGTGAATTTCAGACCGATAAGGTCAGTCAAGACCGTATGGACGTGACATGAGCTGGTCTTCAGGTTTACCTGGTCTAACCTGAGATCCACTCCTCATTGATGACCTTGTGGAGATGTGGAGATGCGGGGGGGGGGGGGGGCAAAACTCCTCATGACCTCACCACCCCCCGGGTGCTCACCACGATGTTGCTGCCCACAGCATCCAGCACGTCAATGGATTCAGTCTTCCTGTGAGGAGAGAAAGATTAGTTGATAACCACCAAGGTCTTTTATTTTTTATTTATTTCACCTTTATTTAACCAGGTAGGCTAGTTGAGAACAAGTTCTCATTTACAATTGCGACCTGGACAAGATAAAGCACAGCAGTTCGACACATACAACAACACAGAGTTACACATGGAATAAACAAAAATACAGTCAATAATACAGTAGAAAAAAGAAACATCTATATACAGTTATGGCAAATGAGGTAAGATAAGGGAGGTAAGGCAATAAATAGGCCATGGTGGCGAAGTAATTACAATATAGCAATTAGACACTGGAATGGTAGATGTGCAGAAGATGAATGTGCAAGTAGAGATACTGGGGTGCAAAGGAGCAAGATAAATAAATAAATACAGTATGGGGATGAGGTAGATTGGATGGGCTGTTTACAGATGGGCTATGTACAGGTGCAGTGATCTGTGAGCTGCTCTGACAGCTGGTGCTTAAAGTTAGTGAGGGAGATATGGGTCTCCAGCTTCAGTGATTTTTGCAGTTCGTTCCAGTCATTGGCAGCAGAGAACTGGAAGGAAAGGCGGCCAAGAGAGATGTTGGCTTTGGGGATGACCAGTGAGATATACCTGCTGGAGCGCGTGCTGCGGGTGGGTGCTGCTATGGTGACCAGTGAGCTGAGATAAGGCGGGGCTTTACCTAGCAGAGACTTGTAGATGACCTGGAGCCAGTGGGTTTGGCGACGATTATGAAGCGATGGCCAGCCAACGAGAGCGTACAGGTCGAAGTGGTGGGTGATATATGGGGCTTTGGTGACAAAACGGATGGCACTGTGATAACAAATCGGATGCAGTCTGAGTAGAGTGTTGGAGGCTATTTTATAGATGACATCGCCGAAGTCGAGGATCGGTAGGATAGTCAGTTTTACGAGGGTATGTTTGGCAGCATGAGTGAAGGATGCCTTGTTGCGAAATAGGAAGCCGATTCTAGATTTAATTTTGGATTGGAGATGCTTAATGTGAGTCTGGAAGGAGAGTTTACAGTCTAACCAGACATCTAGGTATTTGTAGTTGTCCACATATTCTAAGTTAGAGGGCAGGCAGGTGCAGGCAGTGGTCATTTAGTTTAACTTGCATTTAAGAGCAGTTGGAGGCCATGGAATGAGAGTTATATGGCATTGAAGCTCGTCTGGAGGTTAGCTAACACAGTGTCCAAAGAAGGGCCAGAAGTATACAGAATGGTGTCGTCTGCGTAGAGGTGGATCAGAGAAACACCAGCAGCAAGAGTGACATCATTGATGTATACAGAAAAGAGAGTCGGCCCGAGGATTGAACCCTGTGGCACCCCCATAGAGACTGCCAGAGGTCCGGACAACAGGCCCTCCGATTTGACACACTGAACTCTATCAGAGAAGTAGTTGATGAACCAGGCGAGGCAACCATTTGAGAAACCAAGGCTGTCGAGTCTGCCAATAAGAATGTGGTGATTGACAGAGTCGAAAGCCTTGGCCAGGTCGATGAATACGGCTGCACAGTAATGTCTCTCATCGATGGTGGTTATGATATCGTTTAGGACCTTGAGCGTGGCTGAGGTGCACCCATGACCAGGTCTGAAACCAGATTGCATAGCGGAGAAGGTACGGTGGGATTCGAAATGGTCGGTAATCTGTTTGTTGACTTGGCTTTCGAAGACCTTAGACAGGCAGGGTAAGATGGATATAGGTCTATAACAGTTTGGGTCTAGAGTGTCTCCCCCTTTGAAGAGGGGGATGACCGCGGCAGCTTTCCAATCTTTGGGAATCTCAGACGATACGAAAGAGAGGTTGAACAGGCTAGTAATAGGAGTTGCAACAATTTCGGCAGATCATTTTAAAAGAGAGGGTCCAGATTGTCTAGCCCGGGTGATTTGTAGAGGTCCAGGTTTTGCAGTCCTTTAAGAACATCAGCTATCTGGATTTGGGTGAAGGAGAAATGGGGGAGGCTTGGGCGAGTTGCTGTGGGGAGTGCAGGGCTGTTGACCGGGGTAGCGGTAGCCAGGTGGAAAGCATGGCCAGCCGTAGAAAAATGCTTAATAAAATTCTCAATTATAGTGGATTTATCGGTGTTGACAGTGTTTCCTAGCCTCAGTTTCCTAGCCTCTTATTCTCCATGGACTTTACAGTGTCCCAGAACTTTTTTGAGTTTGTGCTACAGGATGCAAATTTCTGCTTGAAAAAGCTAGCCTTAGCTTTCCTAACTGCCTGTGTATATTTGTTCCTAACTTCCCTGAAAAGTTGCATATCACGGGGGCTATTCGATGCTAATTCAGAACGCCACAGGATGTTTTTGTGCTGGTCAAGGGCAGTCAGGTCTGGAGAGAACTAAGGGCTATATCTGTTCCTGGTTCTACATTTTTTGAAAGGGGCATGCTTATTTAAGATGGCGAGGAATGCACTTTATATCCTTTCAGAATACCCGGGCCAGGTCGATTAGGAAGGCCTGCTCGCTGAAGTGTTTTAGGGAGCGTTTGATAGTGATGAGGGGTGGTCGTTTGACCGCAGACCCGTTACGGATGCAGGCAATGAGGCAGTGATCGCTGAGATCTTGGTTGAAAACAGCAGAGGTATATTTGGAGGGCAAGTTGGTTAGGATGATATCTATGAGGGTGCCCGTGTTTACGGAGTTGGGGTTGTACCTGGTGGGTTCATTGATCATTTGTGAGAGATTGAGGGCATCAAGCTTAGATTGTAGGATGGCTGGGGTGTTAAGCATGTCCCAGTTTAAGTCACCTAGCAGCACGAGCTCTGAAGATAGACGGGGGCAATCAGTTCACATAGGGTGTCCAGGGCACAGCTGAGGGTAGAGGGTGGTCTATAGCAAGCGGCAACAGTGAGAGACTTGTTTCTGGAAAGTCTTATTTTCAGTCCGTAGATAGAAAGTGATATTAAAATATTAAATATATATACGGGGAAAAAAATAGGAAAAACTATGTTTACAATGGACAGGAAGGGACAAAACAAAAACACACGTCCGACTGCTACGCCATCTTGGAGAAACTCTATATACTACTACTTGGACTCTATTCCAAGAGCCGGATGGTACTGTATACACAACAGTGTAAAGCACATACCTGGTCTCCCAGGGACAGGAAGTGAGGGCATACAGCTTGGAAGTCAATGCTCCCACAGGGCGTACGTCAATCACATTCCCAGACAGCGCCGACATGAACATCTTCTCCACACGAATGCCAATCTGCAGGTCCCCTGCCAGTGGTCCCCAGATCCTCCACACCTGTAATCTCACTGGCAAAGCTACAAAGGGGGGGAAAATGATTTGGCACATAGATGTCTGCCCCTTTGAAATTCTTGGTAATAATAAGGTGTTGCCCTCTATAATGAATGCTTCCAAGGTGGACCATACTATGATTACTAGCCTGACTCACCGGACACAGTGGGTGGACTGGATACAGCGGGTCATGACGGTCTTGATGAAGGGACCAATGTTCTTGTCCTCCACAGCTCTCTAAGAAGCGGCTCCGGTCACTGGTCCTGCACAGTCAGCACACAATGGCAACATGTTCCTTTAAGAAGTCCAACGCCAAAAACCTTGTTGCCAGTCCCTCCCACAGGCTGAACCATCATCATGACTAACCAGTCCCTCCCACAGGCTGAACCATCATCATGACTAACCAGTCCCTCCCACAGGCTGAACCATCATCATGACTAACCAGTCCCTCCCACAGGCTGAACCATCATCATGACTAACCAGTCCCTCTCACAGGCTGAACTGTCATCATGACTAACCAGTCCCTCCCACAGGCCGAACCATCATCATGACTAACCAGTCCCTCCCACAGAATGAACCATCATCATGACTAACCAGTCCCTCCTACAGGCCGAACCATCATCATGACTAACCAGTCCCTCCCACAGGCCGAACCCTCATCATGACTAACCAGTCCCTCCCACAGGCTGAACCATCATCATGACTAACCAGTCCCTCCCACAGGCCGAACCATCATCATGACTAACCAGTCCCTCCCACAGGCTGAACCATCATCATGACTAACCAGTCCCTCCTACAGGCCGAACCATCATCATGACTAACCAGTCCCTCCTACAGGCCGAACCATCATCATGACTAACCAGTCCCTCCTACAGGCCGAACCATCATCATGACTAACCAGTCCCTCCCACAGGCCGAACCGTCATCATGACTAACCAGTCCCTCCCACAGGCTGTACCGTCATTCTGACTAACCAGTCCCTCCCACAGGCTGTACCGTCATTCTGACTAACCAGTCCCTCCCACAGGCTGAACCGTCATCATGACTAACCAGTCCCTCCCACAGGCTGTACCATCATCATGACTAACCAGTCCCTCCCACGGGCCGAACCGTCATCATGACTAACCAGTCCCTCCCACAGGCCGAACCGTCATCATGACTAACCAGTCCCTCCCACAGGCCGAACCGTCATCATGACTAACCAGTCCCTCCCACAGGCTGAACCGTCATCATGACTAACCAGTCCCTCCCACAGGCTGAACCATCATCATGACTAACCAGTCCCTCCCACAGGCTGAACCGTCATCCTGACTAACCAGTCCCTCCCACGGGCTGAACCGTCATCATGACTAACCAGTCCCTCCCACGGGCTGAACCATCATCATGACTAACCAGTCCCTCCCACAGGCTGAACCATCATCATGACTAACCAGTCCCTCCCACAGGCCGAACCCTCATCATGACTAACCAGTCCCTCCCACAGGCCGAACCGTCATCATGACTAACCAGTCCCTCCCACAGGCTGAACCGTCATCATGACTAACCAGTCCCTCCCACAGGCTGAACCATCATCATGACTAACCAGTCCCTCCCACAGAATGAACCATCATCATGACTAACCAGTCCCTCCCACAGGCTGAACCGTCATCATGACTAACCAGTCCCTCCCACAGGCTGTACCGTCATCATGACTAACCAGTCCCTCCCACAGGCTGAACCGTCATCATGACTAACCAGTCCCTCCCACAGGCTGAACCATCATCATGACTAACCAGTCCCTCCCACAGGCTGAACCATCATCATGACTAACCAGTCCCTCCCACAGGCTGAACCATCATCATGACTAACCAGTCCCTCCCACAGGCCGAACCATCATCATGACTAACCAGTCCCTCCCACAGGCTGAACCGTCATCATGACTAACCAGTCCCTCCCACAGGCCGAACCATCATCATGACTAACCAGTCCCTCCCACAGGCTGAACCATCATCATGACTAACCAGTCCCTCCCACAGGCTGAACCATCATCATGACTAACCAGTCCCTCCCACAGAATGAACCATCATCATGACTAACCAGTCCCTCCCACAGGCTGAACCATCATCATGACTAACCAGTCCCTCCCACAGGCTGAACCATCATCATGACTAACCAGTCCCTCCCACAGGCTGAACATCATCATGACTAACCAGTCCCTCCCACAGGCTGAACCATCATCATGACTAACCAGTCCCTCCCACAGAATGAACCATCATCATGACTAACCAGTCCCTCCCACAGAATGAACCATCATCATGACTAACCAGTCCCTCCCACAGAATGAACCATCATCATGACTAACCAGTCCCTCCCACAGGCTGAACCATCATCATGACTAACCAGTCCCTCCCACAGGCTGAACCATCATCATGACTAACCAGTCCCTCCCACAGGCTGAACCATCATCATGACTAACCAGTCCCTCCCACAGGCTGAACCATCATCATGACTAACCAGTCCCTCTCACAGGCCGAACCATCATCATGACTAACCAGTCCCTCCCACAGGCTGAACCATCATCATGACTAACCAGTCCCTCCCACAGGCTGAACCATCATCATGACTAACCAGTCCCTCCCACAGGCTGAACCATCATCATGACTAACCAGTCCCTCCCACGGGCTGAACCATCATCATGACTAACCAGTCCCTCCCACGGGCTGAACCATCATCATGACTAACCAGTCCCTCCCACAGGCTGAACCATCATCATGACTAACCAGTCCCTCCCACAGGCTGAACCATCATCATGACTAACCAGTCCCTCCCACAGGCTGAACCATCATCATGACTAACCAGTCCCTCCCACAGGCTGAACCATCATCATGACTAACCAGTCCCTCCCACAGGCTGAACATCATCATGACTAACCAGTCCCTCCCACAGGCTGAACTATCATCATGACTAACCAGTCCCTCCCACAGGCCGAACCGTCATCATGACTAACCAGTCCCTCCCACAGGCAGAACCATCATCATGACTAACCAGTCCCTCCCACAGGCTGAACCATCATCATGACTAACCAGTCCCTCCCACAGGCTGAACCATCATCATGACTAACCAGTCCCTCCCACAGGCTGAACCGTCATCATGACTAACCTCTAAATGAGGCTTAGAAGCTTTAGGAAACAATGATGTTATGATTTTACATGAAGGTCACATTCTCCCCCCGGGTCACAGGTTGGGCAGTCTAAAGGGTGATTGGCCAACAGAAACTCCATCACACCCTGGCTACCGGAAGACGTAAGTAAAAGTAATAAAAAAAACACTATAATACTGGTGATTATCACCAAATAAGAAGGTAATGCAAACATCACTATAGAGAAACAGACTATCAAAGGGATGATGCGTTTGCAGTTGATTCTACCTACCTAGCTTTCCTTCTCTTGTCAAGAGTCAGTTCAAATGTTCCAACCCTATCATGTGGCGCAACGGTCTAAGGCACTGCATCTCAGTGATAGAGGCGTCACTACAGACCCTGGTTCGATCCCGGGCTGTATCACAACCGTGATTGGGAGTCCCATAGGGCGGTGCACAATTGGCCCAGCGACGTTAGGGTTTGGCCGTCATTGTAAAATAAGAGTTTGTTCTTAACTTACTTACCTAGTTAAATACTGGCATGGTACATGCTGCCACTGGTTGAGTAGAGATGTGCATGTGGTCACAAACAAGGGTACCAGAACATGCCAGACATTTAGAAACCTTTAATAAGAGAACACATAAACACATACCATACCTTTAGAGATTTCTCAATCTCCTTGCGACACAGTGGACAGTTGCCTGTAACTGACAGGCGCTAATGGTAACAGAAGCGATGCACTCCCACCTTCTCACACGCCTAAAAAACAAAATACCAACAAACTTTAAGAAGCCTGATTTCATTGCCGAAGCAGTTACTATCTACAAAAATGAGACAAGATGTTCTATTATACAGTCAGATACAATGAGTAGAGCCCCTGTTACCTGCAGCACTGTAGTTTCTGGTTCCACTATGAGTGGCTTCCCATACACACACCTCCGCCAGGTTACTTCCTGCTTGCTGCTACTGTAGCTGTGGTGCGGCCTGCAAGCACAGATGACAAACCCCACATCGTCTGCATCCTCGTATCATAAATCACACTGCGTCTCACACAATGACGTCGACTTTATTAGTATCCCCAGTACATCATGCATTAGTTAAATGTGAAGTGTACCATCACAATAAAAGGTAGTCTTAACAAACCACCTGCACTAAATTGAGCAGATCTGATGTCACCATTCTGGCAACTGCCTAGCACCTATTCTCATTCCCTCCCTGGTTAATCTGTAATCCTGCAGATAATCCAGGAATGGAATAAGGGACGACATGGGCACACCTCTTATTCCTGCAGCTGTGATAACAGATCATGATAATAATAATAATGATGAATAATAATAATAATGCTAATAATAATAATAATGATCATGCTAATAATAATAATGCTAATAATAATACTAATAATGCTAATAATAATGCTAATGATAATAATAATAATGAAAACTGTTGTGCTGCTTTTTGACTGTAACACCAGTGTTATACTAGCAGGGGTGTACTGCTTTTTTCAGTCTGAGAATAGACGGAGCAGGTAAAACTATTTCTGGAAAATTAATTCTGGTAAATTCTAAATCAATTCTATTTAATTGCCACAAAAATAACAAAGAAAAGGATAGAAAGACAAACCAAATGAATATGTATAGCAGCCTAGAGGTACATGGTGGTTTCCTCCCTGTTCTCTCTGGCGGTGGCCAGAATAATGACTCACTATAGGCTACGTGTGCAGAGGCCCGTCGAAGGCTTGACCACTTTGGCTAATATGAACGGTAATTCACCGTATGTCTGCCTTGATGTTTATTAAACTCCACACACCCCCTCTCTACGCTTGCTCAGTGGTACCCAGAACTATACATGTGACCTCTTGGTTACGGTGACGCCGTTCTGACGAAGACACCCAAAGCCCAAGGTACCCGAACCTTTCTGGAAGGGGCTGTAGCCCTGCTTGGAATATTTAGCCTACATTGGCTATTGGTTGAGACCGCACGGCTCATTCTAGCTCGGTATGTCAGGGTGGGCAATTGGAAATGTGAATTGGGCCAAGTTGGAGGTAATAATGCATTTAAGTAATAGTTTATTGAGATGCATGAATACACCACACCAGGCTTACATTAGGCTGTAGCCTACAAATAGTTATACTATGCCTACTGCAAATTATTGTTGTTTCTTCCTGAACTGGCCGAATGCACAGATCTATCCTTCAGCTATCCTTCAGCCGTCCTTCAGCCATCCTTCAGCACCAAAAGCTGGGTCAACCTCTCTAAAGTCATTGTGTGATCCTGGCACTGTCCTTTCAGAACCACGAAGAGTGCATCTGTCGCTTAAAATGACACTCGTCAAGATATGTTGCCTAATAGTCCTACTCATCACTTATTAGAATTACAAATAGAAGATGATCACTTCTCACAATGGTGCTCTCTAGTAAACTTAGATCAAAGCTGAATCAATGTCTCACAAGATCACATAAAGTTGTATTTCTATTTTACATAATGAATAGCATAGCAGGTCTATAACATTACGGTAACCACAAAAAAACACCTAATTTCTAATGAGATTTTAGGATGGTTAGCTGAAGCTGAATAGTTAAAAACATATCATTATGCACCAAAACTCAGAGCCACTATGCAGGATGTCTGCTTTGATTGAAACAAAATGCAAGACAGGCTAATAGTTAGTTAACATCATCTGCTCTAATTAACTCAGGAAACAGTCATTCAAGAAGATTGAAATGCTGATTCCCATGAAACTGATTGACATCAAATGATTGGAAGGGAGATGCAGTTTGGACTTTCACAGGTAAAACGTGAAGAATTATTATTCATGATTAACAGGGATGATGGATAATTGAAAGTTGGTAGCATATGCCTAACTTGGTGTTTGAGGGTATTAAAAATATAACATTTTCTTGAGACAATATGTGTGGGCATAGGCAAACGTTGCAATTGGAGGATGCATTTTATGCATATTCTATAATGATAGGCTATTCAATTGGCCATGTCTGTCGGTAAAAAACGTTTGATTGAAGAAATGTTCATAAAAAAATCTAAAAAGAGCACTTGTTATTCTAGGGAAATTGTGATTATTATCCTTACACTTTCAAAAATACTAGTCGAATAAGACATGGGAGATGACGAATTTTGACAAAGAGATGTATTTCTAGACTAATACAAAATCAGTAGCGGATTTAGGTACGGGCGACATGGGTAGGGCAGCATCTTGCTGGTGGCAGGACGGGGGGGAGATGTGCCGAAAATAGGGGGGAGATTTTCAGCACAAAATCTCCCCCCTGCCAGAATTCTCCCACCCTTCGCGTTCTTCATTGCTGCGACTTCATTGCTGCCTTGAGGTCAGGACGGCCCCAGGGAGAAGGCCCAATTGAATAGGTGTGTGAGTGACACTGTCCTTCAGGGGGCAGAGCAGGCAAATTAATGTCAAATCGTGTGAGATGAAAATGGACAAACAAAAGGGTGTGCAATGTATAAGGGTAGTCGGTGGACATTCTGAACCTTGTTTGAAGTCAGTAGGTCACATGACCAAGGAGCTATTGAAATTCGAAAGTTTGAAATATTAATGTAAAAACGTGTGAGATGTAAATGGACAAACTAAAGGGTATGCAATGTGTAGGCCCACTGAGTGGACATTCTGAACCTTGTTTGAAGTCAGTAGGTCACATGACCAAGGAGCTATTGAAATTAGAATGTTTACTAAATTAATGTAAAATCAAGTGAGATGAAAATGGACAAACTAAAGGGTGTGCAATATATAAGGGTAGTCAGTGGACATTCTGAACCTTGTTTGAGGTCAGTAGGTCACATGACAAAAGAGCTATTGAAATATAAACATTAAAAAACATTGAAAATTCATGTAAAATTGTGTGAGATGAAAATTGACAAACTAAAAGGCTGTGCAATATGTAGGCACGCTGAGTGGACATTCTGAACTTTGTTTGGAGTCAGTAGGTCACATGACAAAAGAGCTATTGAAATTCAAAAATGTAAATAAATAAACTTAAAATAGTGCTAGATGTAAATCGACAAAAAAAAAAGTGTGTGCAATGCGTGTCTATGCCATCGGGTTAGCTACAACCAGTTTTGAAAGTTTTAGAAGTAATGGTTAAAGAGCTATTGAAATTTGAACAATTAGATTTGTCACTATGTTGATGGTCCATAACTGCTGTTGGTGGACGTAAGGAAAACTACAGGCGAATATCCAACCTGAAACTGACTTTACCTCGGTCACTGTTGGTGCCTGCCACGCCCCCTGTAGAGTGAGCCACTCCTGAGAGAAGCAAAATGATGCTGAACGATATTATAATGCTCAGCTAGCTAAGCGAATAAGTAAAAAGCTGGTTTCATCAACAAAGTTGCCACTTACAAAATGCAATCACTCCCATGTTGGCAAGCAGCATCACCTGACATTACTGTATAAAGATAGCTAGCTGGCTAGCTTTAGTTTCCTTTATAGGATAACAAATTACCCCTAACTAGCAAGCATCTGTGTTTGGTATCTAACGTTATGTCTCCCTAGTTTAGGCAGGAATACAAATATTGTGTAAATAGTTAGCTAAAAACACATGAATCACTTGCCTACGGAAGCCACGTAGTTGCGTATATATTATACAAAAATAACAAGAGCTTGCAATGCATCATTTTTAGCCATGACCACCTTGGCTAGACTACGCGAACAAGTTAGCTAACGTAGCCAACCAATACATATTTTTACACCCATCAAACTTTATGGTGCCGGTACTATATACAATTCTGATGGTTTTAAAACATCTTCAAATATCGCATTCCTCTTATACGTTTGAGATTCAATGTACACACGAGAGCTGTCATAGCGAGTCCTTACCTTGCCCCTGTGTCACTCCAGCCTCGGTAGTGGCACCTCAACGATCACCACTGACTGCGTACTTTCACTATTCAGCTGCGTCACTATTTGGTAGTCCCCATATAATGTACCCTAATGTAGCACATAATGTTGCTATCTAACAGTGTTAGGAAAGCTACTCTGAAAATATAGTTTACCAAGATACCAATTACTTTTCACTGGAAGAAGTTACTAAAGTTACTTTGAAAAAGTAGTTCATTTACATCCAAACTACTTCCTGAATAATTTGCATATATAAATCTGAAATTTCGGACTACAAATCGCAAGAATAGTGCCCTTTAGGGTCATATGTTAACTCAATCTGGAAATTCAAGCAGTTCTGATGCAAAAAGGAAAGGAAATTGTTGCCTACTTCACCCATATTTTATTTTTGCACAAACAGTTTTTGCTTGTAGTTCCAATAGATATTTACACCACTACCTGGTGTAAAAAAAGGAATTAACAACTGAAAAGACTACCTAGATTTGTATTTAGTTCAACTTCCACCAAGCGAGCTACTGTAAAATTAGGCCGTCATTGTAAATTTGAATTTGTTCTTAACTGACTTGTCTAGTTAAATAAAGATTTTTTGAAAAGAATACTACTTGAACTACACTACAGTTCAAAAGTTTGGGGTCACTTAGAAATATCCTTGTTTTTGAAAGAAAAGCAAAAACAAAGACCTTTCTTCTGAAACTCGTCAGTCTGTTCAAGTTCTGAGAAATGAAGGCTATTCCATGCGAGAAATTGCCAAGAAACTGAAGATCTCGTACAGCGCTGTGTACTACTCCCTTCACAGAACAGCGCAAACTGTCTCTAACCAGAATAAAAAGAGGAGTAGGAGGCCCCTGTGCACAACTGAGCAAGAGGACAAGTACATTAGATTGTCTAGTTTGAGAAACAGATGTCTCACAAGTCCTCAACCGGCAGCTTCATTAAATAGTATCCGTAAAGCACCAGTCTCAGCAACAGTGAAGAGGTGACTCCGGGATGCTGGCCTTCGAGGCAGAGTTGCAAAGAAAAAGCCATATCTCAGACTGGCCAATAAAAAGAAAAGATTAAGATGGGCAAAAGAACACAGACACTGGACAGAGGACGATTGGAATGAGGTGTTATGGACAGACGAATCTAAGTTTCGTCTGTCCTATAAAAAATATAAAAAATGTAAGTTTTAGGTGTTCGGATTACAAAGAAGAACATTCGTGAGATGATTGAAAAGTGACCGTATGGTACGTAAGAAGCGCACATCAAGCCAATCCAACTTGTGGGAGGTGCTTCAGGAACCATGGGGTGAAATCTCTTCAGATTACCTCAACAAATTGACAACTAGAATGCCAAAGGTCTACAAGGCTGTAATTCCTGCAAATTGAGGATTCTTTGATGAAAGCAAAGTTTGAAGGACACAATTGTTATTTCAATTAAAAATCATGATTTACAGTTGAAGTCGGAAGTATATATACACTTAGGTTGGAGTCATTAAAACTCGTTTTTCAACCACTCCACAAATTTCTTGTTAACAAACTATAGTTTTGGCAAGTCGGTTAGGACATCTACTTTGTGCATGACACAAGTCATTTTTCCAACAATTGTTTACAGACAGATTATTTCATTTATAATTCACTGTATCACAATTCCAGTGGGTCAGAAGTTTACATACACTAAATTGACTGTGCCTTTAAACAGCTTGGAAAATTCCAGAAAAGGATGTCATGGCTTTAGAAGCTTATGATAGGCTAATTGACATAATTTGAGTCAATTGGAGGTGTACCTGTGGATGTATTTCAAGGCCTACCTTCAGGGCCTCTTTGCTTGACATCATGGAAAAATCAAAAGAAATCAGCCAAGACCTCAGAAAAAAAATTGTAGACCTCCACAAGTCTGGTTCATCCTTGGGAGCAATTTCCAAACGCCTGAAGGTACCACGTTCATCGGTACAAACAAAAGTATAAACACCATGGGACCACGCAGCCGCCATACCGCTCAGGAAGGAGACGCGTTCTGTCTCCTAGAGATTTTTGCTGTGTGGTGCAAAAGTGAAAATCAATCCCAGAACAACAGCAAAGGACCTTGTGAAGATGCTGGAGGAAACGGATACAAAAGTATCTATATCCACAGTAAAATGAGTCCTATATCGACATAACCTGAAAGGCCGCTCAGCAAGGAAGAAGCCACTGCTCCAAAACCGCCATAAAAAAAGCCAGACTATGGTTTGCAACTGCACATGGGGACAAAGATTGTACTTTTTGGAGAAATGTCCTCTGGTCTGATGAAACAAAAATAGAACTGTTTGGCCATAATGACCATCGTTATGTTTGGAGGAGGCTTGCAAGCCAAAGAACACCAACGCAACCGTGAAGCACGAGGGTGGCAGCATCATGTTGTGGGGGTGCTTTGCTGCAGGAGGGACTGGTGCACTTCACAAAATAGATGGCATCATGAGGTGGAAAATTATGTGGATATATTGAAGCAACATCTCAAGACATCCGTCTGGAAGTTAAAGCTTGGTCGCAAATGAGTCTTCCAAATGGATACTGACCCCAAGCATACTTCCAAAGTTGTGGCAAAATGGCTTAAGGACAACAAAGTCAAGGTATTGGAGTGGCCATCACAAAGCCCTGACCTCAATCCCATAGAAAATGTGTGAGCAGTACTGAAAAAGTGTGTGTGAGCAAGGCCTACAAACCTGACTCAGTTACACCAGCTCTGTCAGGAGGAATGGGCCAAAATTCATCCAACTTATTGTGGGAAGCTTGTGGAAGGCTACCTAAAACGTTTGACCCAAGTTAAATAATTTAAAGGCAATGCTACCAAATACTAATTGAGTGTATGTAAACTTCTGACCCACTGGGAATGTGATGAAAGAAATAGAAGCTGAAATAAATAATTCTCTCTACTATTATTCTGACATTTCACATTCTTAAAATAAAGTGGTGATCCTAACTGACTTAAGAGAGGGAATTTTTACTGGGATTAAATGTCAGGATTTGTGAAAAACAGAGTTTAAATGTATTTTGCTAACGTGTATGTAAACTTCCGACTTCAACTGTATAACCTTGTCAACGTCTGGACTATATTTCCTATTCATTTTGCAACTCATTTCATGTATGTTTTCATGGAAAACAATGACATTCTAACTGACCCCAAACTTTGGAACGGTAGTGTACATGTAGCTTACTACTCCCCAACACTGCTATCTAATCAATAAATTGCCATATCTCCATGAATCCATTATCTACCAATAGTGAACACAGCTACTCAACAATAAACATGTTAGTATTTTTAATTAAACACAACTACTCAACAATAAACATTTCAGTTTATTGGTTTGGTCAGGGTGTGATTTGGGTGGGCATTCTATGTTCTTTTTTCTATGTTTTGTATTTCTTTGTTTTGGCCGGGTATGGTTCTCAATCAGGGACAGCTGTCTATCGTTGTCTCTGATTGGGAACCATACTTAGGTAGCATTTTCCCACCTGTGTTTTGTGGGTAGTTATTTTCTGTTTAGTGTTTTCTGCACCTGACAGGACTGTTTCGGTTTCGTTATTCACTTTGTTATTTTTGTTTCAGTGTTCAGTACAATAAAAGTCATGAACACTTACCACGCTGCGCTTTGGTCCGATTCTTCCTCATCAGACGACGACACCCGTGACAGGACTGAACTTCAGGAAGCCAGCAGTTAGGACTAAGTGATGTACTGTTTCAAGTTTTATTGTCACGTGCACAAGTACAGCGAAACGCCTTTATTGGAAATGCACATCTGTGAGACTGGAGAGCGGCAACACTCTCTAGCTATACGTGAATACGTGTTAGGTATTCAGGTCTGGTGTTTCCTGCTTTCATCAACTATGTGTGTAGTATTTTCATTCCATCTACAAGGTATTGTGACCATAATTGAGGTTACAGGCAATATACCGTTGGTCCTGTTAGATTGAGCACCACTCTATATAGCGGCACCTCTGGCACTGCGTCTGTATAACACAGAAGGAATACACATTAAAACCCACAGAGAACGGATTGGATTCATTCTTTATTCCTTTGACTCAAGTATATTACAATTAACAAATCAATTGCATGCCAAATTTCCCTCATATATTTCAAATTCCCACAAAAAATGTGAACACTATTGGAAAATGTCATGTAAACATTGAGATTAATTTATACGCTTAATATAATTAGAAAATATAAAGAACGACCTAATAGAATTTGTCTCATGTGTACAGCAGCCATATAATAACAGAGTACACTACAACAGCAAATCAACTTGTAATGGCAAATGTTTCAACGTAATAAGAAAGAGAAGGACTAAATTGCCGTCAGGGTTAAACTTGGATTTGTTTGATGACCGAAATCTAAATACAAAGTGTTTATGAAAATGGTAGATCTGCTTCTAATCATCCCTGTTCCAGAGACAGCCTGTTCCTGAGACAGCCTGTTCCAGAGACAGCCTGTTCCAGAGACAGTCTGTTCCAGAGACAGCCTGTTCCAGAGACAGCCTGTTCCAGAGACAGCCTGTTCCAGAGACAGCCTGTTCCAGAGACAGTCTGTTCCAGAGACAGCCTGTTCCAGAGACAGCCTGTTCCAGAGACAGCCTGTTCCAGAGACAGCCTGTTCCAGAGAAAGTGGGGAAGGGTGGCCTCCTTTCCTATTTGTCTTCGGGGTAAATAGGATCAGATACTTCTTTTTAAAATCATTAAAGTTGCCTCTTTTCCCCTGTGCAAGTTATACTTTTAGCGCACGTCTTTACTCAAGTTTTCCTATGAGGGCACTCAAACAGACGTTGGCACTCAAAGTAATTGCTACTTGGAAGTATCCAACTCAAACAACTAGCACAAATGTTACACTGAAGTAAAATATAAAATAAGTCACATTTGGACTAAAATAATGGTCAGGCTGGCTCTTTTAGGTCAAATGGCAGTTTCTGCTGGTTTCTGCTATAGGTAACTGTGGGATTAGGTCAAAGGGCAGTTTCTGATGGTTTCTGCTATAGGTAACTGTGGGATTAGGTCAAAGGGCAGTTTCTGATGGTTTCTGCTATAGGTAACTGTGGGATTAGATCAAAGGGCAGTTTCTGATGGTTTCTGCTATAGGTAACTGTGTGATTAGGTCAGTATAATCAAACCGTTGATGATTCTGTGGGATCCTGTGGTGAACTGATGTATGGAGGTCTTATGTCTGCTATAGGCACTGATTCAGTTGCAGAGATGGACTGGTTGAGCTCCCGCAGAGTACTCTTTGTGATGTCCAGACACGAGCGTTTCAGGAGCTGGCGAACCTTCTTACCCACCAGCATGTAGATGAAGGGGTTGACGCAGCTGTTGAAATAGGCTAAGCTAGTAGCAAGAGGAAAGCCTGTCTTCAGAACAGCATGTAGGTACAGTGATGAGTTTAAGGAAAGCTCCATTAAACTAAAGGTATGGAATGGTGCCCAGCACAAAAAGAAGGCCAGAATGACAGCTGAAACTGTCTTAGAAAAGCTAGACAGGCACACAGAATCGTCCGACTGGTGGACTTTGATTGCCAGGAGAATTCCAGTCACACAGACGGCACTGAAGGGCAGTAGGAATCCCACTGCAGCACGGATGACCACCAACGTAATGTGTCTCACAGCAGCTGTATGTCTATCCTGGACATTAAAGTTGTTGAAGCACATCACCCGGTCACGGTAACTCACAGTGTCACGGAATATCAGGGTAGGGAGGCTCAGTAGAGCAGACACCCCCCACACACAGCCACATACCATCCAGGCTCGCCATACACTGCGACACCTCTGAGACCAGCTAAGGTGAATCAATGAGACATACCTGTCTAGACTGAGCACTGTGAGAAAGAGCACACTGGCATACATGTTCATCACAGACACAAACGAGTTTAGCTTACACATGACCAGCCCAAAGGACCAGTGGAAGTCTCGAAGAACGTAGTCGATAGAGAAGGGTAAAAAGAGCACAAACACAAAATCTGCTATAGCCATGTTCAGCAACCATACACTGTTCACTGTCCGTTTGCTTTTAAATGTCATCACCCATATGACTATTCCATTGCCAGTGACACCGAGCACAAATGAAATACTATACATGACTACTGATATGATGTGTATAGCCTCCTTTTGGGAGTATCCATCTCTGACTTTTTCTTCTTCCAAGTCTCCATACTCCAGATAATCGTAGGTGTAATTGTCATAGTCGTCCATGGATTCTTCCATTGCTGCAACACTACCTACCATTTGTAAGCAGAGGTCCTGCAAGAATGAGAAAGCAATGATAAGATACATCCTTTCAATGTGTGGATTTTTCAGTAAAACTTTACAAGTTGCTCTTGTACTGGTGTAGTTTAGAAACAATAATTACTCATTTTAACAGTTAATTACTGTGTAACCGCACGAGTATAAGAACTTAATATATGTTACCAGATTTTCTGTTTTGTCATAATAGCCCATAATGTTTTGATATCATAGGTTCTTCACCTGAATGCCCCTTGCACTTCTTTGACACAAATGTCCTTGTAATTATCCCGGTCACAGTTCCTCCAGTTGTTTTAAAACGGAGATTGTAAAATACAGCTGGGTTGGTCCTTATCCTGGAAGAGAGTGTCATCATTAGTAAGCCAACTAGAAAAAGAGCAGATGTGGAGTGCCCACACCCTACACACACACACACACACACACACACACACACACACACACACACACACACACACACACACACACACACACACACACACAAAATCAGGAAATCATCCTGCTTGTCTGTTTCTTCTGGGCATTAACAAACTTGTGACCTTTAAACACAGGAAACCTCCAACCTACACAAATGTGGACAACACGTCTCTTCAGTCTCAGTTCCTCTAATTTAGGCCTTGAGGGTCTATAGTCAGATATAAACTGACGACAACAGGAGAAACACTTAAAAACCCGTACAACATAATCTTCCATTTAACTGCAGGCCAAATAAAAAATGATTTTGTTTTAAAATAATTTGCCACATGATAGAGTATGTGAGCTATGAAACTAATACTAACATAGACATGCGTGGGCTGGGCGTATTCTATAAAATACAGATAAGACTGATTGATCAGAAAAAAACTATATCTGATATTTTGCGGATGCTGTCCATTTTCCTATGCGTTATCCAACAGCCACGAAAGCCTAGTCTACTTATACAGTAGCTTATATATATACATACCTTCCAGTCGCTGAAAGTTCCTATGTCCTGCCAATCCTCTCGGAGTCGGAATCACCCAAAATAAAAACTTTCAGAAGTTCAACGGCGTAAACGTAGTTAGGCTATAGCAACTGCCAATACTTTACCATTTGTCTCATTCGGTGATATGTTTAATTGAAATTCCAATCTCCATCCCTATTTTATCACTGGAGTTGGGGTATTGTTCCTGTTCGGGTATCTTCGTTAGTCTGTGCTGTGCATAAACCCGTTACGCCGTAATACATATTGGAGGAGGTGTGTTGTCGTTCAGTAGGCGCGTCCACTGACGCATCACTTGCGCTGTATAAGAATGAGAAGTACTGGGGGTAAAGGAATGCTTTGTGTAAGATTGTACAATCGGTATACTTGTAGTCTGTCAAAAAAAGATCGCATGATTTATAGAATAGTTCAGGACGGATTTCCGACTGGTTGACCACTGGCAATCAAATCTCAGAAGTTCTAAGCACCAGCCTACAATGGAACATCTATACAATCTAACCAACCAACATGATTTACTGTAGTGTAGCACATCGTACAGGAGCAGCTCAATATACCGAGTCTAAATCAGTCTAAATCAAAAACAAATGTTTAAAAAGAGTCCTGTAAGTAACCCTGGTCATCACGAATACAGATATTGCATTATTTGGATGTTTTACAATCACTCCTTATCATCTTGTGCAGATTTTAGATTTGATGTCAAGTATAAGTTACGAAATGAAAATCCTCAGCATTCCAAAGTTGTTGTTTGATTGATTGATGAAGTTAAAAAAATCCGTTGGTGCAAATTAAATCTCCAAACGATGTCCTTTAGGTGGAGCACTGCTCACGTATTACCCCCCCTCTTGCGTCGTGAGATAACAAAACAGGCTTTTCTCTTATCTCTGCTCAGCGACCATTCCACTGCAGACCCATTTAGCCCTGAGTGAGGAGCTGTCAGATCCTGCAGGAACATTTACATTTTAGTAATTTAGCAGACACTCTTATCCAGAGCAACTAGGGTTAAGTGCCTTGCTCAATGGCACATCGACGGGTTAGGATTCAAACCAGCGACCTTTCGGTTATTGGTCTAAAAAAGCTCTTACCCGCTAGACTACCTGCCGCCTCATGATAGTGTGTGTGTGTATGTGTGTGTGTGTGTGTGTGTGTGTGTGTGTGTGTGTGTGTGTGTGTGTGTGTGTGTGTGTGTGTGAAATTGTTGGATCCATACATTATTTGAACTGGACTTGCTGGGCGCTGTCTTAAAAACATGATTGAAATACTGCCTTCTGTGTGGGAATCTGTATCCCAAGACAGATCGTAATCCATTTAGTCTAGACTTTAGTCAGTCAACAAAATCCCACTAATTTGGCTGCATTTTAATGAACACTCTTACCCTGTTTAAGGGAAGGCCACGATGATCGACAAAAACAATACAAATAATTCCCATCAAAATAGCTCTTCAACTGTTATGATGTTTATCACTGTGAGATTAGACAGAGATAGGCACTGTGGAGCAGAATACAGTAAAATGCTAATAATCAGTCTGTAAAATACATAGGCAATACACATTATACTACCCACCATATCACAAAACTGCTCACTATTTATTTTAACTGTGTAAAATACAGTGGGAATCAGGATAGACATGACATTATACACTACAATACATTAATGCAGTAGTAGGGATGGGAAGCAGTGCAAGCAGATGATCTCTGGGATGCGGGATGCGGGGATATCTTCCCTGTGAAAAAGCACTTGCTTGTACTTTTAAAGCTCGTGCACGAGCCTGTGCTATGTGCGCGCGGGCAAAACGTGGATTTATATTGAATTGTAAAAACACCGCACTTGAGCGGATGCAGCATAGGAGTCTGCTCGTTGATTTCGAGTAGCTGGCCATCGCTTTCCATTCGCCCCGGCGCCCGATGCTGCAGGAGTCGTCTCCCCTACTGACTGGATACATGAAAAATTTCCCGTAAACGACATCTCCCCCGCTATAACGGGCCGGAAGATAATTACTGCGTTGACGTGTTGATATACATATATTTTAAAATATCAAATATGAATCATGCATTTGATATTTCTAGCAAATTTGCTCGTGAGCATCCTTGCATCCGGGCTCCATTCATCCATAGCATCAATCGGTATGTAGCCTACTTGCATGTTCTTAGCCCGGTCAGAACGGTATCAGGTTCATCTAATAACTTGCATGCTCCTTTGTGTCATTATCTGATAGATATGATTGATTTTCCTCGCTATGCTGTTTCTAATTTGGGACGGAAGTGTCTGGTCCGGAGGACAAGTCTTTATAAGTGACGTTGAGAGAGTGGGCTCAGTATCTTTTTGTTCAGGTTATGAACATGAAATATATATAAATTAACCCTGTGAGGAATGTTTGACATTAACTCCTTTTAACTCTAGGCCTACCATTTTGTCCAGTTATTATTGGGTATTTTCCAGAACATGTGTGCTCATTTCAGAGGAGCCAGACAGAATAGTGCACTCTATATGTGCTCTGGGTCATTAGACACCATTAGACATGCACCTGTCTAGGGAGGGGACATTACTTTTTATTTCTGTACCAGTGCTATGGCCTAATATCTAAACGTTGCTATGGTTACGCCTATTGGGACTTTTCCAGAACATGAGTGTTCAATTCGGAGGAGTTAGCAGGATGACATGTCTGTTTATTTTTGTACCAGTGCTATGGCTCTAATGGTTCCATGCCCTGATGTGAAACCAAACTAAAACCAGTGCAAGGCAATAAGATAATGGTGACTAAATGCCAGAGGGGATGAGTCATGAAGAGGAGTTACTATGAGTGTGACTTAAGGAGGACAAATGAGTGTGTGCCGAGGTTGAAAAGGCAGTTGTTTTCATGAACCAGCTCGGCTTTTATTATATTGTAATAAAAGTCTATTTGAACTCACAGGCTCCGGTATTTGAGAAATATTATTGACTGAATATTTCCACGACATTATTAGTAATATTTGTAATATTATAAACACCTTTATAAACTGCTGATCTTTGAGACATTATTTCCCAGCATTGACCTTATCAAGGCGCTTAAATTAAGAATTGAACTGTGCTATTTCCAATAGTAGAATAATTTTATATTATGAATTGAACGGTGCTATTTCCAATAGTAGAATAATATTTTATTATGAATTGAACTGTGCTATTAGTAGAATAATATTCAACAAAACATAAAGTAGTCTACCCAGTCTGTCATATTCAATTAATCTGTTTCTTTTTGATGAAGTCAACTAGAGATTTATGTCATGGAGGTTCACATTACAGTTTTTATAATTGTGTAGTTCATTGTAAGCATAGCAGTTTTAAGGGAATCCCCAGGTATAATTTTTTAGGTAGATTTTGAAAATGTGATGTCATAGTTTACTGTCACACCCTGCTATAGTCATATGGTCTGAATACACAACAGTATACAGCAATATGTACTTTACAACAGTATACAGCAATATGTACTTTACAACAGTATACAGCAATATGTACTTTACAACAGTATACAGCAATATGTACTTCACTCTCCTCTGTATCCAGGAGGAATGGGGAAGTCATGAGCACTTCCTGCAGTAGCAGCAATATGTACTTCACTCTCTCTCCTCTGTATCCAGGAGGAATGGGGAAGTCATGAGCACTTCCTGCAGTAGCAGAAATATGTACTTCACTCTCTCTCCTCTGTATCCAGGAGGAATGGGGAAGTCATGAGCACTTCCTGCAGTAGCAGCAATATGTACTTCACTCTCTCTCCTCTGTATCCAGGAGGAATGGGGAAGTCATGAGCACTTCCTGCAGTAGCAGCAATATGTACTTCACTCTCCTCTGTATCCAGGAGGAATGGGGAAGTCATGAGCACTTCCTGCAGTAGCAGCAATATGTACTTCACTCTCTCTCCTCTGTATCCAGGAGGAATGGGGAAGTCATGAGCACTTCCTGCAGTAGCAGCAATGTTTTACATGATTAGATTATGATTGACAGGCTTCCTTATGTGGGGGCTATGCAGAGTGCCCGGCTGACTGTCACATGCTCGTGTGGTGGTGAGGGGTATTTCCTCTTCTGCACTTTCTCAAGGAGGAGAGAATGAGGTGGTGGAGAGGGACGCAGAACCATTATTGTTGGAGCGAGTGGCAACTGCAGCAGCCGCCACAGACAACACAAGTCACGGTGAGGCTGAGCATGCGATCACCTACCCCTCTCGGCTCATCTACTACCTGAAGGAGGACTCAGAGAGCACTTACCATGACCTGGACACCCGGGTTAGGAACCAGGTCACAGAGGGTCATGACCAGGTATGAGAACATACCAGACTAATATGCATATGAGATGGTCATCCTATTACAGCCTCAGAGTTGCGGTGAGGTTATACTTGTCAATGGAAGTACTCTTGTCCATGTTGGCACACCGGATAAAGTAAACTGATGAATGGGTATAAATTGATTGAAATGATAGACGGAATCATCAATGAGAGCATTGTGAGGGTGATTAACTATTTTACTTGATATGCAAGGGACTTACTTAACTTGAATTGGCAGTGAAGTTGGCATGCCATTCGTTACAGTCATTATTACAGTTGCAATTTCTCAATGTAATACCCATGGCTATAAGATTCTATTTATATGATTATTAACTAATAATAATAATAATACATTTTATTTGTATAGCGCTATATCTACTCTTACCATTGCCATTATCAAGGGTGACCATTCTCCCAATATACCTACAATTAGAAAGGAAAACAGCCTGATAAGAAGTGAAAACAGTGACCAGTGTTTTCACAGTGATGTGTTTAACAGTCTGTCTGTTCCACAGGCAATCCATCTTGCCCAAGCCAGTTTCCAGTTAGAGGCCTTTGGCTCCAGATTTGTACTGGACCTAACGTTAAACAAGTAAGAGCTTTTATCTACCTTAAAACCTCACTGTTCTTACTCAATACAGTTTGGTCAGCAGGCTGATATTTTAGCTTATGAAATAGGCATGGGTATTTGCTAACAGTGATGAATATGGGAATTTGGGTGTTGCCCTGCTCTTGGTTTTTCATGTTTTACAGCAGAGAGGTCTTTTTATATGAACTTAAGGAGTCGTTTTCTGAGCAGTCTTCCATTTTGATCCAGATCCAGTTTGTGGAACACGTCCAACTACAGTTTCTGTTGTCCAGGTCATTGGTTACAACAGTAGCCACATTTTGCATGGCTGCCAGGCTATACTCATTGATACGGAGAGCACCATATTGGGCTGAGTGGGACATCTTTAAATCAAAAGTGACAGGCCCCATGATTCCTGGGAGTTCTATGTGACTTTTTTCACTTGTAATGAGGTGTATTAAAGGAAGATACCTAATCAGTTGTACAACTGAATGCATTCAACTGAAATGTGTCTTCCACATTTAACCCAGCCCCTCTGAATCAGAGAGATGCGGAGGGCTGCCTTAATCAACATCCACAGCAAACAAGGAACAGTGGGTTAACTGCCTTGCACAGGGGCAGAACGACAGATTTTTACCTTGTCAGCTCGGGGATTCGATCACGCAACCTTTCAGTTACTGGCCCAACTCTCCTTATCCGCCAGGCTGCCGCCTCATGTGAATGATTCATGCAGTGCCTCACGTAGATAATGGGGTCTGCTATGGCGATTGAACAGGTCATCTTGAGAGAGAGAGAGACTGCCTGTTTGTCTCATCACTGGCAGACGTCATATTGTGACCACCATCAGTCTTCTCAGCACTGTCACATGCACAACATTAGCTCCTATGACCGTGAACATACATTATGGTGTGGGCTGACTCTAACAAGCTAAATGAACACTTATAGAATGAGCATGGCAAATGCATTGTCTTTTCAAGTGAATAGAGGAATGGGGAAGCATGGAGACTCATGGCAGACATCGACTACTGAAGGTAGCGTGGTCTGATGACCATGTGAAGGTGGTGTGGTCTGATGACCATGTGAAGGTGGTGTGGTCTGATGGTCTGATGACCATGTGAAGGTGGTGTGGTCTGATGACCATGTGAAGGTGGTGTGGTCTGATGGTCTGATGACCATGTGAAGGTGGTGTGGTCTGATGACCATGTGAAGGTGGTGTGGTTTGATGACCATGTGAAGGTGGTGTGGTCTGATGACCATGTGAAGGTGGTGTGGTCTGATGGTCTGATGACCATGTGAAGGTGGTGTGGTCTGATGACCATGTGAAGGTGGTGTGGTTTGATGACCATGTGAAGGTGGTGTGGTCTGATGACCATGTGAAGGTGGTGTGGTCTGATGACCATGTGAAGGTGGTGTGGTCTGATGGTCTGATGACCATGTGAAGGTGGTGTGGTCTGATGACCATGTGAAGGTGGTGTGGTTTGATGACCATGTGAAGGTGGTGTGGTCTGATGACCATGTGAAGGTGGTGTGGTTTGATGACCATGTGAAGGTAGCATGGTCTGATGACCATGTGAAGGTGGTGTGGTCTGATGACCATGTGAAGGTGGTGTGGTCTGATGGTCTGATGACCATGTATAGGTGGTGTGGTCTGATGACCATGTGAAGGTGGTGTGGTTTGATGACCATGTGAAGGTGGTGTGGTCTGATGACCATGTGAAGGTGGTGTGGTTTGATGACCATGTGAAGGTAGCGTGGTCTGATGACCATGTGAAGGTGGTGTGGTCTGATGGTCTGATGACCATGTGAAGGTGGTGTGGTTTGATGACCATGTGAAGGTAGTGTGGTCTGATGGTCTGATGACCATGTGAAGGTGGTGTGGTCTGATGACCATGTGAAGGTAGTGTGGTCTGATGGTCTGATGACCATGTGAAGGTAGTGTGGTCTGATGGTCTGATGACCATGTGAAGGTAGTGTGGTCTGATGGTCTGATGACCATGTGAAGGTGGTGTGGTTTGATGACCATGTGAAGGTGGTGTGGTTTGATGACCATGTGAAGGTGGTGTGGTTTGATGACCATGTGAATGTGGTGTGGTTTGATGACCATGTGAAGGTGGTGTGGTTTGATGACCATGTGAAGGTGGTGTGGTCTGATGACCATGTGAAGGTGGTGTGGTCTGATGACCATGTGAAGGTGGTGTGGTCTGATGGTCTGATGACCATGTGAAGGTGGTGTGGTCTGATGACCATGTGAAGGTGGTGTGGTCTGATGACCATGTGAAGGTGGTGTGGTCTGATGACCATGTGAAGGTGGTGTGGTTTGATGACCATGTGAAGGTGGTGTGGTCTGATGACCATGTGAAGGTGGTGTGGTCTGATGACCATGTGAAGGTGGTGTGGTTTGATGACCATGTGAAGGTGGTGTGGTCTGATGACCATGTGAAGGTGGTGTGGTCTGATGACCATGTGAAGGTGGTGTGGTCTGATGGTCTGATGACCATGTGAAGGTGGTGTGGTCTGATGACCATGTGAAGGTGGTGTGGTTTGATGACCATGTGAAGGTGGTGTGGTCTGATGACCATGTGAAGGTGGTGTGGTCTGATGACCATGTGAAGGTGGTGTGGTTTGATGACCATGTGAAGGTGGTGTGGTCTGATGACCATGTGAAGGTGGTGTGGTCTGATGACCATGTGAAGGTGGTGTGGTTTGATGACCATGTGAAGGTGGTGTGGTCTGATGACCATGTGAAGGTGGTGTGGTTTGATGACCATGTGAAGGTGGCGTGGTCTGATGACCATGTGAAGGATGACAGTAGAGATGGGGGAAGTGGTCATGTGGACCAATGCTGTCAGAGGAAGAGGGTTGATGTTCCTGATTGCCAGGGGCCAGATGTTGGCACTCTGTTTGGAGACGTTTGACCATGGGTCCACTATGCCTTAATCACTGTCATTCCAGAGGGAGTAGGGATTGTGGTAGTTTATAGCCATGTAATCTAGAACCATGTAGCTGGGTGTATAGATTAGCACCTGGCCCTCACATACACACACACATACACACACACGCACACGCACGCACACACAGTAAACTACAGCAGGAAGCATGTAAAGACATGAGGGTTTGGTGTCCTGTCCCTGACCTGAGAACTTAACCATCTCCGGTCCTCACAACACAAACTAGTTTTGCTGTTACTCTCAGTCCCAACACTCACAATTGCACAACAGGCTTTGAACCATAGGGTTTAAGCAAAATCACAAGTGATTTTTTGATCAGATAATAATTAGACAACGACCTGGGCGGCGGGGCAGCAGGTAGCCTAGCGGTTAAGAGCGTTGGGCCAGTAACCGAAAGGTCGCTGGTTCGGATCCCTGAGCCGACTAGTTAAAAATAAATCTGTTGATATGCCCTTGAGTAAGGCTCTTAACCCTAATTGCACATGTCACAGTCGCTCTGGATAAGAACGTACTGCTTAATGACTACTACGTCGATCTGCAGAAGTGAAGAGAAGCTGTGCTTTGTGACCAGATTCTATGTTGTTCTTCATTGTTTGTGAGTGAGCTTACTTTGGCGCATGTTTTTTTGTTGTCTGTGTCTATGGGTAGGATGAATTGTGTTCACTGTTGTAGCTGCGACAGTGCTGATCTAAATATAGATAGGTCTGCAACCCTCCAATGGGCACAACTTCTACCCCCTGCTCACTGCTACCTGTCACTATTGCACCTGGAGAACATTTTTTCAGCATAATGGAGTTTAATATTCTTAAAGGGATAGTCCACCCAAATTACAAAATGACATATTGGTTTCTTTACCCCGTAAGCATTTGTGGCACAAATCCCATTCATGCTTCATGCTACTGATATATTAGCATTTTTTGTGCATCATGTTCAAATCATCTATAAGTGACATTGTTGAGCTTCACAGTCAATTTTAGATACTTTCGGATGATGTGGACACGATCCGTGAAAAGTGCGAATATTGGTATCATGACTTGAATGGGATTTGTGCCACAAATGATTAAATGTTAGCATTTGGAAACAGTGTCAGGAAAATAAAACCAAAGCATGGATTGCTGTCATACCTTGTCCATAGACTTATTACAGGGTAAGAAAACCAATGTTTAATCTTGTAATTTGGGTGAACTATCCCTTTCATGGAGAATGGTGTTTTATTGTCCTTACAGCGTAGCATGTGGGTAAATCCATTTCAATTCAACCCCTTTTGATTTGAACAAAACCTTCCATACCTATTTGCCCATCGTAGAAGTGCTCAGAAAGTGACTTTCATCAGTTAAAGGTGCTCAAAGTTGAATTATTTAGATTTTTGATTAGATCTATTAGGATCTGAGCGATATAAGAAAGATCAGGGAACATTAAAAAAAATTATTTTACATGTATTTAACCCCTTATTGTTGGCACTAAACAGTCTCCGTATACTGTATACTTTCATACATTTTTTTCAACTAGTACCGGGGGACCTTCAGACGAGTCTTGTGAGGCCTGTGGGCGTCCTAGAGCAATACAACCGACATGTTCATGGGAGTCTCACCTTTCCACAGAGGGGTCATATTAGTGTGTAGCCCAAACTGTTCAGACCCTACAGACAGAAGTTGGCAGATCGGCTGTGGGGGTCGTAGAGCAAAACGGAGAACGCCATCGTGTTGGTGAGAGTCTCATCTTTCCACGGAGGGGAATATATATAGATATATATTTTTAGACGTTTTTGTGAGAAAACAGACTTTTGGGATGTCTCATGGTCTGGCTCTGCCACCTTTCACTGCAGATGAGGAAGGGAGATATCAGCAGATGTGGTGGATTGAGACGCATCCCATGCAAAAAAAAACAGATATTTGTATTTTAAACAATCGGATTTTGATGGGGGGGCGCAGAAATTGTATGCTAATTGAAATTTGAAACTGTAAGACCACAAACCACACCATGGATTGGCGATATTTGATTTCCAGGGTACATTACAAATACTATACACACCCAACTCCTTTTGTGGACAACATTCTTTTGTGTCAGCTGTTGCTGGAAGTTCTAAGACTCAATGTAGATGGCATGGGGATGGTAGAATAACAACCATGTCGTGACTATCAGGTGTGTTACAGAAAATATACCGTTCACAAGTCAAAGCATCCACAGTTGCATTATTAAACCTTAGTCCCCCGATCCCCCCCCCCCCCCCCAAAAAAAAACATTGTGGTCAGCGCTTACAAGATTCACTGTGAATGATGGTACAGCATCCGTCTTCAGGATTAGCTTTCTGGCAAGACCCATTGAATGTTCTCTCCAGTTGATAAAGCAACTTCCCTCAGAATGTGACATGCTCATGATGTTCGGTGCAGCCTGTCCACCCGAAAGGAAAAGCAGCCAATGCAGTCAGATGTCTTCATTCTTCGGAAAATAGTGGAAGGTTCATTTTACGCTATGGCAACCAGTCACAACACAGTGTGCTTTCGCCGGCATGCTGGTAAGTAGCTTGCTAGCTAACAGTCACACCACAGACGTGTCACGTTCCTGACCTGTTTTCTGTTGTTTTGTATGTGTGTGATGGTCAGGGCGTGAGTTTTGGGTGGGCAGTCTATGTTTGCTGTTTCTATGTTGGTTTTGGGTTGCCTGGTATGGCTCTTAATTAGAGGCAGGTGTTTTGCGTTTTCCTCTAATTGAGAGTCATATTAAGGTAGGTTGTTCTCACTGGTTGTTTGTGGGTGATTGTCGCTGTGTCTGTGTTTGTTGCACCACACGGTACTGTCTCGTCTCGGTCGTTCCTGTTCATGTGTTCTTCGTTTCATGTAAGTTCGTAGTTTAGGTCTGTCTTCTTCGTTTTGTTGTTTTGTAAAATATTCAAGTGTTCTTCGTGTGTTTAGTTTTGTCTTGTAAATAAAGTTTCATGATGTATTCAAAACCCGCTGCACGTTGGTCAAATCCATGCTACTCCTCTTCTGATGAGGAGAAGGAGGAAGCGCGTAACAGAATCACCCACCAACAAAGGATCAAGCAGCGGGGAGGAGCACAGCGACAGCTGCAGCAGAAATCCCAGGACTCCTGGACTTGGGAGGAGATCCTGGACGGCAAAGGACCCTGGACTCAGCCAGGGGAATATCGCCGTCCCAAGGCGGAGCTGGAGGCAGTGAAGGCAGAGAGGCGCTGGTATGAGGAGGCAGCGCGGCGACGCGGTTGGGAGCCCGAGAGTCAGACCCAAAAATTTCTTGGGGGGGGGCACACGAGGGGAGTGGCAAAGCCGGGTAGGATACCTGAGCCAACTCCCCGTGCTTACCGTGGAGTGAGAGGGCGTCGTACTGGTCAGACACCGTGTTATGCGGTGGAGCGCACGGTGTCCCCAGTACGCGTGCTTAGCCCAGTGCGGGCTATTCCACCTTGCCGCACTGGGAGGGCTAGGTTGGGCATCGAGCCGGATGTCATGAAGCCGGCCCAACGTATCTGGCCTCCAGTACGTCTCCTCGGGCCGGCGTACATGGCACCAGCCTTACAGGTGGTGTCCCCGGTTCGCCTGCATAGCCCAGTGCGGGTTATTCCACCTCGCCGCACTGGCAGGGCTACGGGGACCATTCAACCTGGTAAGGTTGGGGAGGCTTGGTGCTCAAGAGCACGTGTCCTCCTTCACGGTCCGGTATACCCGGTGCCACCTCCAAGTACCAGTCCACCGGTGGCAGCCCCCCGCACCAGGCTGTCTCTCCGGGTTCTCTCTCCAGCTGCTCCCACCTGTCCAGCGCTGTCAGAGCTTTCCTCCTCTCCAGCGCAGCCAGTGCCTATACCACGCACCAGGCTGTCTCTCCGTCTCCTCCCTACAGAACTGCCCGTCTGCCCAGCGGCGCCTGAACTGCCCGTCTGCCCAGCGGCACCTGAACTGCCCGTCTGCCCAGCGGCGCCTGAACTGCCCGTCTGCCCAACGGCGCCTGAACTGCCCGTCTGCCATGAGCCTGCAAAGCTGCCCGTCTGCCATGAGCCTGCAAAGCCGCCCGTCTGCCAAGAGCCTACAGAGCCTTCCGCCAGACCGGATCAGCCAGAGCCTTCCGCCAGACCGGATCAGCCAGAGCCTTCCGCCAGACCGGATCAGCCAGAGCCTTCCGCCAGACCGGATCAGCCAGAGCCTTCCGCCAGACCGGATCAGCCAGAGCCTTCCGCCAGACCGGATCAGCCAGAGCCTTCCGCCAGACCGGATCAGCCAGAGCCTTCCGCCAGACCGGATCAGCCAGTGCCGTCCAGCCAGGACCAGCCAGAGCCGTCCAGCCAGGACCTGCCAGAGCCGTCCAGCCAGGACCTGCCAGAGCCGTCCAGCCAGGACCTGCCAGAGCCGTCCAGCCAGGACCTGCCAGAGCCGTCCAGCCAGGACCTGCCAGAGTCCCTCAGCCAGGACCTGCCAGAGTCCCTCAGCCAGGACCTGCCAGAGTCCCTCAGCCAGGACCTGCCAGAGTCCCTCAGCCAGGACCTGCCAGAGTCCCTCAGCCCGGAGCTGCCGTCCCTCAGCCCGGAGCTGCCCCTTATCCCGGTGCTGCCCCTTATCCCGGTGCTGCCCCTTATCCCGGTGCTGGCCCTTATCCCGGTGCTGCCCCTTCATTTAGGTGGTTTTAGTTGGAGGGTGGTCATTGGGAGGGGGATACAGAAGCGGGGAGTGACTATGGTGGTGTGGGGACAGCGTCCGGAGCCTGAGCCACCACCGTGGTCAGATGCCCACCCAGACCCTCCCCTGGACTTTGTGCTGGTGCGCCCGGCGTTAGCACCTTGAGGGGGGGGTTCTGTCACGTTCCTGACCTGTTTTCTGTTGTTTTGTATGTGTGTGATGGTCAGGGCGTGAGTTTTGGGTGGGCAGTCTATGTTTGCTGTTTCTATGTTGGTTTTGGGTTGCCTGGTATGGCTCTTAATTAGAGGCAGGTGTTTTGCGTTTTCCTCTAATTGAGAGTCATATTAAGGTAGGTTGTTCTCACTGGTTGTTTGTGGGTGATTGTCGCTGTGTCTGTGTTTGTTGCACCACACGGTACTGTCTCGTCTCGGTCGTTCCTGTTCATGTGTTCTTCGTTTCATGTAAGTTCGTAGTTTAGGTCTGTCTACGTCGTGTTTGTTATTTTGTAATTTCCAAGTGTTTTCGTATTTCGTCTTCGTGTTTCAATAAATATCATTTATGTCTAATTACCTCGCTGCATATTGGTCCACCGATCCTTCTCTCCTCTCCTCTTCCGAGGAAGAGGAGGACGACACCCGTAACAAGACGAAAGGTTACCACTATCTTTGGTCGTACGTTCTGCTTATGGTTTGTAAACAACGCCAAAGCAAGGTGTAGACATGAAACATGACATAATACAGAACATTAATAGACAAGAACAGCTCAAGGACAAAATGACAAAATCATTTTTTAAAGGCACATGTAGCCTACATATCAATACATACACACCAACTATCTAGGTCAGATAGGGGAGAGAAGTTGTGCCGTGAGGTGTTGCTTTATCTGTTTATTGAAACCAGGTTTGCTGTTTATTTGAACAATATGAGATGGAAGGAAGTTCCATGCAGTTAGGGCTCTATATAATACTGTACGCTTTTTTGAATTTGTTCTGGATTTGGAGACTATGAAAAGACCCCTGGTGGCATGTCTGATGGGGTAAGTGTGTGTCAGAGCTGTGTGTAAGTTGACTATGCAAACAATTTGGGATTTTCAACACATTGTTTCTTATAAAAAGAAGAAGTGATGCAGTCAGTCTCTCCTCAACTCTTAGCCAAGAGAGACTGGTATTTACAGTATTAATATCAGCCCTCTGATTACAATGAAGACCAAGACGTGCTGCTCTGTTCTGGGCCAGCTGCAGCTTAACTAGGTCTTTCCTTGCAGCACTCGACCACACGACTGGACAATAATCAAGATTAGACAAAACTAGAGCCTGCAGGACTTGCTTTTTTGGAATGTGGTGTCAAAAAAGCAGAGCATCTCTTTATTACGGCCAGATCTCTCCCCATCTTTACAACCATTGCATCTATATGTTTTAACCATGACAGTTTACAATCTAAGGTAACGCCAAGTAATTTAGTCTCCTCAACTTGTTCAACAGACACACCATTCATTACCAGATCCAGCTGAGGTCTAGAGCTTAGGGAGTGTTTTGTACCAAATACAATGCTTTTAGTTTTAGAGATGTTCAGGACCAGTTTATTACTGGCCACCCATTCCAAAACAGACTGTATCTCTTTGTTAAGTGTTTCAGTGACTCCATTAGTTGTGGTTGCTGATGCGTATATATGGTGCAATCATCAGCAGGTTATGGACAATAATATCTAACAGTACAGCTCCCACAATCTTCTTATTATCAATTTATTTCACCCAATCATCAGTCATTTGTGTCAGTGCAGTAGTACATGTTGAGTGCCCTTCTCTATAAGCGTGCTGAACGTCTGTTGTTCATTTGTTTACAAAAGAAATAGCATTGTACACCACTTTTTCTAAAAGTTTGCTAAGATCTGGAAGCAAGCTAATAGCTCTGTTGTGACAACCAGTAAAGGCCACTTTACCACTCTTGGGTAGTGGAATGACTTTTGCTTCCCTCCAGGCCTGATGACAAAGACTTTCCTCTAGGCTCAGATTAAAGATATGACAGATAGAAGTGGCTATAGAGTCATCTACCATCCTCAGTAGCTTTCCATTTTTGTCAATTGTCAATGCCAGGAGGTTTGTCATTATTGATCGATAACAATCATTTTTCGACCTCTCCCACGCTAACTTTACAGAATTTAAACTTGCAATGCATGAATACGATGGCTCACTGTTCGTTGTTGGGATTTCCTGCCTAAATTTGCCCACTTTTCCAATGAGGTAATCATTAAAATAATTGGCAACATCAAATGGTTTTGTGACGAATAAGCCGTCTGATTCGATGAAAGATGGAGTTGAATGTCTTTCTGCACACTATTTCATTTAAAGTACTCCAAAGTATTTTTCCATCATTGATCTTGGCTTCATAATACAGTTTCTTCTTCTTTTTTTTGAGTTTAGTCACATCATTTCTCAATTTGAAGTAAGATGTACAGCCAGACTTATTAGCCACTTCTTTTGCCTCATCTCTTTCAACCATACAGTTTTTCAATTCCTCATCAATCCATGGAGCCTTAACAGTTCTAACAGTCAGTTTCTTAACAGGTCCATGTTTACCAATAATTAGAAGAAGTCATTTCATAAATTCATCAAGAGCAGCATCTGGATGCTCCTCATTAATCACATCAGACCAACAAATATTTTTAACATCATCCACTGAAGTCACAGCAAAATCTTTTGTATGATCTCTTATAAATTATTTTAGGCCCAGCTGTTGGAACTTTGGCTTTCCCGGATATAGCCACTATATTGTGATCCAGCTTTAGAACAAAGCTCTACAGTATTAGTAAAAATGTGATTGATGCATGTGGATGATCTTGTCCCTGTAGTGTTTGTAAAGACCCTGGTAGGTTGATTAATAACCTGAACCAGATTTCAGGCACTGGTTACAGTTAGAAGCGTCCTCTTGAGCGGACAGCTTGATGAAAACCAGTCAATATTCAGGTCCCCAAGAAAATAGACCTCCCTGTTTACATAACATACATTTTCAAGCATTTCACACATATAAATTTAGAGGCTGACTGTTCGCACTTGGTGGCCTATAGAAACACTCCAAAAGAAAAGGCTTTAGATGTGCCAAGTGAACCTGCATCCACAACACTTCAATAACACTTGATATAAGATCTTCTCTAAGCATTACAGGGACATGGCTCTAAATATATACAGCAAAACTTCCCCCGTAAGCATTTCTGTCTCTTCTATGTCTATGTTATGTCTTTGTTTTGCTACTGCTGCATCATCAAATTAATTATTTAAGTGAGTCTCAGAAATTGCTAATATATTAATGTTATCTGATGCTAGCAAGTTACTGATTTCATGAACCTTATTTATAAGGCTACATACATTAATATGGGATATTTTCAGCCCTTTCCTGGGTAGTTTATCAGAGATAGACATAATACTGAAAAGAGCAAGCAAAGCAAGATAAAAAAAAATATACATTCAGCAGTCCATTAATCAATGTGTGTGTGTGTGTGTGTGTGTGTGTGTGTGTGTGTGTGTGTGTGTGTGTGTGTGTGTGTGCGTGCGTGCGTGCGTGCGTGCGTGCGTGCGTGCGTGCGTGCGTGCGTGCGTGCGTGCGTGCGTGCGTGCGTGCGTGCGTGCGGGGTTGAAGCTACGAACCCATAGGCTTGGCTCTCTCATCCCCTCCAGGCTTCTGGGAGGGAGAGTGGGTGGACAATGAGCCTGTCATAGCAGATGTAAGCCATGTCCCCACGCACTCTGGCAGCTTTCATGACTGGGATCAGTTCTTTCCTCTTCTGGCGCACAGCTTCAGGATAGTCCTCGTTAAGGAAGATATACAGTGCCTTGCAAAAGTATTCATCCCCCTTGGTGTTTTTCCTATTTTGTTGCATTATAACATGTAATTTAAATGGATTTTTATTTGGATTTCATGTAATGGACATACACAAAATAGTCCAAATTGGTGAAGTGAAATGAAAAAAATAGCTTGTTTCAAGAAATTCCCCAAAATAAAAAACAGAAAAGTGGTGCGTGCATATGTATTCACCCCCTTTGCAATGAATCCTCTAAATAAGATCTGGTGCAACCAATTACCTTCAGAAGTCACACAGTTAGTTAAATAAAGTCCACCTGTGTGCAATCTAAGTGTCATATGATCTGTCACATGATCTCAGTATATATACACCTGTTCTGAAAGGCCCCAGAGTCTGCAACACCGCTAAGCAACAGGCACCACCAAGCAAGCAGCGCCATGAAGACCAAGGAGCTCTCCAAACAGGTCAGGGACAAAATTGTGGAGAAGTACAGATCAGGGTTGGGTTATAAAAAAAATATCAGAAACTTTGAACATCCCACGGAGCCCCATTAAATCCATTATTACATTTTTTAAAGAATATAGCACCACAACAAACCTGCCAAGAGAGGGCCGCCCACCAAAACTCGCGGACCAGGCAAGGAGGGAATTAATCAGAGAAGCAACAAAGAGACCAAAGATAACCCTGAACGAGCTGCAAAGCTCCACAGTGGAGATTGAAGTATCTGTCCATATGACTACTTTAAGCCGTACACTCCACAGACCTGGGTTTTACGGAAGAGTGGCCAGAAAAAAAGCCATTATTTAAAGTAAGAAATGAGCAAACATGTTTGGTGTTCGCCAAAAGGCATGTGGGAGACTCCCCAAACATATGGAAGAAGGGACTCTGATCAGATGAGACCAAAATTGAGCTTTTTGGTCATCAAGGAAAACACTATGTCTGGCGCAGACCCAACACCTCTCATCACCCCGAGAATACCATCCCCACAGTGAAGTATGGTGGTGGCAGTATCATGCTGTGGGGATGTTTTTCATCAACAAGGACTGGGGAACTGATCAGAATTGAAGGAATGATGGATGGTGCTAAATACAGGGAATTTCTTGAGGGAAACCTGCTTCAGTCTTCCAGAGATTTGAGACTGGGACAGAGGTTCACCTTCCAACAGGACAATGACACTAAGCATACTGCTAAAGCAACACTCGAGTGGTTTAAGGGGAAACATTTAAATGTCTTGGAATGGCCTAGTCAAAGCCCAGACCTCAATCCAAATGAGAATCTGTGGTATGACTTAAAGATTGCTGTACACCAGCAGAACCCATCCAACTTGAAGGAGCTGGAGCAGTTTTGCCTTGAAGAATGGGCAAAAATCCCAATGGCTAGATGTGCCAAGCTTATAGAAACATACCCCAGGATACTTGCAACTGTAATTGCTGCAAAAGGTGGATCTACAAAGTATTGACTTTGGGGTGGTGAATAGTTATGCACGCTCAAGTTTTCTGAATTTTTGTCTTATTTCTTATTTGTTTCACTATAAAAAATATTTTGCATCTTCAAAGTGGTAGGCATGTTGTGTAATAGGTTGATATGGAGCTAGCTAACAGCTAGGCTAGCTGCAACCCTTAATAGCTCCTCAGACCCATCCTTGGTCAGCAGGAGTCACTAGAGCACAATGAGCCAAGTAAAGCCCCCCCAGCTTTACGACGCTGGGCCAATTGTGCACCGCCCTATGGGACTCTGACACAGCCTGGAATCAAACCTGGCTATTGTAGTAACGTCTCAAGCACTGTGATGCAGTGCTTTAGACCGCTGCGCCACTCAGGAGGCTTTCAATACTGTGATTTTATTGCGATTCGATGTTCAAAACATATTGCTGACTATATGTCTGCTGCAGAGGGACAAGAGAGAGCCATGAGAAAAACTAATTTTGTTCAGACAAGGAAATAAAAGTGCTGAAAACAAATTGGCTCCCTATTTGCACTGAGCAAATATATAAATGCAACATGAAACAATTTCAAAGATTTTACTGAGTTACAGTTCATATAAGGAAATCAGTCAATTTAAATATATTCATTAGGCCCTAATCTATGGATTTCACATGACTGGGAATACAGATATGTATCTGCTGGTCACATATACCTTAAAAAAGGTAGGGTGTGAATCAGAAAACCAGTCAGTATCTGGTGTGACCACTATTTGCCTCATGCAGCGCTACACATCTCCTTCACATAGAGTTGATCGGGCTGTTGATTGTGGCCTGTGGAATGATGTCCCACTCCTGCTTTGTGAAGTTGCTGGATATTGGCAGGGACTGGAACATGCTGTTGTAAATGTTGTTCCAGAGCATCCCAAACATGCTCAATGGGTGACATGTCTGGTGAGTATGCAGGCCATGGAAGAACTGGGACATTTTCAGCTTCCAGGAATTGTGTACAGATCCTTGCGACATGGGGCTGTGTATTACCATGCTGAAACATGAGGTGATGGTGGCGGATGAATGGCACGACAATGGGCCTCAGGATCTCGTCACAGTATCTCTGTCCATTCAAATTGCCATCAATAAAATGCAATTGTGTTCGTTGTCCATTGCTTATGCCTGCCCATACCATAACCCCACCGCCACCATGGGGCACACTGTTCACAACGTTGACATCAGAAAACCGCTCACCCACACAACGCCATCTGCCCGGTACAGTTGAAACCGGGATTCATCCGTGAAGAGCACACTTCTCCTGCATGCCAATGGCCATCGAAGGTGAGCATTATCCCACTGAAGTCAGGTCAAGACCCTGGTGAGGATGATGAGCACACGGATGAGCTTCCTTGAGACGGTTTCTGACAGTTAGTGCAGAAATTCTTCGGTTGTGCAAAAACACAGTTTCCTCAGCTGTCTCCAGGTGGCTGGTCTCAGTCGATCTTGCAGGTGAAGAAGCCAGATGTGCAGGTCCTAGGCTGGCATGGTTACATGTGGACTGCGGTTGTGAGGCCGGTTGGACATACTGCCAAATTCTCTAAAAGGACGTTGGAGGCAGCCAGACGACACTCTCTTATGGTAAAGAAATAAACATTACATTCTCTGGCAACAGCTCTGGTGGACATTCCTGCAGTCAGTATGACAATTGCATGCGCCCTCAAAATTTGAGACATCTGTGGCATTGTGTTGTGTGACAAAGCAACACATTTTCTAGTGGCCTTTTATTGTCCCCAGTACAAGGTGCACCTGTGTAATGACCATGCTGTTTAATCAGTTTCTTCATATGCCACACCTGCCAGGTGGATGGATTATCTTGGCAAAGGAGAAATGCTCACTAACAGGGATGTAACCACATTTGTGCACAACATTTGAGAGAAATAAGCTTTTTGGTACGTACATGTATGGAATATTTCTGTGATCTTTTATTTCAGCTCATATGGGACCAACACTTTACATGCTGCGTGTATATTTTGGTTCAGTTTTTAAAAAAAGATGGAGAGCAAGCTATGAAGGAAGAATTCAGTGCAGTTCCAGCCTACTAGCACAAAAATAATGTTGAGATATTGTCAAAACTATACAACATATCATCAAAAATACTATCCCGATATGTAACTTTATCGATTTTTCCTTCCATCACTTGCAAACATTTATGGAAAGTTTTGTTTACATCAAAAGGGATGCTGCTAAAAAGTTATTGAATTTAAAATGGATTTATCCAATATAGTTTTCATAGAACCCCTATATGCAGATGGTTTAATGTATTGTAGATTGAGTATTTATTGGACTCATAATACCTCTGTGTTTTAATAAGCATTGATCTTGGACTGCTTCAGTCATTCAGTGTGTCTGGGTCTTGGCTGCAGAACTTGCCCTTCCTCTCCCATAGCATCACTATTCAATTCTGAGAAGAGCTGATTATTTCCATCTGTCAGAGACATAGCAATGACAGCATCACGTGTCAGTGAATTTGTGCTGGAGCTGGTCCGACGCCAGGCCCCAGAACCTCCTGCAGTTGCTGGTCTCCCCCTCTCTTCTAACACTGCATTGTCAGTCTCCTGTGGACTCAAAGACCTCAGGGAAGGACTCCCTCCTCTTTAGCCACACACACATAAACACTCATACACACTGACTATACATTGCACACTGCGACATGTACTTCCTCCGGCATCCCTTCTCCACACACTCCACTCACGTACACACACACACATCTTTGCATTCCACTGATCCAGCCCACCAGACTCTGCAATGCTGCACTCCCCCCCCCCCCCCCTCTCTCTCTTTCTCTCTCTCTCTCTTTATCTGTATTTCTCACTTTCTCTCCATCTCACTCTCTCTTTCTCTCTTTCGATCTCTCTCTCTTTCTTTCTCTCTCTCTCTCTCTTACACTTTCTCTCCATCTCTCTCACTTTTTCTCCATCTCTCTCTCTCACACACTCTCTCTCTCTCTCTCTCTTTCTCTCCATCTCTCTCTCTATCTCTCTCTCTAACTTTCTCTCTCTCTCTCTCCCTGCCTCCTCCATCAAGCTAAAAATAGCCCTTCACTGGTGCTCCGACACTCTCTTTCTCTCTCCATCCCTCTTTCTCTCTCTCGATCTCTCTCTCCCTCTGCTCTCGCTCTCTCTCTCTCTCTCTCCTTTTCCCTCTCCTCTCGCTCTCTCTCTCTCTCTCTCTCTCTCCCTCTCCTCTTCTCTCTCTCTCTCTCTCTCTCTCTCTCTCTCTCTCTCTCTCTCTCTCTCTCTCTCTCTCTCTCTCTCTCTCTCTCTCTCTCTCTCTCTCTCTCTCTCTCTCTCTCTCTCTCTCTCTCTCTCTCTCTCTCTCTACACCTAACTGTGTACAGGACTTCCTGCCCACTCGCTGAGCATCACTCAAAACATGTCAGACACACACACATTTCGAAAGACATTTCTTAATTTTTTGTTTCTACTTGTCTGCAGCAAAAGGTGCTGTATGTCTGGGGTTGGGAGGGTGTGTTCAATTAGATCTACAAGGTTACCTTGAAAAGTGCCATTGTGGCAGAAATGGCAGTCTCTTGAAGTCAGTGGTCAGCTAACATATTGACTGTGTGTAACTGTGTGGTGTGGCATGGCTTGCTGAGTCAGACGGTGGGAACAGGCTGGAGGATAGCGGGACTCAAGGTGAACCAAAGGCCTCAAACAATCATTTATCATGTCATGCTTCATTGACACCATGTTGAAAGGGGATACGTTTTGCTTGGTTACTTATATCAATGCCATGCCTGTCGTTGATGTTCTTTCTATGTCTTTTGCCTGTCATGGATTTTCTTTCTCATCAATGCATTTGTGAAATAGTGAAACATTGTTTTAGATATTTTCTTGCTTTTAAATGTTTTTCAAAGGTTAGAATAGATTTGACATTGTTGTGAACTCCAACGAGCACTTCACCTGTTGGCTCTGTAAATGACAGCTTTGTGATGGATTCTGGATCCCATTTTGTACGCTGGCTGTCACCACTGTGTGTTGACTGACTTTCAAATGGTTTCAGAGTATGTACCTTACTGTGTTATACCTACAGTATCTATCTTATAATGTTTTATTGGTACAGTCTTTACCACCTGGTGTCACGAATCCCGCCGAAGATGGTGCCTCTTCCTGTTCGGGCGGCGCTCGGCGGTCGTCGTCACCGGCCTACTAGCTGCCATCGATTCCCTTCTTTTTGTTTCTGTTAGTTTGGGCTGATTGGGTGCACCTGTTTTGAGTTTAGTTTTGTGGGTAGGCTATTTAAGGGCAGTAGGCCCGCTGGCTTTTGTGCGGGCTTGTTCTCTGTTATTTGGTGTTGGATTTTATGTGGATTCTATATTTTCCGGACAGTTTAGTCCTGTGTGTTTTGGACTGGTATTTTCATGCGCTCGTGTGTTTGGGCATGATCGTTTTCCCTGTCGACAGGAAATAAAATCCACGTTCTGAAATACCTGCTCTCTGCGCTTGACTCCTCCACCCAGTACTCCTAGCAGCTCTGACACCTGGCAGCTCCACAAAAAAGGATCTGGTGCATCTAACCCGCTGATGCAGCGTCTAACCCGCTGATGCAGCATCGTACCTGCTGATGCAGCATCTTACCCGCGGATGCAGCATCTTACCCGCGGATGCAGCATCTTACCCGCGGATGCAGCATCTTACCCGCGGATGCAGCATCTTACCCACTGATGCAGCATCTAACCTACTGATGCAGCATTTTACCTGCTGATGCAGCATTTTACATACTGATGCAGCATTTTACGTACTGATGCAGCAGCTTATATACTGATGTAGCATCTTACCTGCTGATGCAGCATTTTACATACTGATGCAGCATCTTACCTGCTGATGCAGCATTTTACATACTGATGCAGCATCGTACCTACTGATGCAGCAGCTTACCCACTGATGCAGCAGCTTACCTACTGATGCAGCATCTAACCCGCTGATGCAGCATCTTACCTACTGATGCAGCATTTTACCTGCTGATGCAGCATTTTACATACTGATGCAGCATTTTACCTACTGATGCAGCAGCTTATATACTGATGCAACATCTTACCTGCTGATGCAGCATTTTACATACTGATGCAGCATCTTACCTGCTGATGCAGCATTTTACATACTGATGCAGCATCGTACCTACTGATGCAGCAGCTTACAAACTGATGCAGCATCTTACCCGCTGATGCAGCATCTTACCTGCTGATGCAGCAGCTTACATACTGATGCAGCATCTTACATACTGATAGAGCAGCTTACCTACTGATGCAACAGATTACATACTGATGCAGCATCTTACCTACTGATGCAGCAGCTTACATACTGATGCAGCATCTTACCCGCTGATGCAGCAGCTTACATACTGATGCAGCATCTTACCTACTGATGCAGCATCTTACCTACTGATGCAGCATCTTACCTACTGATGCAGCATCTTACCTGCTGATGCAGCAGCTTACATACTGATGCAGCATCTTACCTACTGATAGAGCATCTTACCTACTGATGCAGCAGCTTACATACTGATGCAGCATCTTACCTACTGATGCAGCAGCTTACATACTGATGCAGCATCTTACCTACTGATGCAGCAGTTTACATACTGATGCAGCATCTTACCCGCTGATGCAGCAGCTTACATACTGATGCAGCATCCTACCTACTGATGCAGCATCTTACCTACTGATGCAGCATCTTACCTACTGATGCAGCATCTTACCTACTGATAGAGCATCTTACCTACTGATGCAGCAGCTTACATACTGATGCAGCAGCTTACATACGGATGCAGCAGCTTACATACTGATGCAGCAGTTTACATACTGATGCAGCATCTTACATACTGATGCAGAATCTTACCTACTCTTCCTATAGCTGCACAGAATGCAACGTTTAAGCTACCTTTAACTGTGAGATGACGTGGGTGTATTTATGTTGACGTGGGTGTATTTGACTGTGGGGTTTGAATAAGATTATCTAAGGTTTGTGATGATTGTTGAATGTTGTTCAGCTGTTAAACAGGATGAACTTCTCCATGTAAGCCACAAGGAAAACTGAGTCACGGTTCTAGATCAGACCACAGCCAGAGGGTTAGGGCAGCAGGTCATCACAACAGATACTAACCCACGCCCCCTTCTCTTTCTCCTTCGCAGTGACTTGTTGTCGTCGGATTATGTGGAGATCCACTATGAGGAGGGCAAACCTGTTCTATCAAAGGTAACATCTCCAGGCAGACAACACACTCTGTTTGGGTACCTGTTTTCATTTACCTTTTTTCGGGCAGAGCCTAATTGGTTCCCAGTGGAAGATACAGGGCCTACAGCTGGTAAAGAATGGATTGGTTTGTTTTACGGTGGCTGATTAGGGCCAATCAAAGTACAAGTGGATAGTTAAAGTAATATGTAGCAAAACTCTTAAAGACTATTCAGTTGTACCATGTCGACATGACCTCTGGAGTTCACAGACATTCAAATAAATAATATGGCCATTGTCCATAGTAGCTGATGGGCTGAGGAGCTGAGGGCTGGGCTGAGGGGCTGGGGGCTGAGTGGCTGAGGGGCTGATGCCTGATGGGCTGAGGGGCTGATGGGTTGAGGGGCTGAGGGCTGGGCTGAGGGGCTGAGGGGCTGAGGGCTAGGCTGAGGGCTAGGCTAAAGGCTGGGCTCAGGGGCTGAGGGGCTGTGGGCTGGGCTGAGGGCTAGGCTAAAGGCTGGGCTCAGGGGCTGAGGGGCTGTGGGCTGGGCTGAGGGCTAGGCTACGGGCTGGGCTCAGGGGCTGAGGGGCTGTGGGCTGGGCTGAGGGCTAGGCTAAGGGCTGGGCTCAGGGGCTGAGGGGCTGTGGGCTGGGCTGAGGGCTAGGCTACGGGCTGGGCTCAGGGGCTGAGGGGCTGTGGGCTGGGCTGAAGGGCTGAGGGCTAGGCTACGGGCTGGGCTCAGGGGCTGAGGGGCTGTGGGCTGGGCTGAAGGGCTGAGGGCTAGGCTACGGGCTGGGCTCAGGGGCTGAGGGGCTGTGGGCTGGGCTGAAGGGCTGAGGGCTAGGCTAAGAGCTGGGCTCAGGGGCTGAGGGCTGGGCTGGGCACAGTGGAGTTAGCTGACTCAGCATGCCTCCACTCTGCTCCCCTGCAGCCTCCTGCCTCTCCTGCCTGCCTGGCTGCAACCCAGATCACGTGACAGGGAAGGGAGAGACTGGCGCTCTGCAGTAGCTATGCAGCGTGGGATGGTCTTTCAGAGAGAGAGAAAAAGAGAGAGAGAGAGAGAGAGAGAGAGAGAGAGAGAGAGAGATGTGGATCATTGAGGTCTGAAGAGAACAGTCTAGTTTGAGGCCCACAAACACAACCCACACTCCAGAAATGTATTTTTTCCAGATGTGGGCTGATTTCGTTAACCAGGCTGCAGAAGATGTACTGTATTGGAGAAAAGTATAGTCCTCCCAACTGAAATAACAGTATTACAACACAGTTGCAATAATGCAGCAAATACACAAAGGTACTTCATCTGAAGAATATTCCAGATTGTATAGATGGATTAGTATGTGTATATATTTGTTTGTTGAATGTCTTATAGAAGACCACTCCAAACCCATGGAGTGGTGTTCCAATCATCATGTACCCCCTGTTCTCCACAGTAGGTTGCTGTGATGTGAAGTGTTGTATATGTGTCGTTTAAGTGTTGTATAGGTGTTAAGTGTTGTGTAAGTGTTGTTTAAGTGCTGTTTCTGTGTTCCCTCAGGGTGGTGAGCACTGTTACTACCACGGCCAGGTGAGGGGGAAAGATCATTCCCACGTGGCCTTGTCTACCTGCAATGGGCTGCAGTAAGTGAAGAAACAGCAGCAGTTTTATATATAATAATCCGTGCCTGGAATATGTGTGGAGATTCATCTGTGCTCTCTACAGCTGCTATTGACTCAGTATTGACTGTCTTCTCTCTTCTCTTTGCCTCTCGTTCCCCCCTGTCTTCTCTCTTCTCTTTACCTCTCGTTCCCCCTGTCTTCTCTCATCACTTTGCCTCTCGTTCCCCCCTGTCTTCTCTCTTCTCTTTGCCTCTCGTTCCCCCTGTCTTCTCTCTTCTCTTTGCCTCTCGTTTCCCCCTGTCTTCTCTTTTCTCTTTGCCTCTCGTTCCTCCTGTCTTCTCTCTTCACTTTGCCTCTCGTTCCCCCTGTCTTCTCTCTTCTCTTTGCCTCTCGTTCTCCCTGTCTTCTCTCTTCACTTTGCCTCTCGTTCCTCCTGTCCTCTCTCTTCACTTTGCCTCTCGTTTCCCCTGTCTTCTCTCTTCACTTTGCCTCTCGTTCCACCTGCCTTTGCCTGACAGCGGAATGTTTGACGATGGACTCTATCTCTATATAATGGAGCCTTTGCAACAGACTCACTCAATTGTAAGTTCATCCTTCCATTTAGGTTTTTAACAATCTTTGCTACACAAATAAAATTGTTCTACCTCTACTTGTGCTACTGCTAGGATCGCTTTTGCCACTTTTAACCTTACTAAAGCCTCCTTTTAACCTTACTAAAGCCTCCTTTTACCGTTACTAAAGCCTCCTTTTACCGCTACTAAAGCCTCCTTTTACCGCTACTAAAGCCTCCTTTTACCGCTACTAAAGCCTCCTTTTACCGTTACTAAAGCCTCCTTTTACCATTACTAAAGTCTCCTTTTACCCTTACTAAAGCCTCCTTTTGTTATGTCCGTCGTTAAATGAAGACCAAGGTGCAGCGTGGTAGGCGTACATTTCCTTTAATTTTAAATGTTCCACCAAAAACAATAAACAACTCAACGAACGTAAAGTTGTTGAGTGCACACACATGCAACAAAAAAGAGAAGATCCCACAACAGAAAGTGGGAAAAAGGGCGGCCTAAGTATGATCCCCGATCAGAGACAACGATAGACAGCTACCTCTGATTGGGAACCATACTCGGCTAACAAAGAAATATAAACATAGATTTCCCACCCTAGTCACACCCTGACCTACCAAATAGAGAATATAAAGGATCTTTAAGGTCAGGGCGTGACACCTCTTACCGCTACTAAAGCCTCCTTTTACCGCTACTTAAGCCTCCTTCTACCGTTACTAAAGCCTCCTTTTACCGCTACTAAAGCCTCCTTTTACCGCTACTAAAGCCTCCTTTTACCGCTACTAAAGCCTCCTTTTACTGCTACTAAAGCCTCCTTTTACCGCTACTAAAGCCTCCTTTTACCGTTACTAAAGCCTCCTTTTACCGTTACTAAAGCCTCCTTTTACCGCTACTAAAGCCTCCTTTTACCATTACTAAAGCCTCCTTTTACCATTACTAAAGCCTCCTTTTACCACTACTAAAGCCTCCTTTTAACCTTACTAAAGCCTCCTTTTAACCTTACTAAAGCCTCCTTTTACCGTTACTAAAGCCTCCTTTTACCGTTACTAAAGCCTCCTTTTACCGTTACTAAAGCCTCCTTTTACCGTTACTAAAGCCTCCTTTTACCGTTACTAAAGCCTCCTTTTAACCGTTACTAAAGCTTCCTTTTACCGTTACTAAAGCTTCCTTTTACCGTTACTAAAGCCTCCTTTTACCTTTACTAAAGCCTCCTTTTTACTGTAAATGCACATTAGGTTATCTAGTGAAAATTTCCATACTTCAATGTCAAGGGCAATCTTGTTTTTGAAGGAAGTCCATGGTGTACTATAATGAAGGACATATGGTAATATCAATCAATCAAAGCTGATGTCACAAAGTGCTGTACAGAAACCCAGCCTAAAACCCCAAACAAATAAAATAAAATGTATTTATATAGCCCTTCTTACATCAGCTGATGTCACAAAGTGCTGTACAGAAACCCAGCCTAAAACAACAAACAGCAAGCAATGCAGGTGTAGAATCACAGTGGCTACGGGAAACAAAAGTGCTGTATGTATAGAAATGGTTTTCCCTCACTAATCTCTCATTGATCTTTTTCTAAAGTCACATAAGCCCAGAACACTATATCCCATTCAAGGTCCATGATGATAACGGAAAGGATAATGATCATGGAAATTGTAATTATAATAGAATGACAATGACAATGGAAAGGATAATGATAATGATAATGGAAAGGATAATGATAATGATAATGGAAATGATAATAATAATGGAAATTATAATGAAATGATAATGACACTGGAAATGATAATGATAATGATAATGGAAAAGACAGTGATAATGGAAATGATCATTATAATGGTAATATTAATGTTAATGGATTAATGGAATGATAATGATAATGGTAAGGATAATAATAATGTAATGATAATGTTTTTAGCGTAGTCAAGTATTCAATTTTTAAATATTGATTGATGTTGACTCTGTAGTTGTGAAAACCTGATCATGTGCCTTGTTATGGAGTTTAATGGGAATACCCTCCAATACCCTCTTCTTCTGTAACTTGACCCCTCTTGCCTGTTCCCTCCACCCTCATCACACCCCTGTTGACGGCCTGTTGATGGTTCCTCCCTCACAGGATACAGCCGCACGGCCCCACTCACTGCGCAGGACGCCCAGCCTCCAGTGGAACAGTGACTCAGAGGAACTGGGTAAGGTGTTCTGCATCTGACTGCCATCTTGTATAACCTCCACCCGCCCTCCATCACTTTACATCAACAATCTCATGGCCTGTCTACCTGGCCTTCCAGAACCTCTCCTACCTCTCCTCTCCAGAACCGTTGACATTAGATTCCCCTCACCTGGGTCAAGTACATAATGTCAAATACTTTCAAATACCTGTGTTGCGCTTGATTTGGTTTGCCCAGTAGAGTGGAAGGTAAATGAACTTAATGCATACCACAACTTAATACTTTAGTGTATTTGACGCAGGTTGGGACTGTTGACACAGAACCACAGAACCCAGCATGGCATCGGTATCCTGCCGTAGACCTCAGTGTGTTTCTCTACCGTTGTTATTGTGTTTCTGTGTTCCCGTGTTTCTCCAGTGAAGGACGAGCGGCTGCTGTCGGAGCTGGACGACATGGCCTGGCTGAAGCGCAGGAGAAAGCGGGCTGTAAGTCTCATCAATCCCTTAAAGGGACACTCCACCTACTCTAACTCTAACCCTACCCTAACCCTACTGTAACCCTACCCTAACCCTACTCTAACCCTACCCTAACCCTACTCTAACCCTACCCTAACCCTACCCCTACTGTAACCCTGCTGTAACCCTACCCTAACCCTAACCCTACTGTAACCCTAACCCTAACCCTACTGTAACCCTACTCTAACCCTACCCTAACCCTAACCCTAACCCTACCCTAACCCTAACCCTACTCTAACCCTACCCTAACCCTAACCCTACTGTAACCCTACCCTAACCCTACTCTAACCCTACCCTAACCCTAACCCTAACCCTACTCTAACCCTACCCTAACCCTAACCCTACTGTAACCCTACCCTAACCCTACTGTAACCCTACCCTAACCCTAACCCTACTGTAACCCTACCCTAACCCTACTCTAACCCTACCCTAACCCTAACCCTAACCCTACTGTAACCCTACCCTAACCCTACTCTAACCATACCCTAACCCTAACCCTACTCTAACCCTACCCTAACCCTACCCTAACCCTACTCTAACCCTACCCTAACCCTAACCCTACTCTAACCCTGCTGTAACCCTACCCTAACCCTACTGTAACCCTACTGTAACCATAACCCTACTGTAACCCTACCCTAACCCTACTGTAACCCTACCCTAACCCTAACCCTACTGTAACCCTACCCTAACCCTACTCTAACCCTACCCTAACCCTAACCCTAACCCTACTCTAACCCTACCCTAACCCTAACCCTACTGTAACCCTACCCTAACCCTACTCTAACCCTACCCTAACCCTAACCCTAACCCTACTCTAACCCTACCCTAACCCTAACCCTACTGTAACCCTACCCTAACCCTACTCTAACCCTACCCTAACCCTAACCCTAACCCTACTCTAACCCTACCCTAACCCTAACCCTACTGTAACCCTAACCCTACCCTACCCTAACCCTACCCTAACCCTACTCTAACCCTACCCTAACCCTACCCTAACCCTACTCTAACCCTACCCTAACCCTAACCCTACTGTAACCCTGCTGTAACCCTACTGTAACCCTACCCTAACCCTAACCCTAACCCTACTGTAACCCTAACTCTACTATAACCTTAACCCTACTGTAAACCGAACTCTACTGTAACACTAACACTACTGTAACATTATCCCTACTGTAACCCTAACTCTACTGTAAACCCACTGTAACCCTAACCGTACTGTAACTCTAACCCTACTCTAACCCTACTGTAACCCTAACCCTACTGTAACCCTAACCCTACTATAACCCTACTGTAAACCCACTGTAACCCTGCTGTAACCCTACTGTAACTCTAACCCTACCCTAACCCTACCCTAACCCTACTGTAACCCTAACCCTACTGTAACTCTAACCCTACTCTAACCCTACCTTACACCTACTGTAACCATAACTCTACTGTAAACCTACTGTAACCCTAACCCACTGTAACCCTACTGTAACCCTAACCCTACTGTAACCCTACTGTAACCCTACTGTAACCCCACTGTAACCATAACCCTACTGTAACCCTAACTCTACTGTAAACCTACTGTAACCCTAACCTTACTGTAACCCTAACCCTACCTTACACCTAGTGTGCTATGTAACCCACTCCACCTACTGTTCATCCACCCTTGCTGTGTTATAACCTAGTGTGCTATGTAGCCTTGTGTTATAACCTAGTGTGCTATGTAGCCTTGTGTTATAACCTAGTGTGCTATGTAGCCTTGTGTTATAACCTAGTGTGCTACGTAGCCTTGTGTTATAACCTAGTGTGCTATGTAGACTTGTGTTATAACCTAGTATGCTATGTAGCCTTGTGTTATAACCTAGTGTGCTATGTAGCCTTGTGTTATAACCTAGTGTGCTATGTAGCCTTGTGTTATAACCTAGTTTGCTATGTAGCCTCTTGTTATAACCTAGTGTGCTATGTAACCCACTCCACCTACTGTTCATCCACCCTTGCTGTGTTATAACCTAGTGTGCTATGTAGCCTCTTGTTATAACCTAGTTTGCTATGTAGCCTCTTGTTATAACCTAGTTTGCTATGTAGTCTCTTGTTATAACCTAGTGTGCTATGTAACCCACTCCACCTACTGTTCATCCACCCTTGCTGTGTTATAACCTAGTGTGCTATGTAGCCTCTTGTTATAACCTAGTGTGCTATGTAGCCTCATGTTATAACCTAGTGTGCTATGTAGCCTCTTGTTATAACCTAGTGTGCTACATAGCCTCATGTTATAACCTGTTAATTTAAATTCATGTAAATGCCTCAAGCTTCTTTCACAACATAATTTGCATTCAGCACAATATAATTCTCTATTTTCTTCTCATCCTCTATAAATCTGTCATTGCTGTGTCTTATGAAAGTTAACTAATCTGTGGCTTTTTCAGATGCCTCGGAATGTATTTGAGGAGATGAAGTATTTGGAGATTATGATCGTCAGTGACCATAATATGGTATGTGCCCTCAAAAGCCAAGCAACACTATCTAAACAAAAGACAGGAAACATGAATTAATATGTCATCCATGTTTCATTATTTTGCTGTTAAGAGTCTCTTCAACATTCCAGCAACACCAGGGAGACCTGTTTTTTCCTCTCTTGTCCTGTGCTTTAGCCAGCTACACCCACAAGAGGTTGCAACACTGTTGAATGTGGCGGTGGATGCGTGATTCATATCCTAGCTAACGTAACCGCCGTCCAGATTTGAAAACACCAGGCTTATTCTATTGTTTACATTTAACATTTAAGTCATTTAGCAGACGCTCTTATCCAGAGCGACTTACAAATTGGAAAGTTCATACATATTCATCCTGGTCCCCCCGTGGGGAATGAACCCACAACCCTGGCGTTGCAAGCGCCATGCTCTACCAACTGAGCCACACGGGACAAGGACCATTGTTGGTGTGGACCATCAAAAAGCAACATGGATATTTTATGTATTTTCTAAAAGGGTGTTGTAGGAGCTTGTATAAGAATGTATTCATATTCCCCTTAATAATAGTTTTGAATAACATTTGTGTCGTTGTTTTTTGTGTGGTCTGCAGTATAAGCGACTCAAGACCAAGCAGCACACCAGGAACTCTGCCAAGTCAGTGGTGAACATTGTTGATGCTGTGAGTAACATCTTCAGTTGGCTCTGAGAACTGATTCTATTTAAAAAAAAAAAAAAAACTTTTATTCACTGCAGATATTCAGCTCTTCACCTCCTCTTTCTGGTGTATGTTTCAGGGTGTCCGTCAGAACAATCTAGAATAATGTTGAACTGATTCTAATTCTCTGGCTCTTGTGTGACTAAATAATATTTTCAATGCAATCACGGTTGAATCAATCATAGCTTAATCAATTATTGTGTTTGCAAAACACAAGTATATCTAAACGTTGAATTTACAGATTAATTGATCAAATGTATATTTATTTTTTGTTGAGAACAGCTGTTTACCATTTGTATTAAAGTTCCCCTAGAGGTAGAACCCAGAATTGACCACTTCCTCATGTGTCATACACTGTTCATCTCATGTACCCTGAGTCTCATGTTCCCTCAGTCTCCTGTAATCTGAGTCTCCTGTAATCTGAGTCTCCTGTAATCTGAGTCTCCTGTAATCTGAGTCATGTAATCTGAGTCATGTAATCTGAGTCATGTAATCTGAGTCATGTAATCTGAGTCATGTAATCTGAGTCTCCTGTAATCTGAGTCTCTTGTACCCTCAGTCTCCTGTACCCTCAGTCTCCTGTACTGTCAGTCGGCCCCATACTTGTGTCTGTGCTGTTCAGATTGTACACTGTATCACTGTGCTTGTTGTTGCTCTGTGTAGCTGGGATGTGGAATAACAGTCCCGTGTCTCTCCTTGCTCCCAGTGTGCTGTTTCCCCTGTCCCGTGTCTCTCCCTGCTCTCAGTGTGCTGTTTCCCCTGTCCTGTCCTGTCCTGTCCTCAGACAGTACAGATGATCATTCACACCCAGTATTTTTCTCCTGTTCCTGTGCTGTGATCTCTCCATCTCTCTCTCTCTCTCTGTGTTCTCCCACTACCCCAACATGCTCCGATGACAGATCTTTAAGGAGCACCTGCACACACGGGTGGTTCTGGTTGCCGCGGAGATCTGGACGGACAAGGACCAGATTCCCATCAGTGTGAAGCCTCTGGACATGCTGAAAGATTTCTCTAAGTACCGGGCGCAGAGCATCAAGCAGCACGCTGACGCTGTGCACCTCTTCTCGTAAGTGCTCTCTCCTCCCTGTTCCTCAGGGCCACCCCATACTGATGCTGTAGTAAGTATCTCTTGCACACGGAGCCCTTATGTCTTCCCAGATCAGTAGATCACGTTAAAGGACTAGGCCCTAATGCTTTGGCTTTAACAACAAAGCAGCCTTTTTCATTCCACTTTCATTTTTCCTCCAAGGGTGGCTGAATACCACTCACATGTCCAGCATATGTCTGTCTACCTGTCTGTCTGCCTGTCTGTCTATCTTTGTATCTGACTGCCTGTCTGTGTGTCTGTCTGATAGTTACTCTGTGTCTCTTCGATGCACAGCAATGTGACCTTCCACTATCACCGAAGCAGTGTAGCGTACTTCGGGGGCATGTGCTCTGTGAGCCGTGGAGTAGGGGTCAACGAGGTGAGACTAATGTCCAGGATCATACTGTTTTATTATGGCAGAACAGACGAGTAACTGCTAATGTTTTGTACCTGCAGTATGGCACCACATGGACTATGGCTTCATCACTCTCCCAGAGCTTGGCACAGAACCTCGGCATCCAGTGGGATCCAGCCGCCAAGAGAAGTACACAGACCAGCTCACAATGCATCACTGCACATTCATTTCTGCCTCACAGATTTACAAAGCAGTCCTTTTTAGAAATATCTTAATTTTACAATCTATGTTTTAAATTTGGAATAATTTTAGGCACATATGTTTCTTTGGCGGACATGTTGTGTGTTGTTCTCTCTCACAGAGGAATGTGGCTGCTCTGACTCCTGGGTGGGCTGCATCATGGAGGATACTGGGTAATGAGCTGCTGAACTACTGTTATTCTCACTCTCTGTTTCTGTCTCTATGTCTCTCTCTCCCTGTCACATGTGCCCCCTCACACACACATACACACACACAGACAGATATATATAATAATATACACTACCTTTCAAAAGTTTGGGGTCACTTAGACATTTCCTTGTTTTTGAAAGAAAACACCAGTCTCAACGTCAACAGTGAAGAGGCGTCTCCGGGATGCTAGCATTCTAGGCAGAGTTGCAAAGAAAAAGCCATATCTAAAACTAGACACTCTAATGTACTTGTCCTCTTGCTCAGTTGTGCACCGGGGCCTCCCACTCCTCTTTCTATTCTGGTTAGAGACAGTTTGCGCTTTTCTGTGAAGGGAGTAGTACACACCGTTGTACGAGATCTTCAGTTTCTTGGCAAGTTCTCGCATGGAATAGCCTTCATTTCTCAGAACAAGAATAGACTGACGAGTTTCAGAAGAAAGTTCTTTGTTTTTGGCCATTTTGAGCCTGTAATCGAACCCACAAATGCTGATGCTCCAGATACTCAACTAATCCAAAGAAGGACAGTTTTATTGCTTCTTTAATCAGAACAACATTTTTCAGCTCTGCTAACATATTTGCAAAAGGGTTTTCTAATGATCAATTAGCCTTTTAAAATGATAAACTTGGAATAGCTAACACCACGTGCCATTGGAACACCGGAGTGATGGTTGCTGATAATGGGCCTCTGTACGCCTATGTAGATATTCCATAGAAAATGAGCCATTTCCAGCTACAATAGTTATTTACAACATTAACAATGTCTTCAATGTATTTCTGATCAATTTGATGTTATTTTAATGGACAAAAAAATTGCTTTTCTTTCAAAAAATGATATTTCTAAGTGACCTCAAACTTCTGAACGGTAGTGTATATAGGCAGAGGGAGAGAGAGAGAGAAAGAGGGAGAGAGAGAGGCGGGGAGAGAGAGAAAGCGAAAAGGAGAGAGAGAGGGAGAGAGAGAGACGCAGAGAGGGAGAGAGGCGGGGAGAGAGAGAAAGCGAAAAGGAGAGAGGGAGAGAGAGACGCAGAGAGGTGGGGAGAGAGAGAAAGCGAAAAGGAGAGAGGGAGAGAGAGACGCAGAGAGAGAGAGGTGGGGAGAGAGAGAAAACGAAAAGGAGAGAGGGAGAGAGAGACGCAGAGAGAGAGAGGTGGGGAGAGAGAGAAAACGAAAAGGAGAGAGGGAGAGAGAGACGCAGAGAGAGAGAGAGGTGGGGAGAGAGAGAAAACGAAAAGGAGAGAGGGAGATAATATAACACTATGAAACAGATGTTATTATTAGAGCTCCTATTAGGAGAGAGAGAGATCATTTCCGCGGATTTCTGTTGAGGGAAATGTGTAATGATGAGCTGCTAACCACCTAGCGCCCCAGCCTCTTTCTATGAGCTGCTAACCACCTAGCGCCCCAGCCTCTCCCTATGAGCTGCTAACCACCTAGCGCCCCTGCCTCTATGAGCTGCTAACCAACGAGCGCCCCAGCCTCTCTCTATGAGCTGCTAACCACCGAGCGCCCCAGCCTCTCTCTATGAGCTGCTAACCACCTAGCGCCCCAACCTCTCTCTATGAGCTGCTAACCACCTAGCGCCCCAACCTCTCTCTATGAGCTGCTAACCACCTAGCGCCCCAACCTCTCTCTATGAGCTGCTAACCACCTAGCGCCCCAGCCTCTCTCTATGAGCTGCTAACCACCTAGCGCCCCAACCTCACTCTATGAGCTGCTAACCACCTAGCGCCCCTGCTTCTCTCTATGAGCTGCTAACCACCTAGCGCCCCAGCCTCTCCCTATGAGCTGCTAACCACCTAGCGCCCCAACCTCTTTCTATGAGCTGCTAACCACCTAGCGCCCCTGCTTCTCTCTATGAGCTGCTAACCACCTAGCACCCCTGCCTCTCTCTATGAGCTGCTAACCACCTAGCGCCCCAACCTCTCTCTATGAGCTGCTAACCACCTAGCGCCCCAGCCTCCCTCTATGAGCTGCTAACCACCTAGCGCCCCTGCTTCTCTCTATGAGCTGCTAACCACCTAGCGCCCCAGCCTCTCTCTATGAGCTGCTAACCACCTAGCGCCCCTGCTTCTCTCTATGAGCTGCTAACCACCTAGCGCCCCAGCCTCTCTCTATGAGCTGCTAACCACCTAGCGCCCCATCCTCTGTCTATGAGCTGCTAACCACCTAGCGCCCCAGCCTCCCTCTATGAGCTGCTAACCACCTAGCGCCCCAGCCTCTCTCTATGAGCTACTAACCACCTAGCGCCCCAACCTCACTCTATGAGCTGCTAACCACCTAGCGCCCCAGCCTCTCTCTATGAGCTGCTAACCAACTAGCGCCCCAGCCTCTCTCTATGAGCTGCTAACCACCTAGCGCCCCAGCCTCTCTCTATGAGCTGCTAACCACCTAGCGCCCCATCCTCCCTCTATGATAGTAGGCCAATGACAGGATGTATAGAGCTGTAGCTGCAGCCACCAGAGGCTGTGCAGGGTCATGACCTGTGCTAGCATGTGAAAGATGCCTTGACTTCATGCTTGTGTTGTTGACAGTGGCTCTTGTTGCACACTGGTCCAGAAGTCACCTGACGTGAATAACATCTGCCACACCTTTCACTCTCACGCTAGGACAAGGTCAATTAACAGTTGGATGTTAAAGGTGGATGTATTCCTTTCCCCCCCCCCCAGGGTCCAGCATCCCCGGAAGTTCTCCAAGTGCAGCATCTCAGACTACAAGGAGTTCCTGCTGAAGGGCGGTGGATCATGTCTTTATAACAGGCCAACCAAGGTGATTAGTTTACGTTGCAGTCGCCATACAGCTGAACATCAAAAGAGCGATACTGTATATAACCAGTAACTCTGATAACTCTGATTCTGTTTGTTTGGGCAGCTGTTTGAATCCACAGAGTGTGGGAATGGATACATTGAGGTGGGAGAGGAGTGTGACTGCGGAGATAGAACAGTAAGTTACTATTAAATACGAGTTTATTTACATCTCATTAATATGGTTCAAATACAGTGTCGGACTGGTGCTGCCGTCTATGTTGTAGGAGTGCTACAAGGAGTGCTGTAAGAAGTGTTCCCTAGCTAATGGTGCACATTGTGCTGACGGACCTTGCTGCAACAACACTTGTCTGGTAAGAGCTGTTTAATCACTGTCAGGATGCTCACTAAGAACCAATATGACTGTTTAATCACTGTGTCATGATGCTCACTAAGAACCAATAGGACTGTTTAATCACTGTGTCAGGATGCTCACTAAGAACCAATAGGACTGTTTAATCACTGTGTCATGATGCTCACTAAGAACCAATAGGACTGTTTAATCACTGTGTCAGGATGCTCACTAAGAACCAATAGGACTGTTTAATCACTGTGTCATGATGCTCACTAAGAACCAATAGGACTGTTTAATCACTGTGTCGGGATGCTCACTAAGAACCAATAGGACTGTTTAATCACTGTCAGGATGCTCACTAAGAACCAATAGGACTGTTTAATCACTGTGTCATGATGCTCACTAAGAACCAATAGGACTGTTTAATCACTGTGTCGGGATGCTCACTAAGAACCAATAGGACTGTTTAATCACTGTCAGGATGCTCACTAAGAACCAATAGGACTGTTTAATCACTGTGTCGGGATGCTCACTAAGAACCAATAGGACTGTTTAATCACTGAGTCAGTCTGCTCACTAAGAACCAATATGACTGTTTAATCACTGTGTCAGGATGCTCACTAAGAACCAATATGACTGTTTAATCACTGTGTCATGATGCTCACTAAGAACCAATAGGACTGTTTAATCACTGTGTCGGGATGCTCACTAAGAACCAATAGGACTGTTTAATCACTGTGTCAGGATGCTCACTAAGAACCAATATGACTGTTTAATCACTGTGTCATGATGCTCACTAAGAACCAATAGGACTGTTTAATCACTGTGTCGGGATGCTCACTAAGAACCAATAGGACTGTTTAATCACTGTGCTCACTGAGAACCAATAGGACTGTTTAATCACTGTGTCGGGATGCTCACTAAGAACCAATAGGACTGTTTAATCACTGTGTCAGGATGCTCACTAAGAACCAATAGGACTGTTTAATCACTGTGTCAGGATGCTCACTAAGAACCAATAGGACTGTTTAATCACTGTGTCAGGATGCTCACTAAGAACCAATATGACTGTTTAATCACTGTGTCATGATGCTCACTAAGAACCAATAGGACTGTTTAATCACTGTGTCGGGATGCTCACTAAGAACCAATAGGACTGTTTAATCACTGTGCTCACTGAGAACCAATAGGACTGTTTAATCACTGTGTCGGGATGCTCACTAAGAACCAATAGGACTGTTTAATCACTGTGTCAGGATGCTCACTAAGAACCAATAGGACTGTTTAATCACTGTGTCAGGATGCTCACTAAGAACCAATATGACTGTTTAATCACTGTGTCAGGATGCTCACTAAGAACCAATATGACTGTTTAATCACTGTGTCAGGATGCTCACTAAGAACCAATATGACTGTTTAATCACTGTGTCAGGATGCTCACTAAGAACCAATAGGACTATTTAATCACTGTGTCAGGATGCTCACTAAGAACCAATAGGACTGTTTAATCACTGTGTCAGGATGCTCACTAAGAACCAATAGGAATGTTTAATCACTGTGTCAGGATGCTCACTAAGAACCAATATTTTTAATAACCAGTATGTATTTTTTGTTAGTGTTGCTTAAGAGACCTGATAAGATTGGTACAGGAAATCCCAGTCTCTTGTTCTCTCTCTCTCTCTCTATGTTAGTTCTACCCACGTGGTTACAGTTGTCGCTATGCGGTGAATGACTGTGACATCTCAGAGACATGCTCAGGAGACTCTGGCCAGGTGAGGTGGGCTCTAACCATTCATTTCTGAAAAAGGATGAAACGTTCAGCTGTCTTAAAAGGAAATATTTTCTATGTTGTTCATTGTAGTGCCCTCCCAACCTCCACAAACAAGATGGCTACCAATGTCAAGTCGACCAGGTGGGCAGCATGAATCACTAAGCCACAAGGACATATACCTATTCAGATGATGTGATTTTAGAAAAGGATTGTCTTTATGAACTTGCTTGAACAGATAGGGAATGAATGAGTATACTCTGTGATTCTACACGTGCATTGCTTGCTGTTTGGGGGTTTTAGGCTGGGTTTCTGTAGAAGCACTTTGTGACATCAGCTGATGTAAAAAGGGCTTTTATAAATACATTTGATATGATTTTGTCTCTTTAGGGACGCTGCTACAGTGGAGAGTGCAAGACCAGAGGAAACCAGTGCAAATACCTCTGGGGCCCAAGTGAGTTCAGAATCCCTCTTGCTTAAGTTATTCAATGCCAGTACAGTGGCAAGATATGTCATATAAAATGCAGAGAATCTGAGACTTGTACTTTAGTGATATTAGCTTGTTGTGAGGTGTGGTCACCCTCCTCCCTTTCTCCTCTCCTGTGTTACCTCCTTGTGCAGAGGCGGGAGGCTCTGAGAAGTTCTGCTACGAGAAGCTAAACACAGAAGGAACCGAGAAGGGTAACTGTGGAAAGGATGAAGATAAGTGGCTCCAGTGCAGCAAGCAGTGAGTTTACAGCCGATACCAAATATACACCGGTGTACACTGTAGTCATGCACTATACCAGAACAAATAGTCAAGTACTGCTGTATCTCTTCTACATCAATGTAGTATTCACAAATTGTCAATGTTTCCCTTAGTTCTGACTGTCTCTGATTCTCCCTCTGCAGCGATGTGTTCTGTGGGTTCCTGCTGTGCAGTAACATCGGACACAACCCCCGCATCGGCATGATGAAGGGAGACATCACTCGTACCTTCTTCAACCATCAGGGCAGGCCGGTGAACTGCAGGTGGATACGACCTCCTCACCTCACCTGTCAACGCACAGAGACAACATAAGGATATATTAACTCACCTCTCTCTCTCTATGGTCTCTCTCTCTCTCTCTCTCTCTCTCTATGGTCTCTCTCTCTCTCTCTATGGTCTCTCTCTCTCTCTCTCTCTCTATGGTCTCTCTCTCTCTCTATATATGGTCTCTCTCTCTCTCTATGGTCTCTCTCTCTCTCTCTCTCTCTCTCTCTATATGGTCTCTCTCTCTCTATGGTCTCTCTCTCTCTCTCTATGGTCTCTCTCTCTATGGTCTCTCTCTCTCTCTCTATGGTCTCTCTCTCTCTCTCTATGGTCTCTCGCTCTCTGTTTCTCTCTCCAGTGGTGGCCATGTTCTTTTGGACGATGAGACTGACTTAGGCTACGTGGAGGATGGAACGCCCTGTGGGCCGTCCATGATGTGCCTTGACCACAAGTGTCTGCCCATCCAATCCCTCAACATGAGCACCTGCCCCAGCGGGCCCAACGGCCAGGTGTGCTCAACCCACGGGGTGAGTCCAGTGGAGCTGGTTCACCCTGTAGGTCAGGGTTCCCCAACTGGCGGCCCGTGGGCCGATTTTGGCCTGTGGTTGGTTTAAGTTTTCTGGGGAGGGGGGGTTCATTGTTGGACATAAAAGATTGTAAAAAAAAACAGCCCCAAGGGATTTTAATTTAAGAAATCTGTTCCCAAGTATTTCCCCACGCATAATAGACACAACGTGATCCCAAGTATTTCCCACTCATAATAGACACAACGTGATCCCAAGTATTTCCCCACTCATAATAGACACAACGTGATCCCAAGTATTTCCCCACGCATAATAGACACAACGTGATCCCAAGTATTTCCCCACGCATAATAGACACAACGTGATCCCAAGTATTTCCCCACTCATAATAGACACAACGTGATCCCAAGTATTTCCCACTCATAATAGACACAACGTGATCCCAAGTATTTCCCCACGCATAATAGACACAACGTGATCGGATACACATGCAAGGTTTGAAATTATTATGTTTTAGTCAAACATTATATCTGTTTGGGCTTCTTGCTGTCAATTTGCAGTCCACAAATGATTTGTAATTATGTCCCCCCCCCAACCCCCGACCATCCGCTCCAGAACAAAATCATCCCGCAGCTGAATCTAGTTGAGGATCCCTGCTCTAGGTGTACCCATATGAAGCTGAATCTAGTTGAGGATCCCTGCTCTAGGTGTACCCATATGAAGCTGAATCTAGTTGATGATCCCTGCTCTAGGTGTACCCATATGAAGCTGAATCTAGTTGAGGATCCCTGCTCTAGGTGTACCCATATGAAGCTGAATCTAGTTGATGATCCCTGCTCTAGGTGTACCCATATGAAGCTGAATCTAGTTGATGATCCCTGCTCTAGGTGTACCCATATGAAGCTGAATCTAGTTGATGATCCCTGCTCTAGGTGTACCCATATGAAGCTGAATCTAGTTGATGATCCCTGCTCTAGGTGTACCCATATGAAGCTGAATCTAGTTGATGATCCCTGCTCTAGGTGTACCCATATGAAGCTGAATCTAGTTGAGGATCCCTGCTCTAGGTGTACCAATATGAAGCTGAATCTAGTTGAGGATCCCTGCTCTAGGTGTACCCATATGAAGCTGAATCTAGTTGAGGATCCCTGCTCTAGGTGTACCCATATGAAGCTGAATCTAGTTGATGATCCCTGCTCTAGGTGTACCCATATGAAGCTGAATCGAGTTGATGATCCCTGCTCTAGGTGTACCCATATGAAGCTGAATCTAGTTGACGATCCCTGCTCTAGGTGTACCCATATGACCCCAGCCCAGGACTACAACCTTGAAGGCTTTGTTATTAGCCATAAGGGTCCACAATGGTGTCTCCAATGACACAGTGTCAGCAAGGGAATTATTCACTACAATTTCACAAATCGTGTAAAATCGCCAGCATGCAGTAGTAACTGAGCCTGGGGACGAGTTTAACAAGGGTGACGTATTAATTTGTCATGGAGCATAGATGAATGAATTCCTCCTTGCCGCCTCTCTTCCTCCCTTTGTCCTACCTGGCCAGGTGTGTAACAACGAAGCAACGTGCACCTGTGACACCACCTGGGCGGGGACAGACTGCAGCATGCCCGACCCTCCCAAGGAGCCTGCGCCCTCAGAAGAAGAAGAACCAAAGGGTTTGTTTCCATCTCGTTTTCAGAACCTCTCCATGGTAGACTAAAGTAACATGCTTCCCTGACTAGAATCATTTCATTGACTTTTAGATCATCTTTACGTCAGTTGGTTTTCAAATACTTTCTTCTGTCTAAAGATCATAGCTACAGTTGAAGTCGGGACGTTTACATACACCTTAGCCGAATACATTTAAACTCAGTTTTTCACAATTCCTGACATTTAATCCTAGTAAAAATTCCCTGTCTTAGGTCAGTTAGGATCACCACCACGATTTTAAGAATGTGAAATGTCAGAATAATAGTAGAGAGAATGATTTATTTCAGCTTTTATTTCTTTCATCACATTCCCAGTGGGTCAGAAGTTTACATACACTCAATTAGTATTTGGTAGCATTGCCTTTAAATTGTTTAACTTGTGTCAAACGTTTCGGGTAGCCTTCCACAAGCGTCCCACAATAAGTTGGGTGAATTTTGGCCCATTCCTCCTGACAGAGCTTGTGTAACTGAGTCAGGTTTGTAGGCCTCCTTGCTCGCACACGCTTCCAGTTCTGCCCACAAATTCTCTATGGGATTGATGTCAGGGCTTTGTGATGGCCACTCCAATACCTTGACCTTGTTGTGCTTAAGCCATTTTGCCACAACTTTGGAAGTATGCTTGGGGTCAGTATCCATTTGGAAGACCCATTTGCGACCAAGCTTTAACTTCCAGACGGATGTCTTGAGATGTTGCTTCAATATATCCACATTATTTTCCTGCCTCATGATGCCATCTATTTTGTGAAGTGCACCAGTCCCTCCTGCAGCAAAGCACCCCAACAATATTATGCTGCCACCCTCGTGCTTCACGGTTGGGATGGTGTTCTTTGGCTTGCAAGCCTCCTGCTTTTTCCTCCAAACATAACAATGGTCATTATGGCCAAACAGTTCTATTTTTGTTTCATCAGACGATAGGACATTTCTCCAAAAAGTACGATCTTTGTCCCCATCTGCAGTTGCAAACTGTAGTCTGGCTTTTTTATGGCGGTTTTTGAGCAGTGGCTTCTTCCTTGCTGGGCGGCCTTTCAGGTTATGTCGATATAGGACTCGTTTTACTGTGGATATAGATACTTTTGTACCTGTTTCCTCCAGCATCTTCACAAGGTACTTTGCTGTTGTTCTGGGATTGATTTGCACCTTTCGCGCCAAAGTACTTTCATCTCTAGGAGACAGAACGCCTCTCCTTCCTGAGCGGTATGACGGCTACGTCGTCCCATGGTGTTTATACTTGCATACTATTGTTTGTACAGATGAATGTGGTACCTTCAGGCGTTTGGAAATTGCTCTCAAGGATGAACCAGACTTGTGGAGGTCTACAACTATTTTTCTGAGGTCTTGGCTGATTTCTTTTGATTTTCCCATGATGTCAAGCAAAGAGGCACTGAGTTTGAAGGTAGGCCTTGAAATACATCCACAGGTACACCTCCGATTGACTCGAGTAATGTGAATTAGCCTATCAGAAGCTTCTAAAGCCATGACATAATTTTCTGGAATTTTCCAAGCTGTTTAAAGGCACAGTCAACTTAGTGTATGTAAACTTCTGACCCACTGGACTTGTGATACAGTGAAATAATCTGTCTGTAAACAATTGTTGGAAAAATTACTTGTGTCATGCACAAAGTAGATGTCCTAACCGACTTTCCAAAACTATAGTTTGTTAAGAAGAAATTTGTGGAGTGGTTGAAAAACTAGTTTTAATGACTCCAACCTAAGTGTATGTAAACTTCCGACTTCAACTGTACATTTCACAGAACATTTGTACATGTGAAAGTGAATGGAAGGTCCTTCAAGATGGCTATGGCATTTAACTAGTGTGCCTTTTCATTCTTGTTTGACTGTTTTTCTTTTATAAATGTTTTTAATCCTTTTTTAACTTTGTATTGCTGTTTTAAAAATATATATTTATTTTATACCTGCTTTTGTTGCTCTTATTATTTTATTGTGCTATTTTATAGTTGTTTTAAGTGCTAATTTTAACAGTAAGCTGCTGATGCTCGTATGAAAGGTGCTAAACAAATCAAGTTGATTATAATCATTAAAGTTATTATTCTGGAATAGGCACACAGATACATCTAATGATTCCCAGGAGAATAGGTGCTGTAGCTGTGGCCTCTAATATCGTCACAGATATAGACATCATGATATCACCATCATCACAGATATAGACATCATGATATCACCATCATCACAGATATAGACATCATGATATCACCATCATCACAGATATAGACATCAATCCCTTCTAGACAACTTCCTAGACAAAACATTTCGCTGTCATAGTAGAAAACCTAAACAGTATATTTGACCTCTTAGCTTCCCTATCAAATAAAAAGATTTCAAGCAGGCAACAACAAAAAATTAACAACAAGGGCAAATGGTTTGATGAAGAATGCAAAAACCTAAGAAAGAAATTGCAAAACATAGAGACCCAGAAAACCTGAGCCTACGCCTTCACTATGGTGAATCACTAAAACAATACAGAAATACACTACGGGAAAAGAATGAACAGCATTTCAGAAATCAGCTCAATGTAACTGAAGAATCTATTGAATCTAACCACTTCTGGGAAAATTGGAAAACTCTAAACAAATAACAACACGAAGAGTTATCTATCCAAAATGGAGATGGATAATGTATGGATAAACCACTTCTCCAATATGTTTGGCTCTGTAACAAAGAACAAACAGCGTTCTTTGTTATAGAATAATGATAGTGGCGGTTTGAGGAAGATGGCGGACTGAACACAGAGGTGCAGATCGCCTCAAGATAAAAAAATTCAATATCTGTCAATATTTCACTAAATATTAGCACTTCAGAGATGGAGATAGACCCCGGTCAAGGGAAGTGAACCGCAGTGAGATACTGTAGCCTGTCTGTGACTCCCAAAGAGTTCCAATGTGGTCATTTTCCACTGTCCATTTATCTGCGTATAGATCACCTGTCACTAACTTCATGCAGCGTGTCATCGGAAGCTCATGTAGGTTAGGCTGAGACTGTAGCTAGGTACATGCTGCCATAAAGGAGTAAAACACCTCTCAGTCTAAGATAATACAGTACGAGAGGTTTATGATCTCCCGAGATTTGTTATGCGCTAACCACCATGTTTATCGGGACCATTTTGCTCGGGCCAACTTTTCAATGTAGTGGTCTGAGTCTTTTCAAAACCTCTTACATACCTCCACCTGTAGGCAATAGGTACCTCCACCTGTAGGCAATAGGTACCTCCACCTGTAGGCAATAGGGCCCCTGAGATGTAGACATGACCTTTTAATTTACAAGCACAGTGCCACATCACATCAGATTCACAATCAACTTTGAGTAGAAGGTCCTGATAATCACCACTACCACGGTAACGTTGAGTAGAAGGTCCTGATAATCACTACTACCACGGTAACGTTGAGTAGAAGGTCCTGATAATCACTACTACCACGGTAACGTTGAGTAGAAGGTCCTGATAATCACTACTACCACGGTAACGTTGAGTAGAAGGTCCTGATAATCACTACTACCACGGTAACGTTGAGTAGAAGGTCCTGATAATCACCACTACCACGGTAACGTTGAGTAGAAGGTCCTGATAATCACTACTACCACGGTAACGTTGAGTAGAAGGTCCTGATAATCACTACTACCACGGTAACGTTGAGTAGAAGGTCCTGATAATCACCACTACCACGGTAACGTTGAGTAGAAGGTCCTGATAATCACTACTACCACGGTAACGTTGAGTAGAAGGTCCTGATAATCACTACTACCCCTGTAACGTTGAGTAGAAGGTCCTGATAATCACTACTACCACGGTAACGTTGAGTAGAAGGTCCTGATAATCACTACTACCACGGTAACGTTGAGTAGAAGGTCCTGATAATCACTACTACCCCTGTAACGTTGAGTAGAAGGTGCAAAAAGCATGCAAGCATAAGCATGCAAAAATATACCATACGTGAGGCGTTCATGTCTTTCTCCCCCATAACCCTTTGCAGGTCCTAGTGCCACCAATCTTATAATAGGCTCCATCGCCGGCGCCATCCTGGTGGCTGCCATAGTGCTGGGGGGGACCGGATGGGGCTTTAAGTAAGCAACACACCACATGCCTCTTCTCCATGACTCTGGCATCCCCTGCTGTTGCATATAGACACCAGTGTTTGAGCTCCTGCTACAGAATACGGACATGGACTCGGGGACAAACACACACACACACACACACACACACACACACACACACACACACACACACACACACACACACACACACACCTGATACAGAATGGGACACACACACATACCTGATACACGTTTGTCCGATGTACCATCACTTACACAGTAAGCAGTAAACACACACTGACATGTTTAAAGTCATCTTGCATGTGTTCATGATACCTTTACTTGTCTTAAAGGTCCACAATCAATCATATAGGGTGAATAAATACCATAGAGATTATTTTGGGGGAGAGGTTGGGCATCTGTGAGTCTGTGGCAGAACCTCAAACTGATAAGACGGGCACAGTTCAAGGTTTGACGAGCATGTTCAGTACAGTTACTAAACCTGCTAGCTAAGCAGAATAATCATTAAATCAGCTCTATAGGAGCACTTGGAGACCAAACTGTTCTTACTACTAATCTAGTAGATGCATTAAGATTATACTGTAGCTTCTTGACACATTCAGATTATAGCTCCTCGACACGTTCAGATTATAGCTCCTCGACACGTTCAGATTATAGCTCCTCGACACATTCAGGTTATAGCTCCTCGACACATTCAGATTATAGCTCCTCGACACATTCAGATTATAGCTCCTCGACACATTCAGATTATAGCTCCTCGACACATTCAGATTATAGCTCCTCGACACATTCAGATTATAGCTCCTCGACACGTTCAGATTATAGCTCCTCGACACGTTCAGATTATAGCTCCTCGACACGTTCAGATTATAGCTCCTCGACACGTTCAGATTATAGCTCATCGACACGTTCAGATTATAGCTCCTCGACACATTCAGATTATAGCTCCTCGACACATTATGTTATGTTCACTAATCTGAGGTATCAAGTGCCAGTCGCTCACTGGTAAACCTGTTGTGTTGGGCAACAGGGGTGTTACACACCATTCATCTAAAGAAAGAAAAGGAGTTGATAAATATAGTTCAGCCACCAAAGCATGCCAGTTAGCAAGCATCATGTTTGTCACCAAAACATTTATTTTTGCATGTTTACTTGGATAAGGTCAGTTCATTGCACAAAGGCTGAGCCTAACCCAGGATGACATGCTCCTGGGTTACCATACTCTTATCACTACCATCATCTTTTTCTCACTCCGGTACGAGGGTTCGAGGGTGAGAGTTTAAGCGGAAGTGGTGAGAGAGAAGCCAGGGCCATATTGTTGGCCGCAGCCTTTGTGCCATGGCTGGCCACACCCACCTGGATGGCCAGACTCCGCCCTAGAGCAGAGCAGGACTCACGGACCCGCCCACACCAGCTGCCATTGCTGCCTGCTTCACAGACCTGGTACACACACGGCGCATTGTACTGCATGACCCACCACGCACATCAATAGAGCCATCTCCCACTGGCCTACTATTGAAACAGGTGCATGACAGACTGCTAGAAGCCCTACATCAAGCCACTTACAGAGAGGTTATGCACAACTCATGTTGTTGTTGTTGTTGTTGTCTTTGTGGTTGTTGTTGTTGTTGATGTGTCGTTGTCTCCTCTTTCCCTCCTTTTATAGAGTACATTTTTGTTGGTTCTCTCTCTCACCCCAGATGCTAATGTTTTGAATGGAACAAATGTGTTTTTTCCTGCCAGAGATGGTAATGAGCGATACATGTCCTCTCCTTGTCCTTGTGTTTTGGAAAGCTAACTGTATGTCACATGGACTAGCACAGCCTCATCTCATTGCCTCCAGCACCATGCTGTGGTTGTTAATGTGAAACACAAAATGAGTGTCATTGCAATGCAGAAGAATTTACTCACTGTCTTTCTGAAAAATAAACAACCATAAAAGCACTGCACATACCAATAGTTAACGTACCAATAGTTGACGTATCAATAGTTAACGTACCAATAGTTAACGTACCAATAGTTAACGTACCAATAGTTGACGTACCAATAGTTAACGTGCCAATAGTTAACGTACCAATAGTTAACGTACCAATAGTTAACGTGCCAATAGTTAACGTACCAATAGTTAACGTGCCAGTAGTTAACGTACCAATAGTTAACGTGCCAATAGTTAACGTACCAATAGTTAACGTACCAATAGTTGACGTACCACTAGTTAACGTACCAGTAGTTAACGTACCAATAGTTAACGTGCCAATAGTTAACGTACCAATAGTTAACGTACCAATAGTTAACGTACCAATAGTTGACGTACCAATAGTTGACGTACCAATAGTTAACGTACCAATAGTTAACGTGCCAATAGTTAACGTACCAATAGTTAACGTACCAATAGTTAACGTACCAATAGTTGACGTACCAATAGTTAACGTACCAATAGTTAACGTGCCAATAGTTAACGTACCAATAGTTAACGTACCAATAGTTAACGTACCACTAGTTAACGTACCAGTAGTTAACGTACCAATAGTTAACGTGCCAATAGTTAACGTGCCAATAGTTAACGTGCCAATAGTTAACGTGCCAATAGTTAACGTACCAATAGTTGACGTACCAATAGTTAACGTGCCAATAGTTAACGTGCCAATAGTTAACGTGCCAATAGTTAACGTACCAATAGTTAACGTACCAATAGTTAACGTACCAATAGTTAACGTGCCAATAGTTAACGTGCCAATAGTTAACGTGCCAATAGTTAACGTGCCAATAGTTAACGTGCCAATAGTTAACGTACCAATAGTTAACGTGCCAATAGTTAACGTATCAATAGTTAACGTACCAATAGTTAACGTACCAATAGTTAACGTGCCAATAGTTAACGTACCAGTAGTTAACGTACCAGTAGTTAACGCACCAGTAGTTAACGCGCCAATAGTTAACGCACCAATAGTTAACGTACCAATAGTTAACGTACCAGTAGTTAACGTACCAATAGTTAACGTACCAATAGTTAACGTACCAATAGTTAACGTACCAGTAGTTAACGTCCCAATAGTTAACGTGCCAATAGTTAACGTGCCAATAGTTAACGTGCCAATAGTTAACGTGCCAATAGTTAACGTGCCAATAGTTAACGTGCCAATAGTTAACGTACCAATAGTTAACGTGCCAATAGTTAACGTATCAATAGTTAACGTACCAATAGTTAACGTACCAATAGTTAACGTGCCAATAGTTAACGTACCAGTAGTTAACGTACCAGTAGTTAACGCACCAGTAGTTAACGCGCCAATAGTTAACGCACCAATAGTTAACGTACCAATAGTTAACGTACCAGTAGTTAACGTACCAATAGTTAACGTACCAATAGTTAACGTACCAATAGTTAACGTACCAGTAGTTAACGTCCCAATAGTTAACGTGCCAATAGTTAACGTGCCAATAGTTAACGTGCCAATAGTTAACGTACCAATAGTTAACGTACCAATAGTTAACGTATCAATAGTTAACGTGCCAATAGTTAACATGCCAATAGTTAACGTACCAATAGTTAACGCACCAATAGTTAACGCGCCAATAGTTAACGCGCCAATAGTTAACGCGCCAATAGTTAACGTGCCAATAGTTAACGTGCCAATAGTTAACATACCAATAGTTAACGCACCAATAGTTAACGCGCCAATAGTTAACGCGCCAATAGTTAACGCGCCAATAGTTAACGCGCCAATAGTTAACGTGCCAATAGTTAACGTGCCAATAGTTAACGCGCCAATAGTTAACGCGCCAATAGTTAACGCGTCAATAGTTAACGTACCAATAGTTAACGTACCAATAGTTAACGTGCCAATAGTTAACGTACCAATAGTTAACGTACCAATAGTTAACGTGCCAATAGTTAACGTGCCAATAGTTAACGCACCAATAGTTAACGTACCAAATCAATACCAGGAATCTACTCTCCAGTGACGTCACTGAAGACCTTAGCTGCAGTGAGCAGTCCATTATGAAACCACCAGATATGACTGCTGTTGTCTAAGAGATGAGTGTGGCTGCTTCTCCAATGTGCACTTACTGTACCACCATCATCAGTAATATACCAGACATTGACCCCTGTCTTCTTTTCCGACTCTCCCTTGAACGTGAAGAAATGTGAAGAAGCGAAAGTACGACCCCAACGCCAGCGCCATATAAGGTTGGAGGAGAGGTCAGCGGGCACAGAGGGAACCTTCTGGGCTTCCTTAGTACTCTACAGCTGGACTGCACTTACTGCGGAGGATTCTTTTGGCATTAGATTTACTTGAAAAATACATAGAGGACAATTTAACATTATCCATCTTAGTCATGTAGAGATGTAGCCTTTTTCAACCCTAACAACCTAGCTAACAACCTCACCCACCTACCTAACAACCCACCTAACAGCCCCACCCACCTACCTAACAACCCACCTAACAACCCCACCCACCTACCTAACAACCCACCTAACAACCCCACCCACCTACCTAACAACCCACCTAACAACCCCACCCACCTACCTAACAACCCACCTACATAACAACCCCACCAACCTACATAACAACCCCACCCACCTACCTAACAACCCCACCCACCTACCTAACAACCCCACCCACCTACCTAACAACCCACCTAACAACACCACCCACCTACCTAACAACCCACCTAACAACACCACCCACCTACCTACCTAACAACCCACCTAACAACCCCACCCACCTACCTAACAACCCCACCCACCCACCTAACAACCCCACCCACCTACCTAACAACCCACCTAACAACACCACCCACCTACCTAACAACCCACCTAACAACCCACCTAACAACCCCACCCACCTACCTAACAACCCACCTAACAACCCCACCCACCTACCTAACAACCCACCTAACAACCCCACCCACCTACCTAACAACCCACCTAACAACACCACCCACCCACCTAACAACCCCACCCACCTACCTAACAACCCACCTAACAACCCCACCCACCTACCTAACAACCCACCTAACAACCCCACCCACCTACCTAACAACCCACCTAACAACCCCACCCACCTACCTAACAACCCACCTAACAACCCCACCCACCTACCTAACAACCCACCTAACAACCCCACCCACCTACCTAACAACCCACCTAACAACCCCACCCACCTACCTAACAACCCCACCAACCCACCTAACAACCCACCTACCTAACAACCCCACCCACCTACCTAACAACCCACCTAACAACCCCACCCACCTACCTAACAACCCACCTAACAACACCACCCACCTACCTAACAACCCACCTAACAACCCCACCCACCTACCTAACAACCCACCTAACAACCCCACCCACCTACCTAACAACCCCACCCACCTACCTAACAACCCACCTAACAACCCCACCCACCTACCTAACAACCCACCTAACAACCCCACCCACCTACCTAACAACCCCACCAACCCACCTAACAACCCACCTACCTAACAACCCCACCCACCCACCTAACAACCCACCTACCTAACAACCCCACCCACCCACCTAACAACCCCACTCACCTAACAACCCCACCAACCCACCTAACAACCCACCTACCTAACAACCCCACCCACCCACCTAACAACCCACCTAACAACCCACCCACCTAACAACCTACCTAACAACCACACCCACCTACCGAACAACCCCACCAATGGCGGACTGGCCGTCGGGAGCACCGGGACATTCCCGGTGGCCTGAGGGTCGTTTTGGCCTGCCGTGAATAGTCAACTTGACCAGCGATAATATAGCAAGCAGGAATGAGTTAACGGAGAATCCACGAATCAGGCGCAACTCTCACACTTTCTCTGCAGTGTCCCCTTGACAAAAATGACCTCAGGTCTCTCCACGACGCACATAGCAACCGTCTACCTGCTTCTCTACCGATAACATTTTAGACAAGTCGCACGGCGAAATGGACGGTCAGAAAAGGAAAAGTGGAGCAGAGAGGGAGAGAATAAAAAAGAGAAAGGCCCTTACCACAGTCAAAAACACTAGCTGAAACACACACACGACACCCAGCATGGCTAGCTAAGTAGCCTAGCTAATAATAGTGACACAATGGCAGGTACGCTAAACAGTTTGCACGTCTTACGTCTTCGTGGAAGAATTATATCATAGCAATGAGTGCAACATAGCGATCATAATATGACATTGAAGGCAATATGTTTCAACTAGTAAAACATAGTAAACCTAGACTATGGACTTGCCGGCATTCGGTCATGACTCATGCCACATAAGCTGGGGAAAGTGCACATACACTGTACAGCGAAACAGGCTACAGTAACGTAACCATAATACATCCATGAACATAACACAGTAGCCTGTGTGACACAGCACAGGCATTGACATAGACCATTAGCGCCATTAGTACCAGCATTACAAGTTACTACAATAATATACAGCTCTGGGGGGAAATTAAGAGACTATTCTTAATTTTTTCCAGAGCGGTATTAATGTAGCCTACTGATACACTACTGATAGTATGATAATAGAGTATTTTCTTTGTAAAGGTGGAGGAGGAAGCAGCAGCAGCACTAGAGCGTCAGGTGCTCCTGCAGAACTGGAGATGGTGGTCAGTTCAGAGTCAGACTCAGAGCAGGAACCTTCAGGTGCTCCTGCAGAACGTGGAGATGGTGGTCAGTTCAGAGTCAGACTCAGAGCAGGAACCTTCAGGTACAACTTAAGAGCACAAACCTAAACATGGAGGCTATGATTTTAGATTAATATGTGCTTTATTTATGAGATTATCAGTAGGACTGTAATCGGGGGGGCATACCTTGTACATTTGTATGTGCTATGATTGGTGTATTCCTAGTGAGTTTTTGAGGGTCCACCCATAGCCATAGCATACCTTGAAAACTCAGTGTTCAGAGAGGCTACTTGTTGGTCAGTCCCAAATGTTTGCATTTTGTAATGTGAATAACTTTCTTCCCAGATCAACATAGTGGACACATTTATAACTAGTTTGGTACCCGTTACATAAACAAATAGGGTTAGCCTACAAAATTAGCGGTCTGGTGGTTTGCGTGAACAGGGTGGCCTGGGTCAAATTCCCGGCCTGAATTATTGTTTCAGTGCGCCCCTGAACCCCACCACCTAACAACCCCACCCACCTAACAACCCCACCCACCTAACAACCCCACCCACCTAACAACCCCACCACCTCACAACCCCACCACCTCACAACCCCACCCAACTGCCTAACAACCCACCCACCTATCTAACCCCACCCACCTAACAACCACACCCACCTACCTAACAACCCAACCACCTAACAACCCCACCCACCTACCTAACAACCCAGCTAACAACCCCACCCACCTTCCTAACAACCCCACCCACGTACCTAACAACCCCACCCACCTACCTAACAACCCCACCCACCTACCTAACAACCCCACCCACGTACCTAACAACCCCACCCACCTACCTAACAACCCCACCCACCCACCTAACAACCCACCTACCTAACAACCCCACCCACCTACCTAACAACCCACCCACCTACCTAACAGCCCCACCCACCCACCTACCTAACAACCCACCTACCTAACAACCCACCTAACAACCCCACCCACTTACCTAACAACCCCACCTACCTACCTAACAACCCCACCCACCCACCTAACAACCCCACCCACCTACCTAACAACCCACCTAACAACCCCACCCACCTACCTAACAACCCCACCCACCCACCTAACAACCCCACCCACATACCTAACAACCCATCTAACAACCCCACCCACCTAACAACCCCACCCACCTAACAACCCACCTACCTAACAACCCACCTAACAACCCCACCCACCTACCTAACAACCCCACCCACCTAACAACCCACCTACCTAACAACCCACCTAACAACCCCACCCACCCACCTAACAACCCACCTAACAACCCACCCACCTAACAACCTACCTAACAACCACACCCACCTACCGAACAACCCCACCAATGGCGGACTGGCCGTCGGGAGCACCGGGACATTCCCGGTGGCCTGAGGGTCGTTTTGGCCTGCCGTGAATAGTCAACTTGACCAGCGATAATATAGCAAGCAGGAATGAGTTAACGGAGAATCCACGAATCAGGCGCGACTCTCACACTTTCTCTGCAGTGTCCCCTTGACAAAAATGACCTCAGGTCTCTCCACGACGCACATAGCAAGCGTCTACCTGCTTCTCTACCGATAACATTTTAGACAAGTCGCACGGCGAAATGGACGGTCAGAAAAGGAAAAGTGGAGCAGAGAGGGAGAGAATAAAAAAGAGAAAGGCCCTTACCACAGTCAAAAACACTAGCTGAAACACACACACTGACACACACACGACACCCAGCATGGCTAGCTAAGTAGCCTAGCTAATAATAGTGACACAATGGCAGGTACGCTAAACAGTTTGCACGTCTTACGTCTTCGTGGAAGAATTATATCATAGCAATGAGTGCAACATAGCGATCATAATATGACATTGAAGGCAATATGTTTCAACTAGTAAAAAATAGTAAACCTAGACTATGGACTTCCAGGCATTCGGTCATGACTCATGCCACATAAGCTGGGGAAAGTGCACATACACTGTACAGCGAAACAGGCTACAGTAACGTAACCATAATACATCCATGAACATAACACAGTAGCCTGTGTGACACAGCACAGGCATTGACATAGACCATTAGCGCCATTAGTACCAGCATTACAAGTTACTACAATAATATACAGCTCTGGGGGGAAATTAAGAGACTATTCTTAATTTTTTCCAGAGCGGTATTAATGTAGCCTACTGATACACTACTGATAGTATGATAATAGAGTATTTTCTTTGTAAAGGTGGAGGAGGAAGCAGCAGCAGCACTAGAGCTTCAGGTGCTCCTGCAGAACTGGAGATGGTGGTCAGTTCAGAGTCAGACTCAGAGCAGGAACCTTCAGGTGCTCCTGCAGAACGTGGAGATGGTGGTCAGTTCAGAGTCAGACTCAGAGCAGGAACCTTCAGGTGCTCCTGCAGAACGTGGAGATGGTGGTCAGTTCAGAGTCAGACTCAGAGCAGGAACCTTCAGGTACAACTTAAGAGCACAAACCTAAACATGGAGGCTATGATTTTAGATTAATATGTGCTTTATTTATGAGATTATCAGTAGGACTGTAATCGGGGGGGCATACCTTGTACATTTGTATGTGCTATGATTGGTGTATTCCTAGTGAGTTTTTGAGGGTCCACCCATAGCCATAGCATACCTTGAAAACTCAGTGTTCAGAGAGGCTACTTGTTGGTCAGTCCCAAATGTTTGCATTTTGTAATGTGAATAACTTTCTTCCCAGATCAACATAGTGGACACATTTATAACTAGTTTGGTACCCGTTACATAAACAAATAGGGTTAGCCTACAAAATTAGCGGTCTGGTGGTTTGCGTGAACAGGGTGGCCTGGGTCAAATTCCCGGCCTGAATTATTGTTTCAGTGCGCCCCTGAACCCCACCACCTAACAACCCCAACCACCTAACAACCCCACCCACCTAACAACCCCACCCACCTAACAACCCCACCACCTCACAACCCCACCCAACTGCCTAACAACCCACCCACCTATCTAACCCCACCCACCTAACAACCACACCCACCTACCTAACAACCCAACCACCTAACAACCCCACCCACCTACCTAACAACCCAGCTAACAACCCCACCCACCTTCCTAACAACCCCACCCACTTACCTAACATCCCACCTAACAACCCCACCCACCTACCTAACAACCCCACCCACCTACCTAACAACCCCACCCACCCACCTAACAACCCCACCCACGTACCTAACAACCCCACCCACCTACCTAACAACCCCACCCACCCACCTAACAACCCACCTACCTAACAACCCCACCCACCTACCTAACAACCCACCCACCTACCTAACAGCCCCACCCACCTACCTAACAACCCACCTACCTAACAACCCACCTAACAACCCCACCCACTTACCTAACAACCCCACCTACCTACCTAACAACCCCACCCACCCACCTAACAACCCCACCCACCTACCTAACAACCCACCTAACAACCCCACCCACCTACCTAACAACCCCACCCACCCACCTAACAACCCCACCCACCCACCTAACAACCCCACCCACATACCTAACAACCCATCTAACAACCCCACCCACCTAACAACCCCACCCACCTAACAACCCACCTACCTAACAACCCACCTAACAACCCCACCCACCTACCTAACAACCCACCTAACAACCCCACCCACTTACCTAACAACCCCACCTACCTACCTAACAACCCCACCCACCCACCTAACAACCCCACCCACCTACCTAACAACCCACCTAACAACCCCACCCACCTACCTAACAACCCCACCCACCCACCTAACAACCCCACCCACCCACCTAACAACCCCACCCACATACCTAACAACCCATCTAACAACCCCACCCACCTAACAACCCCACCCACCTAACAACCCACCTACCTAACAACCCACCTAACAACCCCACCCACCTACCTAACAACCCCACCCACCTACCTAACAACCCCACCCACCTAACAACCCACCTACCTAACAACCCACCTAACAACCCCACCCACCCACCTAACAACCCCACCCACCTACCTAACAACCCACCTAACAACCCCACCCACCTACCTAACAACCCCACCCACCTACCTAACAACCCCACCCACCCACCTAACAACCCCACCCACCTACCTAACAACCCACCTAACAACCCCACCCACCCACCTAACAACCCCACCCACCTACCTAACAACCCCACCCACCCATCTAACAACCCCACCCACATACCTAACAACCCATCTAACAACCCCACCCACCTACCTAACAACCCCACCACCTAACAACCCACCTACCTAACAACCCACCTACCGGGCCTCCCGGGTGGCGCAGTGGTCTAAGGCACTGCAGCGCAGTGCTAGCTGTGCCACCAGAGATTCTGGATTCGAGCCCAGGCTCTGTCGCGGCCGGCCGCGACCGGGAGGTCCATGGGGCGACGCACAATTGTCACAGCCTTCTCCGGGTTAGGGAGGGTTTGGCCGGCAGGCACACTAGCGACTTCTGTGGTGAGGCGTAGTGCACGCCGACCAGGTCGCCAGGTGTACGGTGTTTCCTCCGACACATTGGTGCGGCTGGCTTCCAGGTTGGATGTGCGTTGTGTCAAGAAGCAGTGCGGCTTGGTTGGGTTGTGTTTCGGAGGACGCATGGCTCTCGACCTTCGCCTCTCCCGAGTCCGTACGGGAGTTGCAGCGATGAGACAAGACTGTAACTACTACCAATTGGATACCACGAAATTGGGGAGAAAAAAGGGGTAAGAAATAAATAAATTACAAATAAAACCATCTACCTAACAACCCAACCTACCTAAAAACCCCAACCTACCTAACAACCCAACCTACCGAACAACCCCAACCACCGAACAACCCAACCTACCTAACAACCCCAACCACCTAACAACCCAACCTACCTAACAACCCAACCTACCTAACAACCCAACCTACCTAACAACCCCAACCACCTAACAACCCAACCTACCGAACAACCCCAACCACCGAACAACCCCAACCACCGAACAACCCAACCCACCTAACAACCCAACCTACCTAACAACCCAACCTACCTAACAACCCAACCTACCTAACAACCCAACCTACCTAACAACCCAACCCACCGAACAACCCAACCCACCGAACAACCCAACCCACCGAACAACCCAACCCACCTAACAACCCAACCCACCTAACAACCCAACCCACCTAACAACCCAACCCACCTAACAACCCAACCCACCTAACAACCCAACCTACCTAACAACCCAACCTACCTAACAACCCAACCTACCTAACAACCCAACCCACCGAACAACCCAACCCACCGAACAACCCAACCCACCTAACAACCCAACCTACCTAACAACCCAACCCACCTAACAACACCACCCTGATATCTATAGCCACAGAACTCCCCTCTTCTGATCGCCAGTCCACAGTGGTTCAGGCGGAAAACACACCATTCTATTGTCTCACCAGGCATGATTTCCCTCACAGAGCTTGCAGCTCGCTGGCCCTGGCATGCGGAGCCCACACAGCAAAAAAAGAGAAATCTACTGAATCATCAAATGGAAGAGATAGCCTCATAAAAATGGGAAATGCAGACCACATTCAATAAATGGAAATATACATTGGGCAAGATTGTACATAAAAGAGGAACAAGAGTCCAGCTTCTGAATTATAACATCATTTCTGCTTTGGGTTTATTTTAAGCATGTTGTATAGCGGGTGTTTATGGTAATGTTAATGAAAAACAGTAACGGAATTATGATTTGGTCCAAAATGCTATGGATAACCAGAGAATGTAATGCTCTACCTATTAGGTGTCCAGCAAAGTTATCACTCGTTACACACTGTATTTATCCAATTAAGAGGTCAAGGGTCAGGGTCAGTATACATGGGACAGAGCAGAGGGTTTGGGGTGTTAGGGGTGTCTTCTCTAGAGGTCAGATTTAGGGGTGTCTTCTCTAGAGGTCAGGGCATAGTGATAATGACAAAAAGATAGATCACACATGACACAGTCTATGAATGATGTCATCGGGTTCCTTAAGTACTTCCAGTAGTGACTCAAAATCCAAAGAATCAATCAGGTGGAATGTCTGGATGTTGTCGCACACAGAGCACTTTCCCCATAGTCTGTTCCTCTCTCTCCCAGCGCTGCAGAAGGACACACAGTGTGTCCCTGCAGACTAGTTCCACCTGTCTGATCCAGGTGGTGTCACTATTTAACAGTCCTCATCAACACCCACTATACTGGCTGGCTTGTGCTCTCGTAAACTCTTACAAGAAATCAAGTTCAGCTCTGCTGGTACGCTGCATGTATTCACACTATAGTGGGCTTATACTTCTTTAAGGGAGTCCCAAATACGCAAGATAAAATATGCTGCTAAAGATAGGTGCATGTCAACAAACAAAATATTAAACTTTTATTTCTATGCAAAGAAAGATATTGCACAAACGTATGGGGTTATTACATGTAATAATGATATCAGTATAAACATGGAATAAAAAACCTCTGCGAATCAGCCAACATTTTGTTTTCAGCTATTCCCACATCTCATTTCAAAGTACTGAAATAAAGAATGACAATGCATAATTGAATCAACATGTCCAAGTGAAAAGCGAAAGAGCATCCTTTTACATTTGTGGAATCGAAGAAAATATATATTTTGTGTGTTTTTTCAACCTATCTAAAATGACTATTCTAAATCTGACATACTGTATGTGCCGAGGCCTCAACAGGTTAGTTTTCCAGGACTTTAGTTTCCAGCTCAGCTGACAGACAGTTGGTGTGTTCCAAGTGCTGCCATAGCACTGGCATTGTGTAAACCTCCATGTTAGTCATCATCTCGTGTCCCTATCAACACTGCATCATGTACAGTTGGACCGACGAATAAACGACTGAAATATTTTATCCAAGGACCTCTTGTCTTTCTTATGAGCCTGAGTACTAGTAGTACATATCTGGCCTAAATTATACAGGCAATGTACACCATAAACGAGTTTAGAGCAACCAACTTGATTCTGTATATAAATCCATTATGTAATACTGTCCATATCCTGTTCTCAGACGTGTTGAATAGGAACATGAATGTGAATGTATTATAAATATATATATGTATTATAAATTATTTTCTACAGTGAGGGAAAAAAGTATTTGATCCCCTGCTGATTTTGTACGTTTGCCCACTGACAAAGAAATTATCAGTCTATAATTTTAATGGTAGGTTTATTTGAACAGTGAGAGACAGAATAACAACAAAAATATCCAGAAAAATGCATGTCAAAAATGTTATAAATTGATTTGCATTTTAATTAGGGAAATAAGTATTTGACCCCTTCTCAATCAAAAAAGATTTCTGGCTCCCAGGTGTCTTTCATACAGGTAACGAACGGAGATTAGGAGCACACTCTTAAAGGGAGTGCTCCTAATCTCAGTTTCTTACCTGTATAAAAGATACCTGTCCACAGAAGCAATCAATCAATCAGATTCCAAACTCTCCACCATGGCCAAGACCAAAGAGCTCTCCAAGGATGTCAGGGACAAGATTGTAGACCTACACAAGGCTGGAATGGGCTACAAGACCATCGCCAAGCAGCTTGGTGAGAAGGTGACAACAGTTTCTGTGATTATTCGCAAATGGAAGAAACACAAAAGAACTGTCAATCTCCCTCAGCCTGGGGCTCCATGCAAGATCTCACCTCGTGGAGTTGCAATGATCATGAGAACGGTGAGGAATCAGCCCAGAACTACGCAGGAGGATCTTGTCAATGATCTCAAGGCAGCTGGGACCATAGTCATCAAGAAAACAATTGGTAACACACTATGCCGTGAAGGACTGAAATCCTGCAGCGCCCGCAAGGTCCCCCTGCTCAAGAAAGCACATATACATGCCCGTCTGAAGTTTGCCAATGAACATCTGAATGATTCAGAGGACAACTGGGTGAACGTGTTGTGGTCAGATGAGACCAAAATGGAGTTCTTTGGCATCAACCCAACTTGCCGTGTTTGGAGGAGGAGGAATGCTGCCTATGACCCCAAGAAACCATCCCCATCGTCAAACATGGAGGTGGAAACATTATGCTTTGGGGGTGTTTTTCTGCTAAAGGGACAGGACAACTTCACCGCATCAAAGGGACGATGGACGGGGCCATGTACCGTCAAATCTTGGGTGAAAACCTATTGAAAATGGGTCGTGGATGGGTATTCCAGCATGACAATGACCCAAAACACACGGCCAAGGCAACAAAGGAGTGGCTCAAGAAGAAGCACATTAAGGTCCTGGAGTGGCCTAGCCAGTCTCCAGACCTTAATCCCATAGAAAATCTGTGGAGGGAGCTGAAGGTTCGAGTTGCCAAACGTCAGCCTCGAAACCTTAATGACTTGAAGAAGATCTGCAAAGAGGAGTGGGACAAAATCCCTCCTGAGATGTGTGCAAACCTGGTGGCCAACTACAAGAAACGTCTGACCTCTGTGATTGCCAACAAGGGTTTTGCCACCAAGTACTAAGTCATGTTTTGCAGAGGGGTCAAATACTTATTTCCCTCATTAAAATGCAAATCAATTCATAACATTTTTGACATGCGTTTTTCTGGATTTTTTTGTTGATATTCTGTCTCTCACTGTTCAAATAAACCTACCATTAAAATTATAGACTGATCATTTCTTTGTCAGTGGGCAAACGTACAAAATCAGCAGGGGATCAAATACTTTTTTCCCTCACTGTATGTCATGAAAAGAAAACTGCATCATCAGCCAGGAAGTGCAGCTCAAACTCCTGTAAGTGAAGTCTTCCAAAGTCTTGATGCTTCTGTCACACATGTACAGTATAACAACCACTTTCCTCATGTTTATACTGTCTAAATTAATAGTGAGTCCTGAACTTCCTTCTTATAATCGCTCTATCATTTTGATTTGAACTTTACTATTCCTAATTTGTACCCTGATGTGATTGCTTTCCTTTATTTGAAAGACAATTCTAGTGTCTTCTTATCCAACCTGGTCTCAGAGAAGTTCGTATTATTCTGTACGTAAATCCGCGCCGTTCCATTTAGTGTGATATGATACGTTTCGTATGGTATGTATTAATTTGTGGACGTCCGTCACTCATTTCGTATGATATGTTACGAATTACAATTTGGATTACGCCAAATAAAACGGGTGTAAACTTGACCGTGAAATGCTGTCTTACGAGCCCTTCTCAAAGATGAAGAGTTAAACATTTATAATTAAAATAAAAAAACACAAAGGGCCTCCCGAGTTGTGCAGCGGTCCAAGGCACTGCATTGCAGTGTTGCGGCGTCACTACAGCTTAGGGTTTGATCACAACCGGTTGTGACCGGGAGTCCCATAGGGCGGCGCACAATTGGCCCAGCGTCGTCCGGGTTAGGGGAGGGTTTGGCCAGGGGGGGCTTTACTTGGCTTATTGCACGCTAGTGACTCCTTGTGGCGGGCTGAGCGCCTGCAGACTGACTTAAGGTCGTCAGTTGAACAGTGTTTCCTCCGACACATTGCTGCAGCTGGCTTCCGGGTTAAGCGAGCGGATGTTATTAAGCGCGGTTTGGAGGAGGAGGCCTGACTCGACCGTGGCCTCTCCTGAGGCCGTTGGGGAGTTGCAGCGATGAGACAAGATCGTAATATCCCGAAATTGGGGAGAAAAAGGGGGTAACATTACTAAAAAACTAATAATAATAAGAACACAAGAGGAATAAAATACACAAGAATGGAGCTACATACAGGAAGTACCAGTACCAGATCAATGTGGAGCTATATACAGAGAGTACCAGTACCAGATCAATGTGGAGTTATATACAGAGAGTACAAGTACCAGATCAATGAGGAGCTATATACAGGAAGTACCAGATCAATGTGGAGCTTTATACAGGAAGTACCAGTACCAGATCAATGTGTAGCTATATACAGGGAGTACCAGTACCAGATCAATGAGGAGCTATATACAGGGAGTACCAGTACCAGATAAATGTGCAGGGGTACGAGATATTTGAGGTAGATATGTACATGAAGGCAGGATAAAGATAATAGGCATCAGGATAGATAATAATACGGTATTTGAGGTAGATATGTACATGAAGGCAGGGTAAAGATAATAGGCATCAGGATAGATAATAATAAGGTATTTGAGGTAGATATGTACATGAAGGCAGGGTAAAGATAATAGGCATCAGGATAGATAATAATAAGAACAGAGTAGCAGCAGCAAATTAAGAGTGTAAAAGTGTGTGTGTGTGTGTTTGTGTGTGTGTGTGTGTGTGTGGGTGAGTGAGTGTATATATAGTGTGTATATACAGTATAGTCTTGTGAGTGTGCATAGAGTCAGTGCAAGATAGTCTGGGTAACCATCAACTATTAAGCAATCTTATGGCTTGGGGGTAGAAGCTGTCTCGGAGCCTGTTGTTCCGCGAGCCGATGCTCCGGTACCATTTGCTGGACGGTAGCAGAGTGAAGAGTCTATGGTTTAGGTGGCTGGAGTCGGGCAATTTTTGGGGCCTTCCTCTGACACCGCCTGGTATAGAAGACCTGGATGGCAGGGAGCTCGGGCACCCGTGATGTACTGGGCTGTCCGCATTACCCTCTGTAGCACTTTGTGGCCGAGTGTAGTGGATTTGCCATACCAGGCGGTGCTGCAGCCAGTCAAGATGCTTTCTATGGTGAAGCTGTAGAATTTTTTCAGGATCTGAGGGCCCTTGCCAAATAATTTCAGCCTCCTGAGGGGGAAGAGGTGCTGTCGTACCCTCTTCACGACTCTGTGGGTTTGTGTGGACCATGTTAATTCCTTAGTGATGCAGACACTGAGGAACTTGAAGCTCTCGACCCGCTCCACTACAGCCCCGTCGATGTGGATGGGGGCGTGCTCGCCCCTCTTTCTCCTGTAGTCCATCCAGCTGCTTGACAAAGAGAAGTTTTTTATTATTTTACAGACAACCTTTAGACTGAATATTGATTAATTGTCCCCATGGGGCATGAAATGTGGTTTAACCCATTTATGGTGCATTAACATACTGTAGTATCTTGTCAACAATTCAATCATGTTTTTCACCAAAGTAAGTATTTTTAATAAAAACTACATGTACCCTATTCTTAGTCCACCGTACTTTTTACTGACATATCAACCACCTGGTTAAGAACATTTTTACAAGATTCTTGTTTTTTTATCCATTTTACATTTTGACTATTTATTTTCATATTCCTACTATTCAAGGTCTCTACTAACAGGAATGGTGCTATATTAATACCTCACCAATTGAATTCCTGACTTTTATCCAACATCTTTGTTGACAGATTTTGAGTTTTCTTACAGCCCTCTGAATGGGAAAAGTTAAAGTGCCACAACACTAAACTCCAGCAACACAATATCATATCATAGCATGTTAATTGATGCAGGAGGGTTAGGGGAGTTGACCAATCAGGTTCAAGTGAAGGTTTGTTTCATATCCAATTCTAAATCCACTTTTAAAATATGCTCTACCATCCAGTTGAGAACAGGGTTAAAGGGCAACTCCACCACTTTTCAACATCATTTTCATTATCTCCAGCACAATACCACTGTATACATGTGTGAAAACGACACATTTCTACTTTTTGTACAAAGAAAATATATTAAAGTTCAAAAGTTCTAGCCGATGACGTCATCAAATGATAAAACATTTTAAAAACAGTGATTTTCAACAACAAAAAAACGATGAGATTCGTGGGGACGTGGCTAGCAAGAAAATAACCCTGCCTCTGGCTTGAAACTCTGTGTGGGTTTTGAAAATCACTGTTTGTTTTTTATCCAACCCTGTGATGTCACAGAGGTCTTCCTTCTCATCTTTCTAACCACAGATCATAGAAACATAAATGTGTAGACAATGGTTTGCTGCTGGAGAAAATGAATATGAGGTTGAAAAGTGGTGGAATTTCCCCTTTTTAACACTTTAACTGATTGAATCTAGGCCTTAGTGCCTGTATCTGGCACTTTTCTCTCCATTTTACAGTTTGGACATGGATACTTTTTAAAAGGAGACATCCTCGGCTCTGTCTGTGAGTACAGGACACACGCTGATCTGGTGCCTCCTTAGACAGTGTGTTGTGAGATGCTAACCACTATGTTGTGTGTTGATGTGCACTGAACCAGAACATATAAACACAACATGCAACAATTTCAAAGATTTTACTGAGTTACAGGTCATATAAGGAAATCGGTCAATTGAAATAAATAAATTAGGCCCTATTCTATGGATTTGACATAACTGGGAATACAGATATGCATATGTTGGTGACAAATACCTTTAAAAACAAAGTAGGGGTGTGGATCATAAAACCAGTCAGTATCTGGTGACCACCGTTCTCTTCATGCAGCGTGACACAGGCTGTGGAATGTTGTCCTGCTCCTCTTGAATGGCTGTGCAAAGTTGATGGATATTGGCGGGAACTGGAACATGCTGTCGTACACGTCGATCCAGAACATCCCAAACATGCTCAATGTCCTCGTGCTCAACACTGTATTAGTCAGTTATTGCAACATTGTGTTCTTTGCAATGTGTTCATTGGAGAGGTTGTCTCGATTTCTTACACACTCTCATTATTATTATTTTGCCGCCCCCCTCTAGCGCTTAAATTATTTAAATGTGCAGACTGCTATTTTTGATAGCATTTATACTTTTTGTACTACAACAATATTTAAATTAGCTCCCAAAGCATTTTAAATGGCAATAAAAATGCCATAGACTTAGATGGGGAAAATGTGGGCATTCTATACAGCTTTTTGATACTATTTATACTTTTTAAACTAAATGATTTAAAAAATGTGTATTAAAAGCTCCATAGCCTTTAATGGGAAATATATGGATTCACCACTCCTTTTGAACAATTTATGCTACAAAGACCAAACCAACATTGAAATGTACAGACCGACCCAATTTAGATTGCTTGTCAAAAGCTGTGTGATACTATTTATACTTTTTGAACTTAACAATTTAACATTTGCATAAATTAACATGGGTTTGAATGAGAACCATAGGAATATAGTTGTAGCTATTCAAAATGGCCCTGCTCCTTGATCAATTAAGCTACAAGACCAACTTTAAAACCTTCAGGCTATCCTAACTTCAAATTCTCTAAAACCTTTAGAAACACTTGTAATTTGCATAAATTAGCATAGAATTTAATGGGTTCAATGGCAACCATAAGAACACAGTGGTAGACATTTGAAAAAATGCTACTGCTCTTTAACCATTTCAGCTACAAACATTAAAACAACTTTAACATTGTCAAAACTTTTAGAAATTATAACTATTTAAATGAGCTAAATTAGCATAGCAATTACCCACCAACAGTAATAGTAACTCTTGAACCGGTCAATCTAGAGACACCAAACTAACATTCATATGTTACAGGCCCAATGCAAATGTTTTTATATCAATATCAAATCATTTCTGGGGAACAAAACAGTACCTTACTGTAATAGATTTCCATGAAAATGGGCTAAAATTGCTTTTAGCAAAATACTATTTCTCAAGCAAGAATTTTGCTAGGACTGTCTAGGAATGGTCTGAGTGGGGAGGGGAAAACTGAAACTAATTTGGAACTCTCTTTGTTATTGGTCTATTAACCAATTGATTGCATGGTGATGTCACCGTGGAAAGCCAAAACCCCTGCCCATGCAAACCTTCTCATTATAAGGTCCTGTGTAGAATGTATTTTCAACCAGCAACTATCAGGGAATAACACTGATCAAATGTTTTCACACTTTTACAGTGTTAGTTTCATCAGCTGTTCTACAATATGATATAGAATTTTGACTGCACTGGGCCTTTGTAAGGCTTTCCTAACCTTCAAGACAAGGGTTGCATTCCAAACACTTAACAGACACACCCTCTCCCCTCAGCCCTCAAATTAAGTGGACACTTCTGATGACGTATCGTTACGTCTGACAAGTATACACTTGCAGGGTAAGGGATGAACAATTGATTTTTAAATGGATCACCCTTGCCCTGGAAATTTGTCACTCGTTCATCCCACGACGATTGTGTTTTCTAGTGATGGGCGTTCCGGCTCTTTCAGTGAGCCGGCTTGTTCGGCTCAGCTCACCAAAAAGAGACGGCTCTTTTGGCTCCCAAACGGCTCTTTAAAAAATATATGTTTCGTATTTTTTCAAGTCAAACAGTTTGCGATAGTTTGGTGTTAAAATATAATATAACCAACTATAATTGGTGTTAAAACAATTCAAATTAAATTATTAAATGAAATCATACTCTACCTTAACCACAATGTATTTAAAAATGCATTGGTTTGTTATGAAAAAGAATGCTATAAAACATTTACATTTAAAGTATAACTTTTTAATGTATATAAACAAAGTGCATATAAATCTTACCATTCAAAACAAATACAATCTGAACAACATAATAGAATATTGCACCATATCAAATAAAAATAAATAACAATGTGCAAAACTGCAGCATCCCACTTAAAACATTAAACTAGTCCCTCTTTTCTCTCTCTTCTTTATTGACATGTTATAACCTGCAGCGCACAGCAATGCTGACCATATTTTGCTGACCACATTCAGAAATGCAAGCTGCCTCACTTTTGAGGCTCTGATGCGGTTTCTTCTCTCAGTAATTATTTGTCCCGTTTTCGAGAAGACCCTCTCAGAGGGAACGGATGTGGCCACTATGCAGAGTTTCCCTGTCATGACTTTAGTTAGCCGTGGGTAGACAGAGGCCGTGTTCTTCCACCAGCTCAGAGGATCTGCAGACTCCTCCAAATAGGATCGGACCTCCATTATGGCATCTGCTGAGGGATTCCTTCATGCTGCATCCCCAGTTGCTCTCTCGTCAAACAGCATCCAAACAGCAGACGTTTGTGGCACTACTGCTGGTGCTTCTGCTCCATCTGATCCCTCTTCTTCCTGTTGCCCTGGTGCCTGAGCCAGCTGACTGCTGGGGCTGGCCCTCCCTGCTGCTGAGGTTATTCTTTGAAGAGCCTCATCAATCGCTCTGGCATCACTGAAGGCTAACTTCTTAAATCTGGGGTCAAGTGCAGCGGTTTCTGATAGCACGTGATTATATTCCATTCTGTGGAACTTTCTGTCCATTGATGAACATAGGGTGTCCATCAACTCTGTCACATGTCCTGTGGTTACATTTTCTTCTCTCTGGTGGCTGGCTGTGATTCGCAGCAGACCCATACACTGGAGTATCATTTTTGAGGCTGTCACATAGCTGAAAAGAGAGAACAGTAGTTAGTTCAGGTTCGTGTTTTGTCTACTGATACTACATTCTCATCTACTGCTCATATACATATATAATACTGGATTAAATAATGATGTAGTAATAACTGCTTACTGTACCTCTCGCCACTGATCTCCACAGTGACCTGCTCAAAGGGTTCCAGGACTCGGCATACCTCCTCCACCACCTCCCATTCCTCTTGGGTCAGAGCATCAACAGGTGCATTGACAATGGCCAGAGTAGAGATAATGGCATCCTTTGACTCAAGAAACCGCTTCAACATATAAAATGTTGAATTCCACTTTGAAGTGCAGTCTTGTTTAGGCCTCAGCTCAGGCATCCCCATCTGGCGTTGTGTAGACTTTTTCAGCACCTACTGTGCTCCTGTGGAAGTATTCCACAGCTGCTTTCACTTCGTCCACAGTGGGCTTCATCACCTTCAGAGCATCTCTTACAATCAGGTTGATTGTGTGGGCAAGACATGGATGATGGGTCCATTTAAAAATTGTTCATGGCTTTGGTTATGTTAGCTGCATTGTTGCTAACACAGCAGACCACTTTTCCATCTACTTACCATTCTCTGGCCACTCTCAACAGTTCCTCTGCCAGGTTCTCTGAGGTGTGTCTGTCGCTGAACTCAAAGCAGTCCAGAAGACAGCTAGACATCGAAAAATCTTCAATGAAGTGACATGTAACCGACATGTAAGAAGCGGTTACCCTTGATGTCCAGCAGTCAGTGGTAAGGCAAACTGAAGTAGCTTTTTGGACTCTTTCCCTCACTGAAGCCTGTGTGCTCTCGTACAGATGTGGAATAAGTGATTTTGAACGGGTTTTCCTGCTTGGAATTGTCTACATTGGATTTAGACTATTGCTATCATTTCTAAAACCTGTCCTCCACGATCGAAAATGGCTGGAAATCGGTGGCAATCATTTTAGCCAATGCAATATCCATTTGGTCTTGTTTTGCTACAGACATTGGCATAAACTGGTCCATAGAAGACTGCGTTGCTGTGGGTTGCGGAGTAGGGCTACTGGACCGAGTGTATACATCTCTCCACCACTATCACTAGCAGGCCCGCTAGTTTCTCGACGCTCCGCTACAGTTAGCTTCACAGTTGGGTGCACAGTTCGCATATGCCGGTGTAGGTTGTGCATAGAACCTGCTCTATATGATATTTTATTTTGGGAAATTCTACACTATGCTCTAACATTGTCTACATTATTAAAATGCATCCAAATGCTACTGTGCTTCAGACTCATTTTCCAGCTGTTGTTTTCACAGCTGTCCTTCCTCTGTCTCCTCGGCTGCTAAGTGTGTGACTGTGAGTGAGTTGACTCGGCCCTCCCTCACGCATCTGTGGTTCATTGGTTGACACTGTTGTGTCTGATTGAGCAGACAGAACGAATGTGTGCGCTTGAGCATTTAGGCCTATCATTTTTTTTCGTTCTTTGAATTAGTTAATTCTATTCATTTAAATCTTTTGATTATTCATATCTTATTTTTTTATATTTTTTTAAATAAATAGATTCTGCTCTTCTGATATGCGATCCAGCTCGTTCGCGAACGACCCATCACTAGTGTTTTCAGCCACTGGTAGCTTGTGGGTGCTTTATATGCGCTACACTCAATTATGATTGCATGTCTACTTATATTAACTATATAATTATTAATATACGTCTACTGTATGATAGCTAGCAAATTAATTAGCTAACTAATGTTAGCCTGCCTAGCTAGAACTTCTGAAGAAGGAAACATTTTTTATTTCTACAATTTCCAAAAACTGACCAAACAAAAACAAATTACTTTTACGATACGTGTTTGTGCATTAGTAGCACAATTTGTAACTTATTTACATTCGTTTTTACTTACACTTGTATGTTGACTTTGAGGTTTTAAGTTTTTGGCGGCGTTTCAGGTCCCGATGTGAACATAATTGTACACTCGCAAACTCCATTAAAAACTAGGGCTGAGGGGCTGACGTTGCAAACTTCCCTTCCTTAGCTAATCATTTGGACCGACTACAAATATTGCCGCGGGGATTCCCCCAAAGCATGAGGCCGAGGGTAAGTGTGTCTTTTATGAGTTTGAAACACAGTCAAGCTAGCAAGCGCACACATTTTCTTCAAGAAATGTTCCTTTCTAGTTGGCAATGGGCGTAAGGAAAGCGAGAGTACTGTACTTGTGTTCTCGAAGGACTTCAAGTTGTTGATCAACTAAAATGACTCGTGGTTGTCATCGTGAAGAATACCGGATCGTTGGAAAACATTGATATTCCTGTAGCCTACTTTGTTACCCCTCCAAACGTGGATGTGAGATATCTGACGCACGTTTAAAACATCGAGCGCACAGGTTACCGAAAGGTAGGCCACTTTTCCTTACTTTTTTTTTGGGGGGGGGGGGGGGAGCATTTGTTCGAATTAACAGTAAACATAGTATTCTACACGGTATAGTCTATCTGTACAGTGAACACATTTTTATTGGTCAGCCATGAGTGAATTAATGTATACTTGTCATGGATTCTCATACATAGTTTAGCCTAATAATTAGACATATGGATATTTAAATATATATATATATTACAATTCTATTTAATTATGTGAGCCTAATCTTTGACAAAATGTCTTAAGCACCTGCTCTTCTATAGTGTGAGGTGATTTTTGCCCCCATACCCAGCCCCGTGATTTTAAAGTGAGGTACCTAGGGGTCCCCAGCACCCTGGTTTGGGTCTCCAGCCCCCTGGTTGAAAGTTGCTGGACTATTCAAGAGGTCTATCCATAGGCCTATATTTATTACACACTTGATAGATATCTTCAACTGACAACATATTATTACCATGTGCTGAGATTGTAAATGAACAATATGTATTTATAGTATCAATATCAAACATAGTGATCATGTTGGTTTTCATCATATTGGTTTTGCGACAGGAGATGGATTTCCAAAAGCTGCTATTGCGGGTGGAACAAGCCCTGAGCAGTGAAGAAGTACAAGCACTTGCCTTTCTTTGCAAAGATCTGCTTGAGAAAGACTGTAGCTCAGTGCCCACAGCAAGTAAACTCTTCTCTCTTCTGACGGAACAAGAACTGTTAACCACCGATCAGCTTTACTTGCTTGCTGATCTACTATGCACCATCCAGCGCCACAGCTTGATGCGAGAGCTTGGCCTCAACAACCAGCTTCCAACAACCAGCAGCCTCATCTCTCCTTATAGGTGAATATACAGGCCAGAGGTAGAAAAAGTACTTAATTGTCACACTTGAGTAAAAGTAAATGCTATACATCAAATTCCTTATATTAAGCAAACCAGACGGCACGATTTCCTAATTTTTATTTATTTTAGACAGCCAGGGGGACACTCAAAACATAATTTGCAAACTAAGCATTTGTGTTTAGTGAGTTTGCCAGATCAGAGGCAGTAGGGATGACCAGGGAAATTCTCTTGCTAAGTACGTGAATTGGACCATTTTCCTGTCCTGCTAAACATTCAAATTGTAACGAGTAAAATGTATGGAGTAAAAAGTACATTTAGTTTTTTTTTAAGTAAAAGTTGTCAAAAATATAAATTGTAAAGTACAGATACCCCCCAAAACGACTTAAGTAGTACTTTAAAGTATTTTTTACTTAAGTACTTTACAGCACTGTATTGGCCTCATTTACCACATCTGAATGGATACAACAGCTTTCCCCACAAATGAATAGCGATAAGTAGAAGTTTACATTTATAACACAAATGTAAACACTTATGTTGTTGTGTTACTGTTTCCCACATACAGAATACTGTCCTGTAATATGATGTTTTCTGAAAAAGTGTCTGAGTCATTGTATCCCACCATCTGCAGAAAGCTGCTGTATGACTTGTCAGAGAACACCACTGAAGACGAGTTGAGAGAGATTAAGTTCCTATTGGTTAACATACTCCCTCGTAGGAAACTGGAGGACAACGTGGTGAGTACGTCAAAACAGTCTGAAATTCAACATGTGTTGTCCAGAATAGGGTAGTAAACTTATATTATTTAGTGAAATATGAGTAGAAAGAATGCTTCATCTTGATGGACCAACTGACATTTACACATTTTGCTCTATTCTTTCAGACTACCTTGCAAGTATTCCTGGAAATGGAGAAAATTGATATTTTGAGTGTTATAAAACTAAACATAGTTGAAAGTATATTTGGAAGTGTCTGCCCCATGTTGAAAACAAGAATCAACCAGTTTAAGACACGGCAGGGTAAGTGTTTCAGTTTCTGTGAGTGACTAACAGATTCATTTCCCTAATAAAGTACTGACTGGCTGAACAATCCTTTTCATTGCCTGTGTATGCCTGTCAATGATTTAGTACAGTATTATGACTCAGATGTGTTATGCAATACTATATTCACTCAGGGCCAGTAAACCAAAAAACAGGGGTGGGATTGTTAAGACCAAGGTCTTCTTCTGCATGTCTTCCAGAAAACCAGGTAACAGAGAATGCTTTATTTCTTACATTATCTTGATATCCACCAGTCCTTATGAACATTTCTCAGTTTCCATCTTGATTATCATCACAGAATGTCATGACTATTATTTTCCATCAGGCTGTCTCCATGCTTCCAAGGAGACCTGTGTCATGTGGACTATCAGGTAGGAACTGTGACTACAGTAGATGTCAAATCTTCTTCAATATGTTATAAAACCTTTTATTTCTTTTTTCTTTTTCATTTAACCTTTTATTTAATTTGCTAAAACATGCGTCCATTTATTTTCCTGTTTGTCTTAGTCGAACAACGTGGACATTCTGACACAATGTTCTTTCCCTCTTCGTACTTCTCTTCAGCTTCACAGCCTTCAACTGAGGTCAGTGACTAATGTTCAGGGTCACAGCCTTCAACTGAGGTCAGTGACTAATGTTCAGGGTCACAGCCTTCAACTGAGGTCAGTGACTAATGTTCAGCTTCACAGCCTTCAACTGAGGTCAGTGACTAATATTCAGGGTCACCGCCTTCAACTGAGGTCAGTGACTAAGGTTCAGGGTCACAGCCTTCAGCGGAGGTCAGTGACTTTTTTATTTTTTATTTATTTAACCTTTATTTAACCAGGTAGGCAAATTGAGAACACGTTCTCATTTACAATTGCGACCTGGCCAAGATAAAGCAAAGCAGTTCGACACATACAACAACACATAGTTACACATGGAGTAAAACAAACATATAGTCAATAATACAGTGAAAAAAAATAAGTCTATATACAATGTGAGCAAGTGAGGTGAGATAAGGGAGGTGAAGGCAAACAAATATATGTATAAATAAATAAAAATATAAAAGGCCATGGAGGCGAAGTGAGTACAACACAGCAAGTAAAATAAAAACTAAAAAAACACTGGAATGGTTGGTTTGCAGTGGAAGAAAGTGCAAAGTAGAGACAGAAATAATGGGGTGCAAAGGAGCAAAATAAATTAATAAATAAATACAGTAGGTAAAGAGGTAGTTGTTTGGGCTAAATTGTAGATGGGTTATGTACAGGTGCAGTAATCTATGAGCTGCTCTGACAGCTGGTGCTTAAAGCTAGTGAGGGAGATAGGTGTTTCCAGTTTCAGAGATTTTTGTAGTTCGTTCCAGTCATTGGCAGCAGAGAACTGGAAGGAGAGGCGTCCAAAGGAAGAATTGGTTTTGGGGGTGACTAGAGAGATATACCTGCTGGAGCGCGTGCTACAGGTAGGTGCTGCTATGGTGACCAGCGAGCTGAGATAAGGGGGGACTTTACCTAGCAGGGTCTTGTAGATGACCTGGAACCAGTGGGTTTGGCGACGAGTATGAAGCGAGGGCCAGCCAACGAGAGTGTACAGGTCGCAGTGGTGGGTAGTATATGGGGCTTTGGTGACAAAACGGATGGCACTGTGATAGACTGCATCCAATTTATTGAGTAGGGTTTTGGAGGCTATTTTGTAAATGACATCACCGAAGTCGAGGATTGGTAGGATGGTCAGTTTTACAAGGGTATGTTTGGCAGCATGAGTAAAGGATGCTTTGTTGCGGAATAGGAAGCCAATTCTAGATTTGACTTTGGATTGGAGATGTTTGATGTGAGTCTGGAAGGAGAGTTTACAGTCTAACCAGACACCTAGGTATTTGTAGTTGTCCACATATTCTAAGTCAGAGCCGTCCAAAGTAGTGATGTTGGACAGGCGGGCAGGAGCAGGCAGCGATCGGTTGAAGAGCATGCATTTGGTTTTACTTGTATTTAAGAGCAGTTGGAGGCCACGGAAGGAGAGTTGTATGGCATTGAAGCTCGCCTGGAGGGTTGTTAACACAGTGTCAAAAGAAGGGCCAGAAGTATACAGAATAGTGTCGTCTGCGTAGAGGTGGATCAGAGAATCACCAGCAGCAAGAGCGACATCATTGATGTAAACAGAGAAGAGAGTCGGTCCAAGAATTGAACCCTGTGGCACCCCCATAGAGACTGCCAGAGGCCCGGACAACAGACCCTCCGATTTGACACACTGAACTCGATCAGAGAAGTAGTTGGTGAACCAGGCGAGGCAATCATTAGAGAAACCAAGGCTGTCGAGTCTGCCAATGAGGATGTGGTGATTGACAGAGTCAAAGGCCTTGGCCAGGTCAATGAATACGGCTGCACAGTATTGTTTCCTATCGATGGCGGTTACGATATCGTTTATGACCTTGAGCGTGGCTGAGGTGCACCCATGACCAGCTCTGAAACCAGATTGCATAGCGGAGAAGGTGTGGTGGGATTCGAAATGGTCGGTAATCTGTTTGTTGACTTGGCTTTCGAAGACCTTAGAAAGGCAGGGTAGGATAGATATAGGTCTGTAGCAGTTAGGGTCAAGGGTGTCCCCCCCTTTGAAGAGGGGGATAACCGCAGCTGCTTTCCAATCTTTGGGGATCTCAGACGACACGAAAGAGAGGTTGAAGAGGCTAGTAATAGGGGTGGCAACAATTTCAGCAGATAGTTTTAGAAAGAAAGGGTCCAGATTATCTAGCCCGGCTGATTTGTAAGGGTCCAGATTTTGCAGCTCATTTAGAACATCAGCTGACTGTATTTGGGAGAAAGAGAAATGGGGAAGGCTTGGGCGAGTAGCAGAGGGGAGGGCAGTGCTGTTGTCCGGGGTAGGGGTAGCCAGGTGGAAAGCATGGCCAGCCGTAGAAAAATGCTTATTGAAATTCTCAATTATAGTGGATTTGTCGGTGGTGACAGTGTTTCCTATCTTCAGAGCGGTTGGAAGCTGGGAGGAGGTGTTCTTATTCTCCATGGACTTTACGGTGTCCCAGAACTTTTTTGAATTTGTGTTGCAGGAAGCAAATTTCTGCTTGAAAAAGCTAGCCTTGGCTGTTCTAACTGCCTGTGTATATTGGTTTCTGGCTTCCCTGAAAAGTTGCATATCACGGGGGCTGTTCGATGCTAATGCAGAACGCCATAGGATGTTTTTCTGTTGGTTAAGGGCAGTCAGGTCAGGAGAGAACCAAGGGCTATATCTGTTCCTGGTTCTAAAGTTATTGAATGGGGCATGCTTATTCAAGATGGTGAGGAAGGCATTTTAAAAAAAATGACCAGGCATCCTCTACTGACGGGATGAGATCAATATCCTTCCAGGATACCCCGGCCAGGTCGATTAGAAAGGCCTGCTCGCTGAAGTGTTTCAGGGAGCGTTTGACAGTGATGAGTGGAGGTCGTTTGACCGCTGACCCATTACGGATGCAGGCAATGAGGCAGTGATCGCTGAGATCTTGGTTGAAAACAGCAGAGGTGTATTTGGAGGGCAAGTTTGTTAGGATGATATCTATGAGGGTACCCGTGTTTACGGAATTGGGGTGGTACCTGGTAGGTTCATTGATAATTTGTGTGAGATTGAGGGCATCAAGCTTAGATTGTAGGGTGGCTGGGGTGTTGAGCATGTTCAAATTTAGGTCGCCTAGCAGCACGAGCTCTGAAGATAGATGGGGGGCAATCAGTTCACATATAGTGTCCAGAGCACAGCTGGGGGCAGAGGGTGGTCTATAGCAGGCGGCAACGGTGAGAGACTTGTTTTTAGAGAGGTGGATTTTTAAAAGTAGAAGTTCAAATTGTTTGGGAACAGACCTGGATAGTATAACAGAACTCTGCAGGCAGTCTTTGCAGTAGATTGCAACACCGCCCCCTTTGGCCGTTCTATCTTGTCTGAAAATCTTGTAATTGGGGATGAAAATGTCTGAATTTTTGGTGGTCTTTCTAAGCCAGGATTCAGACACGGCTAAAACATCCGGGTTGGCAGAGTGTGCTAAAGCAGTGAACAAAACAAACTTAGGGAGGAGGCTTCTAATGTTAACATGCATGAAGCCAAGGCTATTACGGTTACAGAAGTCATCAAAAGAGAGCGCCTGGGGAATAGGAGTGGAGCCAGGTACTGCAGGGCCTGGATTCACCTCTACATCACCAGAGGAACAGAGGAGGAGTAGGATAAGGGTACGGCTAAAAGCTATGAGAATTGGTCGCCTAGAGCTACTAGAGCAGAGAGTAAAAGGAGGTTTCTGGGGGCGATAAAATAGTTTAAAGGAATAATGTACAGACAAAGGTATGGTAGGATGTGAATACAGTGGAGGTAAACCTAGGTATTGAGTGATGATGAGAGAGATATTGTCTCTAGAAACATCATTGAAACCAGGTGATGTCATCGCATATGTGGGTGGTGGAACTGAGAGGTTGGATATGGTATAGAGAGCAGGGCTAGAATCTCTACAGTGAAATAAGCCAATAAACACTAACCAGAACAGCAATGGACAAGGCATATTTACATTAAGGAGAGGCATGCTAATCGAGTGATCAATAAGGGTCCAGTGAGTAGAGGTTGGTTGGGGTCGTGGCGATCCAGACAGCTGGCCGGGTATATGGCTATCGGTAGCAGCATAGGATGGAGGTCTGTTTGTAGATACCTCGTGCGTTTCCGTCGGTAGGTTAGTGGGGTTCCGTGTAGTGGGGTTCCGTGTGGTAGAGGGGATCAATCCAAATTGGCAAAATAGATATAGTGACCCAAGGAAAAAAAAATAAAAAATAAATAATAATAATAATAATAGTTGTCCGATATACTTGTTCAAATAGCAGCCGATAAGACAGCTAACGATTAGCGGGCCTCAGATGAGCGTTCAGGTAACGTCGGGACGGAGGTGCCAGTTGGATAAATCCCTCGGGCAGATAACTTCGGCAGTCAGTCGCGGCAGTCAGTCGTGAAGGCCCGGTGGGGTTCCGTATCTGCAGCAGCAACAAAAGAAACGGGTCCGGATGGTGATGGAACTCCTCAGCTGGCTAGCTCCAGAATGATTTGAGTTTGCTCCGGGGTCGACGTAAGCCAATAGTCACACGGTTTGCAGCTAGCTAGCTGCGAAATCAAGGTGCAAGTGTCCAGAGCCTGCGGCTGGAATCCGGGGAAACTGAGAGAAAAAGAGTCCCGGAATGCTCCGGTCCGAGTCGCGTTGCACAAAAGTGCCGGTAGATTATCGAGCTAAAGGAATAGCTGATGACCACTAAACGTGGGCAGCTGAAACACCAACGCTAGCCAGCAAACCGGCTAATTTCGGGGCAGCTACAGATTAGCTTCTGGCTAGCTATCGTTCAGGGTCACAGTCTTCAGCTGAGGTCAGTGACTAATGTTCAGGGTCACAGCCTTCAGCTGAGGTCGGTGACTAATGTTCAGGGTCACAGCCTTCAACTGAGGTCGGTGACTAATGTTCAGGGTCACAGCCTTCAACTGAGGTCAGTGACTAATGTTCAGGGTCACAGCCTTCAACTGAGGTCGGTGACTAATGTTCAGGGTCACAGCCTTCAACTGAGGTCAGTGACTAATGTTCAGGGTCACAGCCTTCAACTGAGGTCGGTGACTAATGTTCAGGGTCACAGCCTTCAGCTGAGGTCGGTGACTAATGTTCAGGGTCACAGCCTTCAGCTGAGGTCAGTGACTAATGTTCAGGGTCACAGCCTTCAGCTGAGGTCGGTGACTAATGTTCAGGGTCACAGCCTTCAACTGAGGTCAGTGACTAATGTTCAGGGTCACAGCCTTCAACTGAGGTCAGTGACTAATGTTCAGGGTCACAGCCTTCAACTGATGTCAGTGACTAATGTTCAGGGTCACAGCCTTCAACTGATGTCAGTGACTAATGTTCAGGGTCACAGCGTTCAGCTGAGGTCAGTGACTAATGTTCAGGGTCACAGCGTTCAGCTGAGGTCAGTGACTAATGTTCAGGGTCACAGCCTTCAACTGAGGTCAGTGACTAATGTTCAGGGTCACAGCCTTCAACTGAGGTCAGTGACTAATGTTCAGGGTCACAGCGTTCAGCTGAGGTCAGTGACTAATGTTCAGGGTCACAGCCTTCAACTGAGGTCAGTGACTAATGTTCAGGGTCACAGCCTTCAACTGAGGTCGGTGACTAATGTTCAGGGTCACAGCCTTCAGCTGAGGTCGGTGACTAATGTTCAGGGTCACAGCCTTCAGCTGAGGTCAGTGACTAATGTTCAGGGTCACAGCCTTCAGCTGAGGTCGGTGACTAATGTTCAGGGTCACAGCCTTCAACTGAGGTCAGTGACTAATGTTCAGGGTCACAGCCTTCAACTGATGTCAGTGACTAATGTTCAGGGTCACAGCCTTCAACTGATGTCAGTGACTAATGTTCAGGGTCACAGCGTTCAGCTGAGGTCAGTGACTAATGTTCAGGGTCACAGCGTTCAGCTGAGGTCAGTGACTAATGTTCAGGGTCACAGCGTTCAGCTGAGGTCAGTGACTAATGTTCAGGGTCACAGCCTTCAACTGAGGTCTGTGTCTAATGTTCAGTCCAGGTTTTGAGACACACTTATTTATGCTGCATTGGACCTACCGCGTGTCTTTAGACCAGAGGCTACGTCCATCCCTCATGTCTGTGTAGTCACTAATTATTCCCTCTACTTCCTTCCACAGGTGTCCACTCTGAATCCAGCTGACACCGCTCTGGGTGAGTCCTACACTGAACAAGGTGTGGCTCAGCACATTTTTCTCTGTATTGGAGTACAGTACAGAACTCACAAAACCTTTGTTGTGTCATCTTGGTCTGCTCACACACCAGATGTTCGGAGGGTCTCAGATACAGCGGATGCAGTACTTTCACATAGGCTGGGTCTCCTAAGTACCAGTGGGGACAACAATGCTGCTCTCAGCCAAGGTCAGTTCATATAATTTAGAATGCCAATCTATACTGAAAGAATATATAAACGCAACATGTAAAGTGTTGGTTTCATGAGCTTAAATAAAAGATCCCAGAAATGTTCCATAGACACAAAAAGCTTATTTCTCTCAAATTTTGTGCAGAAATTTGTTGACATCCCTGTTAGTGAGCATTTCTCCTTTGCCAAAAATAATCCATCCACCTGGCAGGTGCAGCATATCAAGAAGCTGATTAAACAGCAAGTACAGGTGCACCTTGTGCTGGGGACAATAAAAGGACATTCTAAAATGTGCAGCTTTGTCACACAACACAATGCCACAGATGTCTCAAGTTTTTAGGGAGCGTGCAATTGACATGCTGACTGCAGGAATGTCCACCAGAGCTGTTGCCAGAGAATTGAATGTTCTTTCTCTACCATAAGCCGCCTCTAACGCCATCTTAGAGAATTTAGCAGTACGTTCAACCAGCCTCACAACCGGAGACCACATGTAACCACGCCAGCCCAGGACCTCCACATCCGGCTTCTTCACCTGCGGGATCATCTGAGACCAGCCACCCGGACAGCTGATGAAACGGAGGAGTATTTCTGACTTTAATGAAGCCCTTTTGTGGGGAAAAACGCATTCTGATTGGGTGGGTTTGGCTCCTGGCTGTGCCTATGTGAAATCCCAGGTTAGTTCCAGAACCTCATCAACATGGTTCCCAGATTAGTTCCAGAACCTCATCAACTTGGTTTCCAGGTTAGTTCCAGAACCTCAACAACTTGGTTCCCAGGTTAGTTCCAGAACCTCATCAACTTGGTTCCCAATCATGTGAAATCCGTAGTTTAGGGCCTAATAAATGTATTTCAATTGACTTATATGAACTGTAACTCAGTAAAATCGTTTAAATTGTTGCATTTTTGCATTTCATATTTTTGTTCAGCATACAAAAGGGGCCTGTAGACTGTCCCCTCTCCTACTCTGCTCATCGGCATCACTGTTAACTGTTAGCCATATCATTGATGTCACGCCCTGACCTGAGATATCTCTGTTTTCTTTATATTTTGGTGAGGTCAGGGTGTGACTAGGGTGGGTACGTTAGTTTTTGTATTGTCTAGGGGTTTTTGTATGTCTGGGGTTTTTGTAGGTCTAGGTGATTTGTATGTCTATGGTGGCCTGATATGGTTCCCAATCAGAGGCAGCTGTTTATCGTTGTCTCTGATTGGGGATCATATTTAGGTAGCCATTTTCCCTTTGGTGTTCGTGGGTTCTTGTCTTTGTGTAGTTGCCTGTCAGCACTCGTTTTGTATAGCTTCACGTGTCGTTTTGTTATTTTGGTTAGTTTGTTCAGTGTTCATTCTTTTAATAAATAAGAATGTACGTATACCACGCTGCGCCTTGGTCCGATTCATACGACGAACGTGACAATTGATTCATTCTTACCTGATCCATGTCTTCTCTCCCATAGAGAATCACCATGTTTCATCCGTACCCTCATGTGGACACCATAAGAACTTTGACCCTGCAAATCGTCAGACAGGAAACACCACAAAAGAGGTCTCTCTGATACTGACCTTTTTTAAATGAGCATTGACAAAGTCTTGTCAGCACATGCTTTTACTGAAAACTGACTGGGTATTGTATAGATTATTTGAGGTACAGTAGCAGTTTTGGGGATTATGGATGATGCTGTCCTTAACTGGATTTATTAATTATTTATGCATGTTTTCTTTCTGTAGGAAGTGGGAGAATATGCCATGACAGGACGAAAGAGAGGTTACTGTCTGATAATTAACAACTACAACTTCAAAAATTCTCCAAAACTCCTAAACAATAGAGAGGGAACACAGGTTGATGAAAGTAAGATATTTGTGACAGTTGAGGTTGGAAGTTTACATACACTTAGGTTGGAGTCATTAAAACTTGTTAACAAACTATAGTTTTGGCAAGTCGGTTAGGACATCTACTTTGTGCATGACACAAGTAATTTTTCCAACAATTGTTTACGGATAGATTATTTCACTTATTTCACTTATTATTATTTCACACTGTATCACAATTCCAGTGGGTCAGAAGTTTACATACACTAAGTTGACTGTGCCTTTAAACAGCATGGAAAATTCCAGAAAATTATGTCATGGCTTTAGAATCTTCTGATAGTCTAATTGACATCATTTGAGTCAATTGGAGGTATAACTGTGGATGTATTTCAAGGCCTAACTTCAGGGCCTCTTTGCTTGACATCATGCGAAAATCAAAATAAATCAGCCAAGACCTCAGAAGAAAATTGTAGACCTCCACAAGTCTGGTTCATCCTTGGGAGCAATTTCCAAATGCCTGAAGGTACCACGTTCATCTGTACAAACAATAGTACGCAAGTATAAACACCGATCAGGAAGGAGACGCGTTCTGTCTCCTAGAGATGAACGTACTTTGGTACGAAAAGTGAAAATCAATCCCAGAACAACAACAAAGGACCTTGCTGGAGGAAACAGGTACAAAAGTATCTATATCCACAGTAAAACGAGTCCTATATCGACGTAACCTGAAAGGCCGCTCAGCAAGGAAGAAGCCACTGCTCCAAAACCACCATAAAAAAGCCAGACTACGGTTTGCAACTGCAGATGGGACAAAGATCTTACTTTTTGGAGAAATGTCCTCTGGTCTGATGAAACAAAAATAGAACTGTTTGGCCATAATGACCATCGTTATGTTTGGAGGAAAAAGGGGGAGTCTTGCAAGCCGAAGAACACCATTCCAACCGTGAAGCACGGGGATGGCAGCATCATGTTGTGGGGGTGCTTTGCTGCAGGAGGGACTGGTGCACTTCACAAAATAGATGGCATTATGAGGAAGGAAAATAATGTGGATATACTGAAGCAACATCTCAGGACATCAGTCAGGAAGTTAAAGCTTGGTCGCAAATGGGTCTTTCAAATGGACGATGACCCTGAGCATACTTCCAATGTTGTGGCAAAATGGCTTAAGAACAACAAAGTCAAGGTATTGGAGTGGCCATCGCAAAGCCCTGACCTCAATCCCATAGAGAATTTGTGGGCAGAACTGAAAAAACGTTTGCGAGCAAGGAGGCCTACAAACCTGACTCAGTTACACCAGCTCTGTCAGGAGGAATGGGCCAAAACTGTGGACCCAACTTATTGTGGGAAGCTTGTGGAAAGCTACCCAAATTGTTTGACCCAAGTTAAACAATTTAAAGGCAATGCTACCAAATACTTATTGAGTGTATGTAAACTTCTGACCCACTGGAAATGTGATGAAAAATATAAAAGCTGAAATAAATCATTCTCTCTACTATTATTCTGACAATTCACATTCTTAAAATAAAGTGATCCTAACTGACCTAAGACAGGGAATTTTTACTCAGATTAAATGTCAGGAATTGTGAAAAACTGAGTTTAAATGTATTTGGCTAAGGTGTATGTAAACTTCTGACTTCAACTGTACATGTTATTCTTGAAATAGTGAAATACTTTTAATTTGTTTGTAGAACCAGGCCTAAATCACAATCCCCATGTACCTCTATGTGTTTGTATCTCAGGCAGTTTGGTGAGTGTGTTTGAGTGGCTGTGTCATGTTTTGTCTTTGATCATGTCTTGTCCCTGTGCTTCCCTCTGCTGGTCTTATTAGGTTCTTTCTCTTTCTCTCTCTCTATCGTTCCGTTCATGCTCCCAGCTGTTTCTCATTCTCCCTACGACCTCATTTACTCTTTCACACCTGTCCCCTATTTTGCCCTCTGATTAGAGTCCCTATTTCTCCCTCTGTTTTCCGCTCCTGTCCTTGTCGGATTCTTGTTTGATGTTTGCAGTTCCTGTGTCTTGTTCCGCCCTGTCGTGTTCTTTTGCCTTCTTCAGATGCTGCGTGTGAGCAGGTGTCTATGTCAGCTACGGCCTGTGCCTTCCTGAAGCGACCTGCAGTCTGTGGTCGCGTCTCCAGTCGTTCCTCTCTATTGACGAGAGGATTTCAGTTTCCTGTTTTGGATTTCCATTGATTTATATCCAGGAGTATCATTATTTGTTTTATACTGGAATAAAGACTCTGTTACTATTACGTCGCTTTTGGGTCCTCATTCATCTGCATAACAGAAGAATCCGACCAAGAATGGACCCAGCGACTACGGATTCTCTCAACACTGCCGTCGAGTTCCAGGGAGCTATGCTCGGCAGACACGAGCAGGAATTGTTTGCTGCTCGTCATGCCGTTGAGACCCTGGCCGCTCAGGTCTCCGATCTCTCTGGACAGTTTCAGAGTCTTCGTCTCGTGCCACCAGCTACTTCCTGGTCTTCCGAGTCTCCGGAACCTAGGGTTAATAACCCACCATGTTACTCTGGGCAGCCCACTGAGTGTCGCTCCTTTCTCACCCAGTGTGATATTGTGTTCTCTCTCCAGCCCAACACGTACTCAAGAGAGAGAGCTCGGATCGCTTACGTCATATCACTCCTTACTGGTCGGGCTCGGGAGTGGGGCACAGCTATCTGGGAGGCAAGGGCTGAGTGTTCTAACGATTATCAGAACTTTAAAGAGGAGATGATACGGGTTTTTGATCGTTCAGTTTTTGGGAAGGAGGCTTCCAGGGCCCTGGCTTCCCTATGTCAAGGTGATCGATCCATAACGGATTACTCTATAGAGTTTCGCACTCTTGCTGCCTCCAGTGACTGGAACGAGCCGGCGTTGCTCGCTCGTTTTCTGGAGGGACTTCACGCTGAGGTTAAGGATGAGATTCTCTCCCGGGAGGTTCCTTCCAGCGTGGACTCTTTGATTGCACTCGCCATCCGCATAGAACGACGGATAGATCTTCGTCATCGAGCTCGTGGAAGAGAGCTCGCGTTAACGGTGCTTCCCCTCTCCGCATCTCAACCATCTCCTCCCACCGGCTCAGAGACTGAGCCCATGCAGCTGGGAGGTATTCGCATCTCGACTAAGGAGAGGGAACGGAGAATCACCAACCGCCTTTGCCTCTATTGCGGTTCTGCTGGACATTTTGTCATGTCATGTCCAGTAAAAGCCAGAGCTCATCAGTAAGCGGAGGGCTACTGGTGAGCGCTACTACTCAGGTCTCTCCATCAAGATCCTGTACTACCTTGTCGGTCCATCTACGCTGGACCGGTTCGGCTGCTTCCTGCAGTGCTTTGATAGACTCAGGGGCTGAGGGTTGTTTTATGGACGAAGCATGGGCTCGGAAACATGACATTCCTCTCAGACAGTTAGGGAAGCCCACGCCCATGTTCGCCTTAGATGGTAGTCTTCTCCCCAGTATCAGATGTGAGACACTACCTTTAACCCTCACAGTATCTGGTAACCACAGTGAGACCATTTCCTTTTTGATTTTTCGTTCACCTTTTACACCTGTTGTTTTGGGTCATCCCTGGCTAGTTTGTCATAATCCTTCTATTAATTGGTCTAGTAATTCTATTCTATCCTGGAACGTTTCTTGTCATGTGAAGTGTTTAATGTCTGCTATCCCTCCTGTGTCTTCTGTCCCCTCTACTCAGGAGGAACCTGGTGATTTGACAGGAGTGCCGGAGGAATATCATGATCTGCGCACGGTCTTCAGTCGGTCCAGAGCCAGCTCCCTTCCTCCTCACCGGTCGTATGATTGTTGTATTGATCTCCTTCCGGGGACCACTCCCCCTCGGGGTAGACTATACTCTCTGTCGGCTCCCGAACGTAAGGCTCTCGAGGATTATCTGTCTGTTTCTCTCGACGCCGGTACCGTGGTGCCTTCTTCCTCTCCCGCCGGAGCGGGATTTTTCTTTGTTAAGAAGAAGGACGGTACTCTGCGCCCCTGCGTGGATTATCGAGGGCTGAATGACATAACGGTTAAGAATCGTTATCCGCTTCCCCTTATGTCGTCAGCCTTCGAGATTTTGCAGGGAGCCAGGTGCTTTACTAAGTTGGACCTTCGTAACGCTTACCATCTCGTACGCATCAGAGAGGGGGACGAGTGGAAAACGGCGTTTAACACTCCGTTAGGGCATTTTGAATACCGGGTTCTGCCGTTCGGTCTCGCTAATGCTCCAGCTGTCTTTCAGGCATTAGTTAATGATGTACTGAGAGACATGCTGAACATTTTTGTTTTCGTTTACCTTGACGATATCCTGATTTTTTCACCGTCACTCGAGATTCATGTTCAGCACGTTCGACGTGTACTCCAGCGCCTTTTAGAGAATTGTCTCTACGTGAAGGCTGAGAAGTGCGCCTTTCATGTCTCCTCTGTCACTTTTCTCGGTTCTGTTATTTCCGCTGAAGGCATTCAGATGGATCCCGCTAAGGTCCAGGCTGTCAGCGATTGGCCCGTCCCTAAGTCACGTGTCGAGTTGCAGCGTTTTCTCGGTTTCGCTAATTTCTATCGGCGTTTCATTCGTAATTTCGGTCAAGTGGCTGCCCCTCTCACCGCTCTGACTTCTGTCAAGACTTGCTTTAAGTGGTCCGGTTCCGCCCAGGGAGCTTTTGATCTCCTCAAGAAGCGTTTTACATCCGCTCCTATCCTTGTTACTCCTGACGTCACTAAACAATTCATTGTCGAGGTTGACGCTTCAGAGGTGGGCGTGGGAGCCATTCTGTCTCAGCGCTTCCAGTCTGACGATAAGGTCCATCCTTGCGCTTACTTTTCTCATCGCCTGTCGCCATCGGAACGCAACTATGATGTGGGTAACCGCGAACTGCTCGCCATCCGCTTAGCCATAGGCGAATGGCGACAGTGGTTGGAGGGGGCGACCGTCCCTTTTGTCGTTTGGACTGACCATAAGAACCTTGAGTACATCCGTTCGGCCAAACGACTTAATGCACGTCAAGCTCGTTGGGCGTTGTTTTTCGCTCGTTTCGAGTTCGTGATTTCCTATCGTCCGGGAAATAAGAACACCAAGCCTGATGCCTTATCCCGTCTCTTTAGTTCTTCTGTGGCTTCTACCGACCCCGAGGGGATTCTCCCTGAAGGGCGTGTTGTCGGGTTGACTGTCTGGGGAATTGAGAGACAGGTAAAGCAAGCACTCACTCACACTGCGTCGCCGCGCGCTTGTCCTAGTAACCTTCTGTTCGTTCCTGTCTCTACTCGTCTGGCTGTTCTTCAGTGGGCTCACTCTGCCAAGTTAGCTGGCCACCCCGGCGTTCGGGGTACGCTTGCTTCTATTCGCCAGCGGTTTTGGTGGCCTACTCAGGAGCGGGACACGCGTCGTTTCGTGGCTGCTTGTTCGGACTGCGCGCAGACTAAGTCAGGTAACTCTCCTCCTGCCGGTCGTCTCAGACCGCTTCCCATTCCTTCTCGACCATGGTCTCACATCGCCTTAGACTTTATTACCGGTCTGCCTTCGTCTGCGGGGAAGACTGTGATTCTTACGGTTATCGATAGGTTCTCTAAGGCGGCACATTTCATTCCCCTCGCTAAGCTTCCTTCCGCTAAGGAGACGGCACAAATCATCATTGAGAATGTGTTCAGAATTCATGGCCTCCCGTTAGACGCCGTTTCAGACAGAGGTCCGCAATTCACGTCACAGTTTTGGAGGGAGTTCTGTCGTTTGATTGGTGCTTCCGTCAGTCTCTCTTCCGGGTTTCATCCCCAGTCTAACGGTCAAGCAGAAAGGGCCAATCAGTCGATTGGTCGCATTTTACGCAGCCTTTCGTTTCGAAACCCTGCGTCTTGGGCAGAACAGCTCCCCTGGGCTGAGTACGCTCACAACTCGCTTCCTTCGTCTGCTACCGGGCTGTCCCCGTTTCAGAGTAGTCTTGGCTACCAGCCTCCTCTGTTTTCGTCCCAGCTCGCCGAGTCCAGCGTTCCCTCCGCTCAGGCTTTTGTCCAACGTTGTGAGCGCACCTGGAGGAGGGTCAGGTCTGCACTTTGCCGTTACAGGGCGCAGACTGTGAGAGCCGCCAATAAGCGTAGGATTAAGAGTCCTAGGTATTGTCGCGGTCAGAGAGTGTGGCTTTCCACTCGTAACCTTCCCCTTACGACAGCTTCTCGCAAGTTGACTCCGCGGTTCATTGGTCCGTTCCGTGTCTCTCAGGTCGTCAATCCTGTCGCTGTGCGACTGCTTCTTCCGCAACATCTTCGTCGCGTCCACCCTGTCTTCCATGTCTCCTGTGTCAAGCCTTTTCTTCGCGCCCCCGTTCGTCTTCCCTCCCCCCCCCCCGTCCTTGTCGAGGGCGCTCCTATTTACAAGGTACGGAAGATCATGGACATGCGTTCTCGGGGACGTGGTCACCAGTACTTAGTGGATTGGGAGGGTTACGGTCCTGAGGAGAGGAGTTGGGTTCCATCTCGGGACGTGCTGGACCGTTCGTTGATCGATGATTTCCTTCGTTGCCGCCAGGGTTCCTCCTCGAGTGCGCCAGGAGGCGCTCGGTGAGTGGGGGGGTACTGTCATGTTTTGTCTTTGATCATGTCTTGTCCCTGTGCTTCCCTCTGCTGGTCTTATTAGGTTCTTTCTCTTTCTCTCTCTCTATCGTTCCGTTCATGCTCCCAGCTGTTTCTCATTCTCCCTACGACCTCATTTACTCTTTCACACCTGTCCCCTATTTTGCCCTCTGATTAGAGTCCCTATTTCTCCCTCTGTTTTCCGCTCCTGTCCTTGTCGGATTCTTGTTTGATGTTTGCAGTTCCTGTGTCTTGTTCCGCCCTGTCGTGTTCTTTTGCCTTCTTCAGATGCTGCGTGTGAGCAGGTGTCTATGTCAGCTACGGCCTGTGCCTTCCTGAAGCGACCTGCAGTCTGTGGTCGCGTCTCCAGTCGTTCCTCTCTATTGACGAGAGGATTTCAGTTTCCTGTTTTGGATTTCCATTGATTTATATCCAGGAGTATCATTATTTGTTTTATACTGGAATAAAGACTCTGTTACTATTACGTCGCTTTTGGGTCCTCATTCATCTGCATAACAGGCTGGGCTTTGAAACGCAGATTGAGCCAGACTGCAGCCGGGAGCAGTTACTGTCTCTAGTTGCGGAGCTCCGCAGCCGTGACCACAGCCAGATGGACTGCCTGGTGTGCTGCGTTCTGAGCCACGGGCTGGAGGGATGTGTTTATGGGGTGGATGGGCTGAAGGTCAGAGTCAGGGAGCTCACAGAGCCCTTCTCTGGACTGGAGTGCAGCTCACTGAGGGGAAAGCCCAAACTGTTCTTTATCCAGGCCTGTCAGGGCATCAATGAACAACAGCCAGTGTTCATCCAGTCCGATTGCCCAGGCGCTGATGGCTCTACTACCACCAGCTCTATCTGCACTGATGCAGTGGTACCCAGAGACTCCATTCCCTCTGATGCCGACTTCCTTCTGGGCATGGCCACCGTCCCTCACTTTGCCTCTTTTAGAGACAAGAGGCAGGGCACTTGGTTCATCCAGTCGTTGTGCCAGAACCTCATCAACTTGGTTTCCAGGTTAGTTCCAGAACCTCATCAACTTGGTTCCCAGGTTAGTTCCAGAACCTCATCAACGTGGTTCCCAGGTTAGTTCCAGAACCTCATCAACTTGGTTTCCAGGTTAGTTCCAGAACCTCATCAACTTGGTTCCCAGGTTAGTTCCAGAACCTCATCAACTTGGTTCCCAGGTTAGTTCCAGAACCTCATCAACATGGTTCCCAGGTTAGTTCCAGAACCTCATCAACTTGGTTCCCAGGTTAGTTCCAGAACCTCATCAACTTGGTTCCCAGGTTAGTTCCAGAACCTCATCAACTTGGTTCCCAGGTTAGTTCCAGAACCTCATCAACTTGGTTCCCGGGTTAGTGCCAGAACCTCATCAACTTGGTTCCCAGGTTAGTTCCAGAACCTCATCAACTTGGTTCCCAGGTTAGTTCCAGAACATCATCAACTTGGTTCCCAGGTTAGTTCCAGAACCTCATCAACTTGGTTCCCAGGTTAGTTCCAGAACCTCATCAATTTGGATCCCAGGTTAGTTCCAGAACCTCATCAACTTGGTTCCCAGGTTAGTTCCAGAACCTCATCAACTTGGTTCCCAGGTTAGTTCTAGAACCTCATCAACATGGTTCCCAGGTTAGTGCCAGAACCTCATCAACTTGGTTCCCAGGTTAGTTCCAGAACCTCATCAACATGGTTCCCAGGTTAGTGCCAGAACCTCATCAACTTGGTTCCCAGGTTAGTTCCAGAACCTCATCAACATGGTTCCCAGGTTAGTGCCAGAACCTCATCAACTTGGTTCCCAGGTTAGTTCCAGAACCTCATCAACTTGGTTCCCAGGTTAGTGCCAGAACCTCATCAACATGGTTCCCAGGTTAGTGTCAGAACCTCATCAACTTGGTTCCCAGGTTAGTGCCAGAACCTCATCAACATGGTTCCCAGGTTAGTGCCAGAACCTCATCAACATGGTTCCCAGGTTAGTGTCAGAACCTCATCAACATGGTTCCCAGGTTAGTGTCAGAACCTCATCAACTTGGTTCCCAGGTTAGTTCCAGAACCTCATCAACTTGGTTCCCAGGTTAGTTCCAGAACCTCATCAACATGGTTCCCAGGTTAGTTCCAGAACCTCATCAACATGGTTCCCAGGTTAGTTCCAGAACCTCATCAACATGGTTCCCAGGTTAGTTCCAGAACCTCATCAACTTGGTTCCCAGGTTAGTTCCAGAACCTCATCAACATGGTTCCCAGGTTAGTTCCAGAACCTCATCAACATGGTTCCCAGGTTAGTGCCAGAACCTCATCAACTTGGTTTCCAGGTTAGTTCCAGAACCTCATCAACATGGTTCCCAGGTTAGTGCCAGAACCTCATCAACATGGTTCCCAGGTTAGTGTCAGAACCTCATCAACTTGGTTCCCAGGTTAGTTCCAGAACCTCATCAACATGGTTCCCAGGTTAGTGCCAGAACCTCATCTACGTGGTTCCCAGGTTAGTGTCAGAACCTCATCAACTTGGTTCCCAGGTTAGTTCCAGAACCTCATCAACTTGGTTCCCAGGTTGGTTCCAGAACCTCATCAACTTGGTTCCCAGGTTAGTTCCAGAACCTCATCAACTTGGTTCCCAGGTTAGTTCCAGAACCCCATCAACATGGTTCCCAGGTTAGTGCCAGAACCTCATCAACTTGGTTCCCAGGTTAGTTCCACAACCTCATCAACATGGTTCCCAGGTTAGTGCCAGAACCTCATCAACATGGTTCCCAGGTTAGTTCCAGAACCTCATCAACATGGTTCCCAGGTTAGTTCCAGAACCTCATCAACATGGTTCCCAGGTTAGTTCCAGAACCTCATCAACTTGGTTCCCAGGTTAGTTCCAGAACCTCATCAACTTGGTTCCCAGGTTAGTTCCAGAACCTCATCAACTTGGTTCCCAGGTTAGTTCCAGAACCTCATCAACATGGTTCCCAGGTTAGTGCCAGAACCTCATCAACTTGGTTCCCAGGTTAGTTCCAGAACCTCATCAACATGGTTCCCAGGTTAGTGCCAGAACCTCATCAACTTGGTTCCCAGGTTAGTTCCAGAACCTCATCAACATGGTTCCCAGGTTAGTGCCAGAACCTCATCAACTTGGTTCCCAGGTTAGTTCCAGAACCTCATCAACTTGGTTCCCAGGTTAGTGCCAGAACCTCATCAACATGGTTCACAGGTTAGTGTCAGAACCTCATCAACTTGGTTCCCAGGTTAGTTCCAGAACCTCATCAACATGGTTCCCAGGTTAGTTCCAGAACCTCGTCAACATGGTTCCCAGGTTAGTTCCAGAACCTCATCAACTTGGTTCCCAGGTTAGTTCCAGAACATCATCAACTTGGTTCCCAGGTTAGTTCCAGAACCTCATCAACTTGGTTCCCAGGTTAGTTCCAGAACCTCATCAATTTGGATCCCAGGTTAGTTCCAGAACCTCATCAACTTGGTTCCCAGGTTAGTTCCAGAACCTCATCAACTTGGTTCCCAGGTTAGTTCTAGAACCTCATCAACATGGTTCCCAGGTTAGTGCCAGAACCTCATCAACTTGGTTCCCAGGTTAGGTCCAGAACCTCATCAACATGGTTCCCAGGTTAGTGCCAGAACCTCATCAACTTGGTTCCCAGGTTAGTTCCAGAACCTCATCAACATGGTTCCCAGGTTAGTGCCAGAACCTCATCAACTTGGTTCCCAGGTTAGTGCCAGAACCTCATCAACTTGGTTCCCAGGTTAGTGCCAGAACCTCATCAACATGGTTCCCAGGTTAGTGTCAGAACCTCATCAACTTGGTTCCCAGGTTAGTTCCAGAACCTCATCAACATGGTTCCCAGGTTAGTGCCAGAACCTCATCTACGTGGTTCCCAGGTTAGTGTCAGAACCTCATCAACTTGGTTCCCAGGTTAGTTCCAGAACCTCATCAACTTGGTTCCCAGGTTGGTTCCAGAACCTCATCAACTTGGTTCCCAGGTTAGTTCCAGAACCTCATCAACTTGGTTCCCAGGTTAGTTCCAGAACCCCATCAACATGGTTCCCAGGTTAGTGCCAGAACCTCATCAACTTGGTTCCCAGGTTAGTTCCAGAACCTCATCAACATGGTTCCCAGGTTAGTGCCAGAACCTCATCAACATGGTTCCCAGGTTAGTTCCAGAACCTCATCAACTTGGTTCCCAGGTTAGTTCCAGAACCTCATAAACTTGGTTCCCAGGTTAGTTCCAGAACCTCATCAACATTGTTCCCAGGTTTGTGCCAGAACCTCATCAACTTGGTTCTCAGGTTAGTGCCAGAACCTCATCAACTTGGTTCCCAGGTTAGTGCCAGAACCTCATTAACATGGTTCCCAGGTTAGTGTCAGAACCTCATCAACATGGTTCCCAGGTTATTGCCAGAACCTCATCAACTTGGTTCCCAGGTTGGTTCCAGAACCTCATCAACATGGTTTCCAGGTTAGTGCTCAGATGTGCATGGTTTCTTTATATTGTGTCATTCTGACATCCTCTTTGAAAACATCAGTAAACACTGGACAATAACATACAGATGTCAGCGTATGGTTGGTAAATCATTATCAGATTGAATTTCCTCTCATTGTTCTTTCTCTCCGTCCAGTGGGTATGACTTGCTGTCCATCCTGACCAAGGTGAACGATGATGTCAGCAGTAAGAGTGATAACCATGGCACCAGGAAGCAGATGCCCCAGCCTGCATACTCACTCAGGAAGAGGCTGGTCTTTCCCATCCCAAAAGACCCTCCTCCGAGACTACACCTCCCAGACTACACCTCCCCGACTACGTGAGACACAAATATTGGCTTGAGAGCACTAGAGCAGAGGGGTTTAAATCTGGTCCTTATACTTTCCCACCAAATCAGGGACTGATTCAGACACTATATGTGTAGACTCACCAACAAGATATACACCCTCTGGGATCACTCAGGTAGAAGGTGCAGGTTTACATTTTGTTTTATACCTCGCTCTGTTTTATTTACAGTACCTGTCAAAAGTTTGGACACACCAACTCATTCCAGGGTTTTTTGTGTACTACATGATTCCATATGTGTTATTTCATAGTTTTGATGTCTTCACTGTCATTCTACAATGTGGAAAATAGTACAAATAAAGAAAAACCCTTGAATGAGTAGGTGTGTCCAAACTTTTGACTGGTACTGTATATATCTAGATTGTGACTTGCTACTTGTTCTTGTACTGAGGCTTAATGTGATTTTTCACCTTTGTGGTGCAGATGGTACCAGAAGGGGCCATTAGAACATTAAGAGAGTTTTAAACCATGTTTCACAATTTTCAGGCGGAGGAAGGAGGAGTGGTAATTATGCCTAATCTGACTGGCATGTCAAAACATGTCACTGCTGTCAGAGTGGCAAGTCAAGACAAAATAACACACATAGTAGTCATCGCTCTACTCGCCTCTGCTCTGCTATCAATTTAGGTAGTCTTGTTTGTGCAAAGTTTAAATCTCACAGAGACTCGTAAATATTGAGGAGATGTTTAATTTAACATAACCCTTTTGGAATGTTGGAGCTGGGGTTAAGTCCTACACAGAGCAATATTTTCATAAACCCTGGAAATTATGGTTGTTATCTCTCCTTTTATATTCTTTGTAGCCTACTGGTTACTACATGATTCCATATATGTTATTTCATAGTTTTGATGTCTTCACTATTATTCTACAATGTAGAAAATAGTAAAAATAAAGAAAAACCCTTGAATGAGTAGGTGTGTCCAAACCTTTGACAGGTACTGTATAAAAAAAAAAATGGAATTCAGTAGAAATATATCCAAAGAACTGTAGATAGAAGATTGTAGGAAATGTTTTTAATGCTGCAATATGAAGCCTTTTGTCCAAATTCACATTAAATTTGAGTTATAGATCTGTCATTCTCATTGAAAGCAAGTCTATGAAGCAGTAGATCGGTTCTATGTGGACTATTTCTATGCTTAAAAAAATTAAATGTTTACATCGGTTTTGCACACCAGTTTCAAACACCTGAAAATACAATATTTAATAAAAAATATATTTCACAGCAGTTTAGATGGTACAATGATTCTCTACACTATACTTGCTTGTTTTGTCATAAACTGAAATAAGGCGAACTATTCGAATTTTAGCAACCAGGAAATGGCAGAGTGATTTCTGCATACTGCATCTTTAAAGGGTATTTTTAAATGTTGTAAAGGAGAAGCAATAACAAGAGAACTGAAGAGCACTTATTATGCAACTTGTTTTTTTTCTTCTGTATTATAAAATTCTTATCCCCTTGTACGTTGACTTCCTAAATCAATAAAAGCAATTTTCATTCAATGTTGATAAGTTTGTTGCGGTTGCTGTTACAACACATCAGTGTACTCCTTGGCACAACATGGCATGTCATACAACACATTTAAGACAAATTCTTTGACATATCAAGAATAAAACAAAGTGACGTTCAAACATTTATTGGTGTGGTCACGAGCACTATGGCTCTCTTGCTTCTTGCGTGACATGCGTCTTGGCCCAAGCCGGTGTGCGTTTTTCTCAAAGTCAGACATATGACAGGTCTGTCACAAGAAGAAGATTGCTTGGAGACTCCAATGACACTTGCTCTGCATGAAGAGGATATATAGAATACCAGTATTGTGACAACTATGTCCAGTTCCTGTTGTGTCTGGTGAAGAACTGTTCTCAACAAACTGAAGGTTACATCCTCTATCAGATCACCAGCTAGTACCTAGAAAGCCCCACACACTCAGTAACTTCAGAGGTAAACTATCCTATTGTCCAAACCACCTATAAGTCAAATTCAGGTTAACAATTGGTAGCAAGAACACTCCTCTGACCTAGATCTCCTCAAACCTGGCGAGGAGGTCTTCCATTTCTACATCAAAGGCCATTCTTTGGTTATCCTTTTCCTGATCACTTTTGTTCAACTGCTCACATGCTGTCAGGGCTGAGAAACATAATTTTTTTAATTAAACGTCAACACTGAAACTCAGGAACTGTATAATAACTGTACTTTCCCAACTGTGAATAACCTCAATGGTTTAATAGTTGCTTAGTTGTAACCTTACAATGCATCATGGGATCCCTCTCCTGCTCCTCTTTCTAGCTGTTCTCTACGCATCACCGCAACGCTACTGTCCTCGAGCAGTAGGGGGAAAAAACATGTTTTTATTACCACAATAATTCAAACTTTCTTTGCAGTAAATTTCACATACAAAATGTGAAACACCAAGTTCTGACTGGTGCTATGTGCCAACAGGTGGCTAATTCACCTTGTACGTGCGGAACGAGCTCTGGAGGAAGTCATAATCCTCCTCCAGCAGGGATCGGAGGGTTTGAACGGTGAGAGTGGTCAGTTTGAAGTATTAGTTAGGATGCCACCAGCTGTTTCTTGTTTCATACCACGTCTGTCCTCTGCACAGCCCCTCTCCCCCTCCAGAGCCTTGGTGTAGAGGGTCACCAAATAACTGATTTCAGATCTGAGGTGCTGCATCGGCAGCCTGTTATCAGAGGGAAGTGGGTACTAGGAATCACCTCGATGTCAAAGGACCTTATATTCCAATTTGACAGTCCCACATAAAAGTGATCTACAACAATGTAATAACAAAGTTGTCCAGGTAAAGCTATTCATATATATATATTTTTTTTTACCACAGCACACCTAGATGTGCTGTAAAAAAAAAATAGACACTACTTCCCTTCCATCCAAAGTACACCTCTGCTAGCATTGGGGCATAAAGTATCTACTCCATCTCCAATTGGTTGTTGCTGCTGCCTGACTCTGCCTCGTCCAACAGCTGTGAAACAGAGACATGATGACCTAAGAAAGAGACAGAGGTTCCCTTCACCTGACCATGTTGGAGAAACTATCTAGATATCGCACCGCACTGCAGTTGTGCTGGTTGGGTCGCCATTCATCCATCAGGAGGGCAGTCAGCTTCCCCACCTGCCCCCATCTGCTCCGGCATGTCCTGCAAAACCCCCTGCCTAGAGAACACAAAGGCATGTATAGGCCTATTGGCTCCCGAGTGGCTCAGTGGTATCATAACCGGCCTTGATTGGGAGTCCCATAGGGCGGCGCACAATTGGTCCAGCGTCTTCTGGGGTAGGCCGTCCTTGTTAATAAGAATTTGTTCTTAACTGACTTGCCCAGTTAAATAAAGGTTAAATAAATACATAAAATGTATAGGTCAAGAACAGATTTTATGGACGGAATAAACCCATGTAAACTACCCATTTTAACTATATCAATGGTATTTGAATGAGTTTTGTGCTTTGAGTGATATACTGACTAGGGCAAGGGAAATTAAAAACTCTCACATCAAATCAAATCAAATTTATTTTATATAGGCCTTCGTACATCAGCTAATATCTCGAAGTGCTGTACAGAAACCCAGCCTAAAACCCCAAACAGCAAGCAATGCAGGTGTAGAAGCACATGTCCATAGTTTGGGAAACCCAGTTGCCTACAATGACACCCAAAATGTAAGGAGTATGAAGTATATTTTATCATTAGGAATGTAGATGTAAAATTAAAAGTAGTCAAAAATATAAATAGGAGGGTAAAGATACCCCCAAAAACTACTTAAGTAGTACTTTAAAGTATTTTTACTTAAGTTCTTTACACCACTGATTAAAACAATGATACTGTAGGAATAAAGTTGCAATCTCTTTCTAGAAAATGTAATATCGTGCTCCTCATTACAACCAGTAGATGACAGTATTAACCTATTATCTGACCTACAACTGCGGAAGAAAAATATCTATTTGACCGGGTGAACCGGTTGTTGTTGATCAAGTTGTCGACTGATGGAATCGGCAATTCACCCAGCTAAATTCGCCGGTTTCTGCAACAGACAAATACATTTGTACAATACAGTATACCATTAGCGTCACGCGACATTAACGTCCCGGCAGCAGCATTAAGACTTGCGGTTTTCCGATTTTGGCTTCAAAATAAAACTCTGCGGTAAAACGCTATTTGTATATTCATAGTGCAAAATGTTAAAATTATGTTAAAAAATTATAACTACATCAGGGAAAAATCTAAACTAAAGATAATTACTACTTCATACAAGATAAATAATTTTATAAAGTGGATCACATTGAGAAATTACTATGTTTTTAATATGTCATTGTATGTTATTAAGTACATGACTGGTGCTAAGCTTAAAAGTGTTTCTTGGTTCTTACAGATCCTATCACGGTTTTAATTGAATTCCAGTTTGCTCAAGAGGTATTCCTGGATGATTATATGGCCTAGTGCATGGTGTAGGCAACTCCTGGTCCTGAAGTTCCGCAGGCACTTCATGTTTTTGATTTAACTGACCTGGAAGACCAGGTGTATTGAGTTTAATCACTGAACTGAACAATTAGCTCAGTTGGTCATGTGATTCACAAAGTTGGAACAAAATCCTTCAGTACCTCTGTGGCACTCCAGGAACAGGGTTGCCTACCCCTGGCCTAGTAGCTTACAGCCTCATGTATCTTATCTTAGTAACACCCTCTAGTGGCTTACAGCCTCGTGTATCTTATCATAGTAACACCCTCTAGTGGCTTACAGCCTCATGTATCTTATCATAGTAACACCCTCTAGTGGCTTACAGCCTTGTGTATCTTATCACAGTAACACCCTCTAGTGGCTTACAGCCTTGTGTATCTTATCATAGTAACACCCTCTAGTGGCTTACAGCCTCGTGTATCTTATCATAGTAAGAATCAATCTTATCATTGTTCTCCCCACTGTATACATTATACAGACCCTATTGAGTATTCACAACAACACTTTTCCTTAGCACCTAGAATAGTATTTACTCTTTAAACTAATATGTATTTCATATACAGTGATTTGCATTGAGGGCATTTATTTGACCTTGGAGCATGTTTTAAAACCCACATTTAATTCAAATGTCACTGAAAATATTAACAAATATTAATCACTGTTAATGTTTGGACAATTATTTTTCATATATCATGAATAAATACAAGTTATTGACATTTTTCTGCTATTACGTGGGGGACTTTTATTTGGAAGATTTCTGAAATTCCGTGACCCGGAAGTACTTTGTTAGGGTTGCCGATGAGATTTTGAACGATATACCCAACAGTTTTATTAAGTAGATATTATTAGCCATGTCTCAAGACGGATTTCAACCTACACTTATAAGGACCACGCACAATAACAACACGAGGTCTGTCATGCTACTAGCTAGCTACATCCATTTGATGCTCGACGTTAGCTAGTACGCTAACCCTAGATAGCTACCTGGTATAATTGTTAATAGGAATGCCCAACTAGCTAGCCACACTGTGCTTCTCGCACCTTGTACTGTCATTGGTTGCTGAATAATACAACAAACACAGCTATACCATTGAATCTAATGCAGTGACACTAATGACTGTTCATCATGCCTTTTACGCAGCTCGAGTATTCAACAACCACAGGCACCGTGCCCTGGTAAAACACCCATACAAGTTCTACATGAATATGGAACAAAAATTGGTAACCTTCCCGTGTACGTGATGGAAAAGGCTGAAGGGGAGGCGCACCAACCCAGCTTTATCTTCAACGTTACAATAGGAGATGTGTCCTGCACAGGTGAGTGAGTCATCTTGCAACGCAGAACGCTAGCCATGTACGTTACACTACTTTTACAGTAGCTAGAGGATTAGGGGGCTTGTATAAACAAGATGGGCATCACCTTTATGTTGTCTGCCTCATTTTCAATACTTTGCATAATGTCATTCCGTTGTTGTATCCCAGGTCAAGGAGCCAGTAAAAAAGCCGCCAAACATCAGGCCGCTGAGTCTGCCCTGAACCTTCTGGAAATAGATCCTGGAACACAGTGAGTTAACATGGACGATATCTGACATGAGCATTTATGAAAACAAGTAGCATTTGCAACCATTATGGCCACCAGTAACATTCACTTTTTTTAAACGTCTGATTTCCCCTACTGCAGCCTTCACATAAAGAAGGAGAGTAATGGCAACCCAGCAAAGCCTAACGACCAACCCAACTCAGTGGGGAAACTGCAGGTGTGTTTTGTTATTGCCCTTCTGTAAGACAATAGGGCTGTGTACTGTTGCATGGCTGTAACCGTAGTAACACATGTGTGTTGTCATTGAGACCTTTCAGGGTAACAGATGAAAAATAGTCCACACACATGATTATGAATAGATTGCTTGTTTTCACATCTTTGCTAATATGGATTCCTCCCCAAAGGAGCTGGCCCTGCAGCGGGGGTGGCGCCTCCCTGAATACACTGTTTTCACAGAGGCAGGCCCACCTCACAAGAGAGAGTTCACTGTTACCTGCAGAATGGAGTCGCTCACAGAGACTGGTATGGTGATTCCACTGTTGTTCTTTATAAATGTTTTATCATTGCATTGAAATAACATATTAGAGTTGTGTTTTTTTTGGGGGGGGGGGATTGGTGGATTATTTAAACACATTCTACCTTCGGGAAGTGTTCAATTGAGTCATTCATAGTGCTGTATGTCATCAAACTGATAGCAACGGGAAATTCCAAGAAGGTGGCTAAAAAGGCAGGTGCTGAGAAGATGTTGGCAAAACTTCTAAATGTGTCTGGTTGTCCTGAAATCACATGGGTATGTAAAATATTTCCTCTATTTGGCCTCTCCACCAAGAATAATAAAACATATTTAGGACATTTTGTCATCTAGAATGTATGTCATGTGTATTGTTTGACCAACTCATTCCAGATCCCAAAGCCCGGTGTCCGATTGGAGAACTTACGTAACTCCTCAGCAGAGAAGATGTCTCTCCTGAGAAGGAACCCAGTCAGTATTCCCAACACAGACTACATCCAGATGATGCTGGAGCTGTCCCAAGAGCAGGGCTTCGAAGTCACATACTTTGACATTGGTGAGTAGAGTTCATCTCTTAATTTTACTGAAATCAACTCATAGATGTGAACTTTTGTCTGTTTTCAAGAATGGCTAAACAGGGGCCTATTCCAGGTGTATTGTACAAGTGTGTCTGTCGTTTGCTTGGCAGATGAGCTGACAGTGAACGGGCAGTACCAGTGCCTGGCAGAGCTGTCCACCTCACCCGTCACCGTATGCCACGGCACGGGCATCTCCTGCGGCAACGCACACAACGACGCCGCACACAACGCTCTCCAGTACATCAAGATCATGGCTTCCATCAAATGAGCGATCGTAGTAAACGGCACAGATGGGTTTTTTTAAGGAAAAACAATATTTAATCTCAACTGAAAGGTGTCGCTATCCTCCATCTACCACTGTTTTCACTCCTTACCCCAGTGTTCACTTTGTGTGGAATTGGTGAATATTGAAGGCAGTATCAATAGAAATCATGCCATTCAGACAAATCTACCTAGTTGATGTTTTTTTACAATGACAGGAAACACAGTTCATCACCTGTGGTGTCTGTCGGCCATTTTAAAATTAGTTTAAGGAAAAGATCAGAGGTTCACAGTGAAAGCTAATCCTATGGAGTTTATGTACTATGGAAAAACAAGGACAAGGGAATAGAATGGACACTAGTCTTGAAAGGCCTTGCTGCCATAATGTTGACATGTTGAACAGTCTCCACCCTATCCCATTGTTGACATGTTAAGAACAGTCTCCATCCTATCCCATTGTTGACATGTTGAGAACAGTCTCCACCCTATCCCATTGTTGACATGTTGAGAACAGTCTCCACCCTATCCCATTGTTGACATGTTGAGAACAGTCTCCACCCTATCCCATTGTTGACATGTTGAGAACAGTCTCCATCCTATCCCAATGTTGACATGTTGAGAACAGTCTCCATCCTATCCCATTGTTGACATGTTAAGAACAGTCTCCATCCTATCCCATTGTTGACATGTTGAGAACAGTCTCCACCCTATCCCATTGTTGACATGTTGAGAACAGTCTCCACCCTATCCCATTGTTGACATGTTGAGAACAGTCTCCACCCTATCCCATTGTTGACATGTCGAGAACAGTCTCCACCCTATCCCATTGTTGACATGTTGAGAACAGTCTCCACCCTATCCCATTGTCGTTGTTTTTCTATACATGCAATAGTGTATTGAATGATAAATGTAAAACTATGTGCACTGAACAAAATTAGTGAGAGAACTCGTTTTGCCTCGTTTACTCATAAGCCTATGATAAAAAAGAGGAATTTATCAATGAATTTGATGAAACACTAACGTAAGTCTGCCCCTCATTTTTCACATAGGGATATTTTCTAAATAATGAAGCAGATTGACAAAGGTCAGTTTGATAAATTAAGTAGGAACAAACTAAATATTCATTACACATTGGTATTTTGTTTGTACGTTATCTTTGCTTGATTTAATTGGTTATCATTCCTCTTTGCCAAGTCAAGATTCAATTACATTACTGTGAAACACTTTTCCATTGTGTATATTAATGACATGGTCCATCATCACTTTTAGTTAGATTTTAGAGTAAAGTTTGAGCTTTGGTTAACACCATTGTATTACAGTTTATTTTTTATTGTATTTGATTCCGTCAAACAGGACTCTTGTTTTGTGTAACTACCACACGTCTTAACAAGACCAACAGCAGGTTTTAATTTAGTGTCAAAACAAAAACAACTGCTCAATTGGGCTCCGGAGTGGCGCAGCATCTCAGTGCTAGAGGCGTCACTACAGACCCTGGTTCGATTCCAGGCTGTATCACAACCGGCCGTGATTGGGAGTCCCATAGAGCGGCGCGCTATTGGCCCAGCGTCGTCCGGGTTAGGCCATCATTGTAAATAAGAATGTGTTCTTAACGGACTTGCCTAGTTAAATAAAAATACAAATTAATTAGAAAATGTAACATTTGCCTTGTTTAGGTTGAATTGTGCTTACATCATATGAGATTATATAAATCTACATGTCTAGACTGAAAATATGTATTTCTTTTTGTAAAATGTATATTTAAGTTAATGGTAGCAAAATTGCATACTCAGAAACATCGGGACAACTCCTGTCTTAGACTTCAAGGCCGCCATTTTGTTGTCTTCGCTCTACAAAGAGACAATAATTGGAATCTTGGTAGCTTTGATGTTGCTGACTAAGAAGGTAGTCACCCTGTTGTGATTGGTGACGTCATCTCTCTCGGTCTACCTGTAATGTAGCCTAGTTATGTCAGCTGTGTATGAAGTCATTTTGCTGTGTGTGTGTGTGTTTTGAAGGCTTTGAGTTTGTGTTTGTGCTGGTTGAAATGTTATGCTAATGACGGGATGATATTTACTACCGGATTCCACCTTGTCCTGAGTTTGTCACAAAGCCTAGATTGGGTGGTTTAATAACATTTTGGTTTCCTTTAACAAGGTGTGTATTGTATGTAATGTTTTTGGTAGACTCATCCCAAACGTGTGCTGTGTACCTGACCACATTAATACACAACTATTACATGTGAAGTGGGACAGATTTATGTTAAATAAATCTACTTGACATCGATCTCATTCTTAATTTGTCCCCTTTTTAAACAATCATGAAAAATATAAATTATTTTTTTTACCTCAGATTTGAACCACTACTGTAGACTGACTATATAGACGAGCCTGATTTGTAGGAGAGTGAACACAGTGAACTCTATACTTTGGTTTATGTGACTAATAATTCAGTCCTCTCTACAGTCTCTTGGTATGGGTCAACATGGCAGCAGCAACACTGATGATAAACCCCAAATAGTCCACAAAATATTCTTGCAATCCAAATCTTATTTGTCACATACACATGGTTAGCAGATGTTAATGCGAGTGTAGCGAAATGCTTGTGCTTCTAGTTCCGACAATGCAGTAATAACCAACAAGTAATCTAACCTAACAATTCCACAACTACTACCTTACACTTGTGTGTATAAAGGGATAAAGAATATGTACATAAAGATATATGAATGAGTGATGGTACAGAACGGCATAGGCAAGATGCAGTAGATACATATGAGATGAGTAATGTAGGGTATATAAACATAAAGTGGCATAGTTTAAAGTGGCTAGTGATACATGTATTACATAAAGATGGCAAGATGCAGTAGATGATATAGAGTACAGTATATACATATGAGATGAGTAATGTAGGGTATGTAAACATTATATTAAGTGGCATTGTTAAAGTGGCTAGTGATACATTTTTACATAATTTCCATCAATTCCCATTATTAAAGTGGCTGGAGTTGAGTCAGTATGTTGGCAGCGGCCACTAAATGTTAGTGGTGGCTGTTTAACAGTCTGATGGCCTTGAGATAGAAGCTGTTTTTCAGTCTCTCGGTCCCTGCTTTGATGCACCTGTACTGACCTCGCCTTCTGGATGATAGCGGGGTGAACAGGCAGTGGCTCGGGTGGTTGTTGTCCTTGATGATCTTTATGGCCTTCCTGTGACATCGGGTGGTATAGGTGTCCTGGAGGGCAGATAGTTTGCCCCCGGTGATGCGTTGTGCAGACCTCACTACCCTCTGGAGAGCCTTACGGTTGTGGGCGGAGCAGTTGCCGTACCAGACGGTGATACAGCCCGACAGGATGCTCTCGATTGTGCATCTGTAGAAGTTTGTGAGTGCTTTTGAGTGCTTTTCTCCACTACTGTCCCGTCGATGTGGATAGCGGGGTGCTCCCTCAATCCGGTGTAATAATTCCTAAACTTGTTTTTGAAAGTCACTGGCAACCCAGTCCATTACTCATTACTGCTATCTACTGTGCAGGAGACTCAGAGTATGATGATATTACAAGAACTATTCTAGTAACTACTTCTCCAACCTCGGTAATGCTTGGCACTAACCTCGGTAATGCTTGGCTGAAACTACTTCCCCAACCTCGGTAATGCTTGGCTGAAACTACTTCTCCAACCTCGGTAATGCTTGGCTGAAACTACTTCTCCAACCTCAGTAATGCTTGGCTGAAACTACTTCACCAACCTCGGTAATGCTTGGCTGAAACTACTTCACCAACCTCGGTAATGCTTGGCTGAAACTACTTCACCAACCTCGGTAATGCTTGGCTGAAACTACTTCACCAACCTCGGTAATGCTTGGCTGAAACTACTTCACCAACCTCGGTAATGCTTGGCTGAAACTACTTCACTAACCTCGGTAATGCTTGGCTGAAACTACTTCTCCAACCTCAGTAATGCTTGGCTGAAACTACTTCACCAACCTCGGTAATGCTTGGCTGAAACTACTTCACTAACCTCAGTAATGCTTGGCTGAAACTACTTCACCAACCTCGGTAATGCTTGGCTGAAACTACTTCACTAACCTCAGTAATGCTTGGCTGAAACTACTTCACCAACCTCAGTAATGCTTGGCTGAAACTACTTCACCAACCTCAGTAATGCTTGGATGAAACTACTTCACCAACCTCGGTAATGCTTGGCTGAAACTACTTCACCAACCTCGGTAATGCTTGGCTGAAACTACTTCACCAACCTCGGTAATGCTTGGCTGAAACTACTTCACCAACCTCAGTAATGCTTGGCTGAAACTACTTCACTAACCTCGGTAATGCTTGGCTGAAACTACTTCACCAACCTCAGTAATGCTTGGCTGAAACTACTTCACCAACCTCGGTAATGCTTGGCTGAAACTACTTCACCAACCTCGGTAATGCTTGGCTGAAACTACTTCACCAACCTCGGTAATGCTTGGCTGAAACTACTTCACCAACCTCGGTAATGCTTGGCTGAAACTACTTCACCAACCTCGGTAATGCTTGGCTGAAACTACTTCACCAACCTCAGTAATGCTTGGCTGAAACTACTTCACTAACCTCGGTAATGCTTGGCTGAAACTACTTCACCAACCTCAGTAATGCTTGGCTGAAACTACTTCACCAACCTCGGTAATGCTTGGCTGAAACTACTTCACCAACCTCGGTAATGCTTGGCTGAAACTACTTCACCAACCTCAGTAATGCTTGGCTGAAACTACTTCACCAACCTCGGTAATGCTTGGCTGAAACTACTTCACCAACCTCAGTAATGCTTGGCTGAAGTTTGGAGGATCAACACTCAAGGCAGCACAGTGTGAGACAGACTGCTCGGGTTTTATTTATTTTGTATTAGAACAAGCACTATGATAGCAGCAGCGTACATTGGTCATGGAAAGATATGTACTTAGACAATTGCACTTTAGAAGGTACCCATTAGAAAATGGATTTAAAGAACTCCGCTGACACAGTGTGTAATGTTTACATGTCAGTTCGAAACTCAAAAGATAAAGTCCAATAGAGGAAATAAAATCTTTCATAAGGCATTTGCAACATTCATTGGCAGGCTATGTCATTTAAACATGCAGATACATACACATTGTAACCCATTAACTAGTCAGGAAGTTTCATTGTTCTACTGTGATGAAACAAGTCTTAGTTATTTTCTACAAGGTCTCTCTCTCTCTCTGAAAACAATGTATTCATCTGGAACATCACAGAGTACATGATCCTCCTCAAATATCCTGATGAACGAAGTATTATGTTGAAGTTTGATAGTAAAGTCTTTGCATCAGTCCAATCCAAAAGAGGAGACAGGAATATTCTGCTGTTTACATGTAGTGTACTGGGCTGACAGTATGATACTGACAATAACAGTGATCACAAATGAGGGGTTGACTGCACAGAAAATGTGAATTTCTAGACGATTTATGGGAAATGTCATTGTCCCCGCCTACATCGTAACAAGATTTCAGACACATTCAGAACACTTCTATTCCCCAACATTATTTAGTACATAATACAATGTGGGGAACAGTACTCAGTGGGGAAAGTGGTTGATTGGATTTGAAATGGTTTCCTTATCTGACTTGTATGGGGTTTCTTATCAATATTGTGTGCGAGGCGTTAATCAAATGTATTAAGGCACAGCAAGTGGAATTGACGCTGACAAACAAATCGATTTCTGAATACATGACTACAATATGATATTGTAGTCATATCTATCCTTTTTCTGTCTAATCTGCAGTACTGGACATTACACACAAAAGAATAGTTTGACTTTATAGTTGAATGTTTCCATTCTAAATATTTCTAACGTAGAACCACTTTCCTTGTTTCAATTTACGGCTTCACTGAGACAAAACAATGAACAAATCAATATAATCCAAATGTACAATGTATTGTTACAGATTCTGTGGTAATCTAACACACTTTGTGTATGGACTGCTACACACAGTAGTGCCAAAGGGAAGGGGGACATCAACTATACATTAAAGCTGTTTGGTAGTAATAATCTAAACCCTTTTAAAATTGTATTGGTGAATGGTTAAGGACAGCATCATAGCAGTACATTCTAGGAACTGGACACTTGTTTAAAGGATAATCAAATATCAAAATAGCCTTTTCTCTGTGTGGTAACTACATAATAAAAACACCATAACTAGAATGAATTTATATTTTTCTATAATTAAAAAACACTTGTCTTTGGCTTTAACATTTTGCCACGTTAAAGGATTTGCAAAAGCAAAAAAGTTCTGAACGTTGTAAAATAACTTTGGCCCTTGGCCTCTTTACATAACACGAATTAATATGTCTATGGGAATCTGTTATGTATTATCAAAGAACTGACAAATAGGTTTCCCTAGTGTTTCACAATACACTTGTATGTGGGGGTATCTAGTGGGGGTATCTAGTCAGTCAGTCTGGTGTACTGTAGTTGTATAAGTGGGGGTATCTAGTCAGTCAGTCTGGTGTACTGTAGTTGTATAAGTGGGGGTATCTAGTCAGTCAGTCTGGTGTACTGTAGTTGTATAAGTGGGGGTATCTAGTGGGGGTATCTAGTCAGTCAGTCTGGTGTACTGTAGTTGTATAAGTGGGGGTATCTAGTCAGTATGTCTGGTGTACTGTAGTTGTATAAGTGGGGGTATCTAGTGGGGGTATCTAGTCAGTATGTCTGGTGTACTGTAGTTGTATAAGTGGGAGTATCCAGTCAGTCAGTCTGGTGTAGTTGTATAAATTGGGATAACTAGTCAATCTGGTGTAGTTGAATAAGTGGAGGTATCTAGTCATATCACCATATCAGATGTCTTGGGTGTTGGCATGTCGTTATAGTTCTACTGCAGGCTAGGATTCTCACTATAACACTCAGACAACAACACGGATCAATTGTATTACAGGAAATTAAAGAACATTAAAATTATATTAATACTTTTTTTTCTCTTTCTTAAACGATCAAAAATAGTTTTCGTGTGAGCTGAATAACAGAAAGCAGTATTGTCTATACATGTAAAAGTTAATTACAAGGAAGTATTGTCTGTACCTTAACCAGTTGTGATGAGTGACGAGGGTGGTGTACTGCATGAAGGCTCGAAAAGGAAGTCGCTTCCCAGTGCTTATGTATCAGCTGTTGGGCCAGTCTCCCTCAACTAGCCAAACTGGAACTAAACGTCTCAACTCAAAGGGTTTTGTCTTTGGGAGTTGCTGAGAAAACGTCTCGGCATACAGCAATGTCCTTCACCAAAACCAGTGATTAAAACAAATTAAAGACATGTTCCGGAACTTTGGCGACTAATAAGTATTTATTTTTATTTTTATTTTTTTAAACCTCTCGCTTTGGGCTGGATGTGTCAATAGCTACGTTTATACCTGTTAATAACATGCGCCCTTTGTCCTGGTCTTGTCCTCATTCTGATTGTGCCACATTTATAGACAGGTGTAGATCAATAAAATATGCATTGTGAACTGAGTTTGATCAGATCTTACAATTGCATACTGGCAAGATCAGGACCAGATCAGGACGAAGGACGCATGTAAGGGGCAGGTATAAACGGGGCTAATGTATAGTTCATACATGCATAATCTATGAGCAGAATTATGGTTTTACCTCAAGTAGACACAAAATCCCTAGTTTGAAAGTGACTGTTTTTCTGGAAGCTGAGCTGCACCATTTCCCCTACATTTTCCCCCACATGGTCCAGCCCCCTAGAAATTTGAGTTCAACCAATGAGCTTCAACCATTTGAGTGACAGCTAACAAGAGGCACATCATGCACACACAGCAGAGAGAGAGACAGAGCAATGAGGTGGTGCACAAATCTGCACATATGTGATGTAGTATGCAATTTTCCACTTTTTTGGCTCGTGAGTGCTACTTTCAGAACGACTGGCTAAAAACTATACAAAACTACCGGAGAATCTCTTTAACTTTCACGAAAAATGTGTGACCCAATAGAGAATACAGCTATGATACAGACTGAACTAATGCAAATGGCTAATTCAGAAAGAAATAAGAGCAATCTTCCAATATTGTATATTAGTTACATTTTCACTCAATTCTATGATGTTGAAGATATTTTACAAAAACTTCAGACTTCTTTATTTTCTTTTTGTTTTTAAAACAAATAATGTTAGTCTATATAGGATATGCCAATGAAAGCTGCACTCTAAACATGCATGACACATACATTAGTAGGTAGTCAAAGGCCTAATCCAAACACTAGTCTAAATCAAACCGCTTTCAGAACAAAACACTAGTCTAAATCAAACCGCTTTCAGAACAAAACACTAGTCTAAATCAAACCGCTTTCAGAACAAAACACTAGTCTAAATCAAACCGCTTTCAGAACAAAACACTAGTCTAAATCAAACCGCTTTCAAAACAAAACACTAGTCTAAATCAAACCGCTTTCAGAACAAAACACTAGTCTAAATCAAACCGCTTTCAGAACAAAACACTAGTCTAAATCAAACCGCTTTCAGAACAAAACACTAGTCTAAATCAAACCGCTTTCAGAACAAAACACTAGTCTAAATCAAACCGCTTTCAGAACTCAAGTGGGTTTCACTAAAATCTTTAAAATGTGTGGTGTGGATAGGTGACTTTAAGGCAAGGACAAACACAAAACGACTTAGGATAGATCTACGTGGTAAGATTGTTGCCCTGACAACCCAGCCTCCGCACCAAGCTCAATGAGGGGGATCCAAGAGGATGGTTGGATGGGTGACTGGCTGGCTGAATAGGGCGACGGTAAGTCATCAACTCATCTCAGCTCTTGTATCCTTCCACACTGTCATTTTGTCAATGAGATATTCATTTGAAAACCTCATTGTGCATAGATAAAAGCCTTTGTCAGCGATGATGATATGGTGTGCATAGCGATCCATATGCTACCATAGGTCAGGGTTTTCCATGTTGATGAAGCCGGGGGATTTGCGAAGCTCCCAGTAGGTGTTGTTAGTGACCCAGCGCTCCCTTTGATTGGCATCAACCACTTTCCTGGGACGAAAGAGACGAGCAATCAATGGTAGGGAGTTAAATGTCATGAATGGAATGGAAAATCATTAATGACACAACTCAGCCACACAAGTAACAGTCAGAGGTATTTCTATCTATCTTGGGGAGACCTTCCCACGACCTTCCCACGAGGTTTTCCCCAGGCCAGCTCCCCCCCACGAAGCTGGCCTGGGGAAAACCTTCCCAACTTACCCAGTTCCCCCACGAAGCTGGCCTGGGGAAAACCTTCCCAACTTACCCAGTTCCCCCACGAAGCTGGCCTGGGGGAGACTTTACCAGCCTACCCCGTTTCCCCCACTAACCTGGCTTGGGGAATACAGTATGTCCTTGTAAATGACCATCTAGCCTCTTTACTCACTTGAAGAAGCGTGGTTCATGCTTAATGTCGTTCTCGTCTTGCCACTTCCTCCGGGTGCGCTGCATGTCCTCAATACGCTGCTTTTCTGAGGCGGCCATTTCCACATTCCCCTCCTCCAGGTGTCTAATGTAGAGAAACAACATCCCTATGAGTCAAATATACTGTCAAACGTCACTCATCAGGGACATACACATAAAGCTTGTAAACATATTTAACCATACAAATAATATCTCATCCACTTATTTCAGATGTAAAACTAGCTTTTAGTCCTTTTTAGAGCTTCACTAATCAACCATTCTGTAAATCTATATCAGACCACAACAACAGCTGCATTGTGCTGGTTGGCATTTATTGTCATGAATCTTACCCTGGAGGCAATTCCGCAGAGTGGTCACTAGCTGGCACAGCCACAAAGTCATAAAATCAGATTTTAAACCTAACATTAACATTAACTACATTGCTAACCCTAATGCCTAACCCTTGCTTTAAATTTAGACCAAAAAGCAAATTTTTTTGTTTTCATAAATTTTTACGATATAGTTCATTTTGATTTGGCAGCAGGTTCAACTAGCCTCCAGGGCAAGGTTCATGACAATAAAGGTGTGCTAGTTCAGTGGTTCATCCAGTCAGATCTGTATGATAATGGTACCGCTTCACCTTCTCTCAACAGGTGGCAGCAGTAGGTAGCACACAGTGCATTTCTCTAGCTGAAAGTGTGATGGCGTAACGGTTGTATGTTTCTACCTTTGATCGGGTCTGAAGCGGGCATCTGTGGGTGGTAGCAGGTCTTGCATCTCAGGGCAAAGCTCATTGAGCTCAATGGCAAACCTGGTAAAGCCATAATACAGCTCGTAGTCTGTGGGCATGGACCCTGAGGAAGGAACACATGACATCACACGGATCAAGAATCAGTTCAAAGTTTTTATTTTTATTTAAATGCAGACAATTACATTGACGGAAGCAACAATTTATCTGCAATATTAGAGCTGATCCCCCCCTAAAGAAAAAAAGAAAAATAATAATGAGTTCAAAGTTGTTGTTTTTCATTGGTGTGGATTATTGACACCAGTGCCAACACTTTATTTGTTCCCGTATTATAATCTCATGTACTAGTATTTTATGGTTTAATCTAATGCTGTTGTCTGCTTAACGATAGCGGATATCCAATTCAAAGCATCCTGCATAGCAACAGTATGATTGACGTAGTTACTGTCGTCAACAGTAACTATGACGAGAAATACTCGTCAACTACCTATTTTTCCTGACTAAAACTATGACGAGACACCCTGGGGGGAAAAAAACGATAACTATTACAAATTACTTTTCATTTTAGTCGCCGAAAATGTGACGAGACGAGAATTCCACGTGAGACTAATGGACATTTAGTTTGACATGAAGCTGCTTTTCATCTGTTTTGTCTTAATGCATATATGGTTGAAAAATATTTCATGCAATCCTCTCAGTTGCATGGTCTGATTGAGCTGCTCTGCCCGGTTCTCCCACACAGCTCCCAGGCGACCGCCTTGTTCACTTGTCCATCTTTTGAACTGATGTGAAGCCAGGACACCTCCTTTTTTTTAACCATTATTTATACAGGTTTTTCTCATTGTGATAACATCTCTTTTTCAAGAGAGACCTGGTCTAACCTCAACTAGAAACAATAATCTTTCTGACTTTCATGTAGGCTATTTTTGCTTTGATTAGGGACAGATCGAAATTTACTGGGGAGTGGGAGGGGCTGGTCCAACTCAAAGTGTCATAAAAAATGCACCCCCTCCCCAACATAAAAAATATTTTTACACGACCCTCCCCATAGCCAGTCAAATACATGGAACACCCTCGCCCCTCTTTGAATTAATGCAAAATAATGTTTACCAACACAAATAACAATAACTGTGGCGACCTTGCGTTTATAAACGTGGATATCAACTTTGCCGCTTCAGCATGCTTTTGTGGCACAGTCGATGCCACGCAGAGCTACAGGCCAGAAGGGTGAGGTTTCACCGACCACCACAGACGAGCTCACTCTCCCCGCCTGTTTCATTGCACTATGATCAGAGTCGGCTGCAGACAATGATCAGCTAGGAGGAAATCACATTTTCATTATTTTGATGCCATATTTATAAGTATATAAAATATATGCAACACATTTATCACCAACAGGTTTCTGTGCCAATGCACCACACAACCAGTAAACAACACCGACTGTAGGCACTTCAATATCACGGTTTGTGTTTTCAACACCACAGTAAATAGACTGTGTCAATCTCAACAAACAGAACATTTATTCTGCATGTCATTAAAATGTTTGTTGTTTTGTAATAGATGTCTCTTTCCATTCATCAAATGTCCGCTGCATAGTTTGGATTGATTGATTAAACGATTTTTATTTGTCAGTAAAAAACAATACATACACTGCTGTTCTAAAGTTTGGAGTCACTTAGAAATGTCCTTGTTTTTGAAAGAAAATTATATTTTTTTGTCCATTAAAATAACACCAAATTGATCAGAAATACAGTGTAGACATTGTTCATGTTGTAAATGACTATTGTAGCTGGAAACGGCTGATTTTTTTATGGAATATCTACATAGGCGTACAGAGGCCCATTCTCAGCAACCATCACTCCTGTGTTCCAATGGCACGTTGTGTTAGCTAATCCAAGTTTAAAATTTTAAAAGGTTAATTGATTATTAGAAAACCCTTTTGCAATTATATTAGCACAGCTGAAAACTGTTGTTCTGAATTAAAGAAGCAATAAAACAGGCCTTCTTTGAACTAGTTGAGTATCTGGGGCATCAGTTTTTGTGGGTTCGATTACAGGCTCAAAATGGCCAGAAACAAAGACCTTTCTTCTGAAACTCGTCAGTCTATTCTTGTTCTGAGAAATGAAGGTTATTCCATGCGAGAAATTGCCAAGAAACTGAAGATCTCGTACAGCGCTGTGTACTACTCCCTTCACAGAACAGCGCAAACTGTCTCTAACCAGAGTAGAAAGAGGAGTGGGAGGCCCCGGTGCACAACTGAGCAAGAGGACATGTACATTAGAGTGTCTAGTTTGAGATATAGATGCCTCACAAGTCCTCATCAAGTTGCTGTTGCTTTTTTCCTACGGGAAAAACAAATGTTATTTGTTGAATATAAGGAGTACAGTAATAGATTTTGGAAAGCTGAAATTCTCCCCTTTTTAAGGAAACCACTTTTATTTACCCTCCTTGACAGTTATGATGGGGAGACAAATCAGCTGTAAATTGTTTAACCTGTAGCCAAGGCTTTATAGCCTATATGGTTAATTATGGCTGGCATTGGTTACAATCTGCCACAATATCAATGTTGCCAGCTAAGGTGTAGGAGGGGATAGTAGGCCTAGTTGGACAAGGCTATCTGAACGTGTACATGATGGAAGTTAGAGATAGTCTAAATATTCATTATTTAATCTTTAAAAAAATGCACCGACTATTATGTGACTAAAATGTCTGTGATTAAAACTACATTAAAATAGTTTTAGTAGACTGATAATAACTAAAACTAACGAAGGATGAAATGACTCAAATGTGACTAAGACTAAAAGGTATTTTAAGGTAAAATCTAAAATAGCTGCCAAAATTCACACTGGTAGTTACCTGGCCTCCAGATGCATCTGGCAGAAGGCGGGACTCCACAGTAAAGGCCCTCGTGCCATTTTCCGAACAGGCGACGCACTACCTTCCCCTCTTGGTCCATCACAAACCCTTGAACCTCATTCACATTAGAACTCCAGTAATTTCCCTACAAGCAAAAATGAGACAACAGTAATATTGTGATCATAAGATAAATAACATTCATCATCCACTGGCAAGGAAACAATATAGACAATAATTAAATGTCCAAATTGTAGTCAGCCAAGATAAGTGATACATGCTTCACAGGGATGGTTATTTCTCAGCACATAATTGACTTTGGACTTCATAGTAATTTTACCGTAACATATCCACAGCTGAGTTCACCGCTGTCTTACCTTGACGAAGGTAAGTTTGCAGATACAGGCACTGCTTTTGGTGTTCCTAATGGTGATCTCGCCGTAGTGTTCGATCCACCTTCTCCCGCTTAGGATGTTGTGTACGCAGGTGGTGACTTTGTTCCATTCATAGTGGTCACCAAAGCTGAATGACATAACAGCAGCAGTCAGAATATCTACAGTAATCACATGATAGTTATGAAGTCTGTCTGTGTCTTTAAGATGCTCACTGGGCCACAAAATCACACAGAGCGTTAGAAGTCTCACAAGCTAAATAGCAGGGCCTGTGGAATCTCATTTTCTGAGGCAGAGACACTTGCGATGTACTATAATCTATGTGCTTATTCAGCAGCCTTCACACATCCCTTCCTGCTCTTCTGTCTGAGTGATTCATTTCCCACAGCCCCCCCACCCCAAACCCTGTCAAGGGGACTTTAATAGGGCGTACAGTAGCTCTGTAAAGCTGCCAGGGACCCAGAGTGGAGTGATGGCTGTGGCAGGGGTAGGCTAGCAGGGACCTGAAGGCTTCAAGAAGGTAAGGCCACTGTTATGGATGTACCTCCTATAGTAAGTGACAGTGGGGATATGTCTTGAGGATGTCAGATTGTTTGTGTGTGTGTGTGTGTGTGTGTGTGTGTGTGTGTGTGTGTGTGTGTGTGTGTGTGTGTGTGTGTGTGTGTGTGTGTGTGTTACCTTGGAAGGATAACGTTAACGGTGCCAATCGGGAGGATTTCCATTGATTTCCCCCAGAATTTGTTTTTCCATCTGACGTCTGAGAAGAAAATCGTCAGAAATAGCCATCAATGTACCATCTTGATGCAAAATGAAAAACCATGACCTCATTGAGGAAGTGCGTGTGTGACACTGTAATTCAACAGGTAACGTACCTTGCAAGAAGGTGAACTTGTTGGAATCAGCATGACAAGCTGATATGGGTGGATGGTGGCTCACCTTCAAGAGATAATCAAACGTCATAACATCAGTGACAATACTGCTAGATTATTGCCTCTTAGAGGAATTCATTTTAGGTGCAGATACAAAAGCAGCCACTTCATTGTAGAACCATTCTAAACGTGTTGTGAGAAGAAGAGGGTGAGTCATTATATCGTGACTATCATGCGGACTGGGAAACCAGTCACAGCTAACACCAGCACTGAGGCTAAGTGCAAACTAGGTTCAGTCAAGGCCAGTCATTCAGGTTCTTAGTCGGGCCAGTCATTCAGGTTCAGTCATTCAGGTTCAGTCAGGCCAGTCAGTCAGGTTCAGTCAGGCCAGTCAGTCAGTCAGTCAGGCCAGTCAGGCCAGTCAGTCAGGCCAGTCAGTCAGGTTCAGTCAGTCAGGTTAGTCAGTCAGGCCAGTCAGTCAGGCCAGTCAGTCAGGTTCAGTCAGGTCAGTCAGTCAGGTTCAGTCAGTCAGGCCAGTCAGTCAGGCCAGTCAGTCAGGTTCAGTCAGTCAGGTTCAGTCAGGTCAGTCAGGTTCAGTCAGGCCAGTCAGTCAGGTTCAGTCAGTCAGGTTCAGTCAGTCAGGTTCAGTCAGTCAGGTTCAGTCAGTCAGTCAGTCAGGTTCAGTCAGTCAGTCAGTCAGGTTCAGTCAGTCAGGTTCAGTCAGGCCAGTCAGTCAGGTTCAGTCAGGCCAGTCAGGCAGGTTCAGTCAGGCCAGCCAGTCAGGTTCAGTCAGGCCAGCCAGTCAGGTTCAGTCAGGCCAGTCAGTCAGTCAGTCAGGTTCAGTCAGTCAGGTTCAGTCAGGTCAGGGAGAATAGCTGAGAGATGACAACAACAGGGTCCCCATCATAAAGAGAGGAGAGGGCAGCCTTCCTTGACCCTGGACCTGACCCTGGACCCTGGACCTGACCCTGGACTTGGACCTGACCCTGGACCTGAGCCTGACCCTGGACTTGGACCTGACCCTGGATCTGACCCTGGACCCTGACCTTGGACCTGACCCTGGATCTGACCCTGGACCCTGACCTTGGACCTGACCCTGGATCTGACCCTGGACCCTGACCTTGGACCTGACCCTGGATCTGACCCTGGACCCTGACCTTGGACCTGACCCTGGATCTGACCCTGGACCCTGACCTTGGACCTGACCCTGGATCTGACCCTGGACCCTGACCTTGGACCTGACCCTGGATCTGACCCTGGACCTGACCCTGGATCTGACCCTGGACCCTGACCTTGGACCTGACCCTGGATCTGACCCTGGACCCTGACCTTGGACCTGACCCTGGATCTGACCCTGGACCCTGACCTTGGACCTGACCCTGGATCTGACCCTGGACCCTGACCTTGGACCTGACCCTGGATCTGACCTTGGACCTGACCCTGGATCTGACCCTGGACCCTGACCTTGGACCTGACCCTGGACTTGGACCTGACCCTGGACCTGAGCCTGACCCTGGACTTGGACCTGACCCTGGATCTGACCCTGGACCCTGACCTTGGACCTGACCCTGGATCTGACCCTGGACCCTGACCTTGGACCTGACCCTGGATCTGACCCTGGACCCTGACCTTGGACCTGACCCTGGATCTGACCCTGGACCCTGACCTTGGACCTGACCCTGGACCTACTCTAGCAGCAGACTGGGACACAGTCTTTCTTTAAGCACTCTGAAAGCCTATAGACCTGACAGGATCCGTCTGCAGCACAATGCAATACAATACTGCAACCTGCAACTCATGTTAGTTATAAATGGACCTTATAGACTCCAGTGCATGGGAGAGAACGGCCACATTTGACCTGGTCTCAGAAATCCCAGACCTAGGGAACAATGGCACAGTTGAAGTCGGAAGTTTACATACACCTTAGCCAAATACACTTAAACTCAGTTTTTCACAATTCCTGACATTTAATCCTTGTAAAAATTCCCTGTCTTAGGTCAGTTAGGATCATCACTTTATTTTAAGAATGTGAAATGTCAGAATAATAGTAGAGAGAATGATTTATTTCAGCTTTTATTTCTTTCATCACATTCCCAGTGGGTCAGAAGTTTACATACACTCAATTAGTATTTGGTAGCATTGCCTTTCAATTGTTTAACTTGGGTCAAACGTTTCAGGTAGCCTTTTTCCACAATAAGTTGGGTGAATTTTGGCCCATTCCTCCTGACAGAGCTGGTGTAACTGAGTCAGGTTTGTAGGCCTCCTTGCTCGCACATGCTTTTTCAGTTCTGCCCACACATTTTCTATAGGATTAAGGTCAGGGCTTTGTGATGGCGACTCCAATACCTTGACTTTGTTGTCCTTAAGCCATTTTGTCACAACTTTGGAAGTATGCTTGGGGTCATTGTCCATTTGGAAGACCCATTTGCGACCAAGCTTTAACTTCCTGACTGATGTCTTGAGATGTTGCTTCAATATATCCACATTATTTTCCTCCTCATGTTGCCATCTATTTTGTGAAGTGCACCGGTCCCTCCTGCAGCAATGCACCCCCACAACATGATGCTGCCACCCCCGTGCTTCACGGTTGGAATGGTGTTCTTCGGCTTGCAAGCCCCCATTTTCCTCCAAACATAACGATGGTCATTATGACCAAACAGTTTTATTTTTGTACGATTTTGTACGAAAAGTAAGATCTTTGTCCCCATCTGCAGTTGCAAACCGTAGTCTGGCTTTTTTATGACGGTTTTGGAGCAGTGGCTTCTTCCTTGCTGAGCGGCCTTTCAGGTTATGTCGATATAGGACTCGTCTTACTGTGGATATAGATACTTTTGTACCTGTTTCCTCCAGCATCTTCACAAGGTCCTTGCTGTTGTTCTGGGATTGATTTGCACTTTTCGCACCAGAGCACGTTCATCTCTAGGAGACAGAACACGTCTCCTTCCTGAGCGGTATGACGGCTGCGTGGTCCCATGGTGTTTATACTTGCGTACTACTGTTTGTACAGATGAACGTGGTACCTTCAGGCGTTCCAATTGACTCAAATTATGTCAATTAGCCTATCAGAAGCTTCTAAAGCCATTACATAATTTTCTGGAATTTTCCAAGCTGTTTAAAGGCACAGTCAACTTAGTGTATGTAAACTTCTGACCAACTGGAATTGTGATACAGTGAATTATAAGTGAAATAATCTGTCTGTAAACAATTGTTGGAAAAATTACTTGTGTCGTGTACAAAGTAGATGTCCTAACCGACTTGCCAAAACTATAGTTTGTTAACAAGAAATTTGTGGAGTGGTTGAAAACCACTTTAATGACTCCAACCTAAGTGTATGTAAACTTCAGACTTCAACTGTACATTGTGGGAGGCAATCAGTCTGTCTAGAGAAACTACATTTGACCTGTTTTTTTTGAGGGACATTTACAGTATTTATTCATTTCTTGACAACATGTATGAGGGTTAAGGTATTGGTAAATATGCCAGAGCCTGTATTCATAGGAGTGCTGATCTAGGATCAGGTTTCACCCTGTCCATTCATTATAATCAGTACTGTGGGAACCTACCTGCTCAGCGATAAAACACATGCCCTTGTCCTCACGGATACATTCATACGTCTCTCCCAGTAAAGGGTTGAACGGCTTGCTTCCCGCTCTGTAGTACGTGGAGGAGTATCCAGAGATGACGAACGCTGCCATAATGGCCTGGAGCAGAGAAACAGCAACACAATCAAAACAAACTACACTAAATACATAAAACATAGACAATGTCTTCAATGCCTTACGTTAATATGGCTGCTGCCGTTACACTGAAACACAAATTCTCCTTTTCTGAAAGTTATGCATGAATCATTTTGTGCATCAAATACTGCATGGTACCATAAAGTAACAGCAGTTAAACCCCTGGAACATACTGGTTTACAACATCCCAGTAATGAAATGTCATAGTCTTTTATCTAACAAGTCCAAAATGTTGTATTCACACACCGTCCTGTTATGATAACTAAGCCAGTAGAATGACAGATGTGAGATTGAACAAGGTCGACAGCTGCATCAGAGCATGATATTTCTGGCCTTTGTCTCTGGAAGACCAAGGCTATCCTTCAGAATGTTTACTTTGGGCTTGTCACTGTCAACGCCACAGCAGTGCACAGATATAGACAAACTAACATGTCTGTCAGTACCAGGGACTGGGTCACGCTGTATGGGTTAGTGATGGGAGACGCTGGGTCACGCTGTATGGGTTAGTGATGGGAGACGCTGTATGATCACGCTGATGGGAGACGCTGTATGGGTTAGTGATGGGAGACACTGGGTCACGCTGTATGGGTTAGTGATGGGAGACACTGGGTCACGCTGTATGGGTTAGTGATGGGAGACACTGGGTTACGCTGTATGGGTTAGTGATGGGAGACGCTGGGTCACGCTGTATGGGTTAGTGATGGGAGACGCTGGGTCACGCTGTATGGGTTAGTGATGGGAGACACTGGGTAACGCTGTATGGGTTAGTGATGGGAGACGCTGGGTCACGCTGTATGGGTTAGTGATGGGAGACGCTGGGTCACGCTGTATGGGTTAGTGATGGGAGACACTGGGTTACGCTGTATGGGTTAGTGATGGGAGACACTGGGTTACGCTGTATGGGTTAGTGATGGGAGACACTGGGTCACACTGTATGGGTTAGTGATGGGAGACGCTGTATGGGTTAGTGATGGGAGACGCTGGGTCACGCTGTATGGGTTAGTGATGGGAGACGCTGTATGGGTTAGTGATGGGAGACGCTGTATGGGTTAGTGATGGGAGACGCTGTATGGGTTAGTGATGGGAGACACTGGGTTACGCTGTATGGGTTAGTGATGGGAGACACTGGGTCACGCTGTATGGGTTAGTGATGGGAGACGCTGTATGGGTTAGTGATGGGAGACGCTGTATGGGTTAGTGATGGGAGACGCTGTATGGGTTAGTGATGGGAGACACTGGGTTACGCTGTATGGGTTAGTGATGGGAGACACTGGGTCACGCTGTATGGGTTAGTGATGGGAGACGCTGGGTCACGCTGTATGGGTTAGTGATGGGAGACACTGGGTCACGCTGTATGGGTTAGTGATGGGAGACACTGGGTTACGCTGTATGGGTTAGTGATGGGAGACACTGGGTTACGCTGTATGGGTTAGTGATGGGAGACACTGGGTTACGCTGTATGGGTTAGTGATGGGAGACGCTGTATGGGTTAGTGATGGGAGACACTGGGTTACGCTGTATGGGTTAGTGATGGGAGACACTGGGTCACGCTGTATGGGTTAGTGATGGGAGACACTGTATGGGTTAGTGATGGGAGACGCTGGGTCACGCTGTATGGGTTAGTGATGGGAGACGCTGTATGGGTTAGTGATGGGAGACACTGGGTCACACTGTATGGGTTAGTGATGGGAGACGCTGTATGGGTTAGTGATGGGAGACACTGGGTCATGCTGTATGGGTTAGTGATGGGAGACGCTGTATGGGTTAGTGATGGGAGACACTGGGTCACGCTGTATGGGTTAGTGATGGGAGACACTGGGTCACGCTGTATGGGTTAGTGATGGGAGACGCTGGGTCACGCTGTATGGGTTAGTGATGGGAGACACTGTATGGGTTAGTGATGGGAGACGCTGGGTCACGCTGTATGGGTTAGTGATGGGAGACACTGTATGGGTTAGTGATGGGAGACGCTGTATGGGTTAGTGATGGGAGACGCTGTATGGGTTAGTGATGGGAGACGCTGTATGGGTTAGTGATGGGAGACACTGGGTTACGCTGTATGGGTTAGTGATGGGAGACGCTGTATGGGTTAGTGATGGGAGACACTGGGTTACGCTGTATGGGTTAGTGATGGGAGACGCTGTATGGGTTAGTGATGGGAGACACTGGGTTACGCTGTATGGGTTAGTGATGGGAGACACTGGGTCACGCTGTATGGGTTAGTGATGGGAGACGCGGGTCACGCTGTATGGGTTAGTGATGGGAGACACTGTATGGGTTAGTGATGGGAGACGCTGGGTCACGCTGTATGGGTTAGTGATGGGAGACGCTGTATGGGTTAGTGATGGGAGACACTGGGTTACGCTGTATGGGTTAGTGATGGGAGACACTGGGTCACGCTGTATGGGTTAGTGATGGGAGACACTGGGTCACGCTGTATGGGTTAGTGATGGGAGACACTGTATGGGTTAGTGATGGGAGACGCTGGGTCACGCTGTATGGGTTAGTGATGGGAGACGCTGTATGGGTTAGTGATGGGAGACACTGGGTCACACTGTATGGGTTAGTGATGGGAGACGCTGTATGGGTTAGTGATGGGAGACACTGGGTCACACTGTATGGGTTAGTGATGGGAGACGCTGTATGGGTTAGTGATGGGAGACACTGGGTCACGCTGTATGGGTTAGTGATGGGAGACACTGGGTCACGCTGTATGGGTTAGTGATGGGAGACGCTGGGTCACACTGTATGGGTTAGTGATGGGAGACACTGTATGGGTTAGTGATGGGAGACGCTGGGTCACGCTTTATGGGTAGTGATGGGAGACGCTGTATGGGTTAGTGATGGGAGACGCTGTATGGGTTAGTGATGGGAGACGCTGTATGGGTTAGTGATGGGAGACACTGGGTCACGCTGTATGGGTTAGTGATGGGAGACGCTGTATGGGTTAGTGATGGGAGACACTGGGTCACGCTGTATGGGTTAGTGATGGGAGACGCTGGGTCACGCTGTATGGGTTAGTGATGGTAATGTCTATGGTTGCTAATGGATCCTAATATAAAGAAGTGTTACATCATCTGATGAGTCTCTGTGGTATGTTTCCTCTGTGTTAGCTGATTGACTGGGTCACATCATCACTAAGAGTTACAGTAATGTGCCATTTTATCATACCTTGTGGTGGTAGAGAATGCAGAGTTATACTGGTGGTCTTTTCAGAACTGTAACCATGAAGCTTTATACGACTCAGAGGGGTGAGTCTTTGGGCCGTACCATGAGTTCATACTCAGAGGGGTGAGTCTTTGGGCCGTACCATGAGTTCATACTCAGAGGGGTGAGTCTTTGGGCCGTACCATGAGTTCATACTTAGAGGGGTGAGTCTTTGGGCCGTACCATGAGTTCATACTCAGAGGGGTGAGTGTTTGGGCCGTACCATGCGTTCATACTCAGAGGGGTGAGTGTTTGGGTCGTACCATGCGTTCATACTCAGAGGGGTGAGTGTTTGGGTCGTACCATGCGTTCATACTCAGAGGGGTGAGTGTTTGGGCCGTACCATGCGTTCATACTCAGAGGGGTGAGTGTTTGGGTCGTACCATGCGTTCATACTCAGAGAGGTGAGTGCTTGGGCCGTACCATGCGTTCATAGGGGTCCTCCGTATCGGCAGCCCTGTCTAGTAGCTCAGTGTACTCCAGCTCTTCACACATGTGCTGCAGGGTGTTGAGGGGCTCGTTGAGCTCCACAGGCATGGACACCTTGGACAGGTCCTTCCCTATGTTGTTCCTCAGGATGTTCCACAGGTTGATGTTGCTGCAGTCTGGCGAGGGGGCGGGGAGACACGGGCGTCGCCCGTTACGGAAGGCACTTCCAGCCAGGTCTCCGTTCGGCACTGAAACCAGAAGAAAGTACAGTACTGTCACGGACCATCGTCAGGACTGATGACTGTCTGACCTACAAGGCTTCGTCAAATCCTCATCCTTGCATCTCATAATAGCCACAGGCAGTTCATGACTGAAACATAGTGGACGGATGAAGGGTTAGAATAGAGGATAGAGGCATTCCTGCACTTCACACTGATAGCTTTCATAAGCCCTGAGTGCAGCCCCTGGCACACGTTGAAGCCTGCAAGGTCAATCCCCCCCACACACACACTGTAATGGAAGGAGAAAGCTGGAAAGCTAAGGAGGACCTACTTTGTCTGGAGACGTTATCAGTCACGCTGGCATTGTCTTCTGAAATGTTATCGCTCACGTCGCTGACGTATGATTCATCGTCTGAGGCCTAGAGGGTTAGGGTTAGAGGAAGACAACAGAACCACTGAGTCAGTACAGTACAGTACACACACACACAGTACAGTACACACACACACAGTACAGTACACACACAGTACAGTACAGTACACACACACACACAGTACAGTACACACACAGTACAGTACAGTACACACACACACACACACTACAGTACAGACACACACACACACACACACACACACACACACACACACACACACACACACACACACACACACACACACACACACACACACACACACACACACACACACACACACACACACTGCATTTTGCCAGTGACTAGCAAACTGCCGTCAGTGCTTGCTATCTCTTCTCTCGCTTTCTGCAGTCACCACAAGATGAGACACTGCAGCATTTCCACTTTATATATAGTAACATACAATGAACTTACTGACGGTGCCAGAGAATAGCAGATTGTGGCTGTTGGTAGTAATGAATAGGGCCTGGCACCTGAGGCAGAGGGTTTGGCCCTAGCCTGGTGATGGACCTCCTTGGTGAGTAATCCTTCAGCAGGACTCTAGATAGTAGCACTTGGTTTTCATACCTGGGGAGCAGCCAGATAGGCCTGAAGGGTGATGGCTCTTATGGGGCCATATTGACTGGTGCTCGGTACTCATGGCATTGGGCCTGTCATGGCAGTGAGGGAAAAAAGCCATCTCTTTGGCTTAAGAACAGACAAACCATCAGACTGGAGGAAGGACCATGGAGAAGGACCATGTCAAATCCATAAAGAAGGGCGTACCATTGAAAACCTGGAGTTGGTTTCATGAGAAATTGGACATGACTGGACTCAGTTGAAGGACATGACTGGACTCAGTTGAAGGACCCAGTTGAAGGACATGACTGGACCCAGCAGCATAATAGACTAGAGACTGGAGAGTCTCCCTCTAGTTTGGAGAGCCCCCCACTAGTTTGGAGAGCCTCCCTCTAGTTTGGAGAGCCTCCCTCTAGTTTGGAGAGCCCCCCACTAGTTTGGAGGAGCCCCCCACTAGTTTGGAGGAGCCCCCCACTAGTTTGGAGAGCCCCCCTCTAGTTTGGAGAGCCCCCCTCTAGTTTGGAGAGCCCCCCTCTAGTTTGGAGAGTTGAAAGTTGGTCTTGCTCTGTCTCTACATGTCTGAGTTTCTGTTGTGTGCTATCTCTGTCCCTCACACTGGTTTTATTCATATCTGACTAACTCCAGCTCCACTCGGCCATGTTTTATCTGAGCTCCGACCCCCAGCCCTCTCTCACCTCGTTCTCTGACGAGCTGGCCGACAGCAGCACTTCCTGGGCGTCGAAGAACTCCGACACAGACTCTGACATAGACAGCCTGCTCTCATTGGACGTCTGTTGAGTCAGAGGGATTCCCCTCTGCTCCCCCCCCTTTAAGGAAACACAGAAACACAATCAGTACAACGTCTTTTACTCGTGACTTTAGGTGGTGAGACGACATAGAACTGAACTGTGGCAAAGTGGAGACGGTGGAGACCCAGCAGTCATTGGTGACTTTATTCTTCCTATATTCCTGGTAAGATCACATCGTTTTTTCCATTTACCTTGACGTCAGGTTCAACACAACTTTAATGATCAGTGAGCTCACCTGCCAAGAGATACTGGAAGCACCGTCCTTCTTTAAGGACAGGAATCAATACCCTAATTGGTAAACGCAGTAAAGCAGAGAATACACAATGTTTTCCAGTTAACTAAAGTTACCTGTCCAGCTCTACAACAGGATGCATAGCACCACAGAGGAGATAACCAGCACACAAGCTCACTATTCTCTCTGACCTCACCTGGTAGCTACCAGCTGGCTGCTATAAGCACACCAGGCACTGCAATGGCAAGTGTCCTGCATGTCAGGGACAATGACAACAAAACAACGACTTGATCCAGTATAAGACGTAGCTAGCTACCTCATCAGGACTGGTGATGAGGTTCACACTGATTGTTTGTTCAGACAGGACCGACTCAGAGTGGATGCGGCCCAGTCGGGTTTTAAGCTCAGCGTTTTGGGACAGGGCCTGAAATGAGGAGAAATACGAATCAATTCACTAATCTGTCAGCTGGAGGAGAGGGGTGTAAACAGATAAACATTACAACTGGATCTATATTGTACAGCTCTACATTCATATTAAGCTCTACACATATCATGACTGTAGCCCCCCCCACGCTACATACCATGGCTGCTCTGTTTTCCTCTCACTGTGTGACTATATGAAATGGAACCATTCGCAAAGAAACAGAAATCTAACTCAAGCAGTGATGAAAGTCATACCAATTCCATTGAAACCCCTCATCTCTCCAGCCAGTACATTACATGTTTCAAGTACTGCACAGAACATTTAAGGTGTGTTTAAGGTGTGTTCTGACAAAAACAACACAATTAACCATTTATAGTGACTGTTCCCAGTGCAGGAGGATTATGGGTAGTGTAGAAGGAGAATTCTAAATGAACACCTGCCGGGCTCACCTGTGACAGAGACTTCCTGAGGGTGATGACCTGGGCAGACCGTTCTGACTGCTCCTGGTCTGAGAGAACAGATTTGATCTTCTCCTTCTCCATGGCCACCGTGGTGAACGCAGACTTCAACATGGAGTGGACTGCAAAAGACAGAAATCATTTTAAACACACCCTCTGGTTACTTACAACTCTTACTAATGGTTTCCCTATACTTTGCTGGTATGGATAGTGTAAAGGGACGGTGAACAGGGACGGACTGATGCAGGAGCATCCGGGGCTGAAGAGGCAGAAAAAAATCGAATAATAATATATATATTTCCACATTTTGTTACGCTACAGCCTTATTCTAAAATTGATTCAATTAATATTATAGCATTCAGTCTTCTTGGGTATGACTCTACAAGTTTGGCACACCTGTATTTAGGGAGTTTCTCCCATTTTTCTCTGCAGATCCTCTCAAGCTCTGTTAGGTTGGATGGGGTGTGTTGCTGCACAGCTATTTTCAGGTCTCTCTAGAGATGTTAGATCGTGTTCAAGTCCGGCCTCTGGCTGGGCCACTCAAGGACATTCAGAGACTTGTCCCGAAGCCACTCCTGTGTTGTCTTGGCTGTGTGCTTAGGGTCATTGTCCTATTGGAAGGTGAACCTTCGCCCCAGTCTGAGGTCCTGAGCTCTCTGGAGCAGATTTTCATCAAGGATCTCTCTGTACTTTGCTCCGTTCATCTTTCCCTCGATCCTGACTAGTCTCCCAGTCCCTGCCGCTGAAAAACATCCCCACAGTATGATCCTGTCACCGCCATGCTTCACCGTAGGGATGGTGCCAGGTTTCACCGTAGGGATGGTGCCACTGTCAACTGTGGGATCTTATATCAACAGGCGTGTGCCTTTCCAAATCATGTCCAATCAATTGAATTTACCACAGGTGGACTCAAGGATAATCAATGGAAAAAGTATACACCTGAGATCAATTTCAAGTCTCATAGCAAAGGGTCTGAATACTTAGGTAAATAAGGTATTTCTGTTTAAAATGTTATATATTTGCAAACATTTCTAAAAACGTGTTTTCGTTTTATCATTATGGGGTATTGTGTGTAGATTGCTCAGGATTTGTATTTATTTAATACATTTTAGAATAAGGCTGTAACGTAACAAAATGTGGAAGAATTCAAGGGGTCTGAATACTTTCCGAAAGCACTGTATATTTAATATTTTATAGTAAGAATAGGCATATATTGTACTGAGACAATGAAAGAGAACATATACTTTCCCCAAACAATCTTGCTGACTGTTGCGGGTGTTCAAAAGTGACATTCTGGGCTTATAAAACAAGTGGTACGAGCAAGAGCAGTGTTTCTCTTATCTTGGAACTTTGTCTGTGGAATGACAGCTTATCGGCCTTATTTCACGGACGTGTAGCCTCTGAATGCATTTCCAATGGGATATAGACCAAAACTGGTCTGGTTGGCTTTTCCCCCCCAGTGAATTTACCCATGGGCCGCTACTGAAGTTAACAAATTGCATCTTTGTGCGCCGATTTGTTTCCAGAAAATGAGGGTGTGCCAGGAGGATGTGCCGGGGAAAACAAAACCCCGGGGCCAATGATTTGTTCATCTGAACGTGAAGTGTAAATACATTTGTTGGTTGGTGTGAAATGCATTCCAGTGTAGTTAACATGACCTATCAATCAGTGCAGCAGACTGTGTTTGTGTGATTGTGTATACAATATATATGTGTATGTCTACAGTGCCTTGCAAAAGTATTCATCCCCCTTGGTGTTTTTCCTATTTTGTTGCATTATAACATGTAATTTAAATGGATTTTTATTTGGATTTCATGTAATGGACATACACAAAATAGTCCAAATTGGTGAAGTGAAATGAAAAAAATAGCTTGTTTCAAGAAATTCCCCAAAATAAAAAACAGAAAAGTGGTGCGTGCATATGTATTCACCCCCTTTGCAATGAATCCTCTAAATAAGATCTGGTGCAACCAATTACCTTCAGAAGTCACACAGTTAGTTAAATAAAGTCCACCTGTGTGCAATCTAAGTGTCATATGATCTGTCACATGATCTCAGTACATATACACCTGTTCTGAAAGGCCCCAGAGTCTGCAACACCACCAAGCAAGTGGCACCACCAGGAAAGTGGCACCATGAAGACCAAGGAGATCTCCAAACAGGTCAGGGACAACGTTGTGGAGAAGTACAGATCAGGGTTGGGTTCTAAAAAAATATCTGAAACTTTGAACATCCCAAGGAGAACCATTAAATCCATGATTAAAAAATGGAAAGAATATGGCACCACAATAAACCTGCCGAGAGAGGGCTGCCCACCAAAACTCATGGACCAGGCAAGGAGGGCATTAATCAGAGAGGAAACAAAGAGACCAAAGATAACCCTTAAGGAGCTGCAAAGCTCCACAGCGGAGATTGGAGTATCTGTCCATAGGACCATTTTAAGCCATACGCTCCACAGAGCTGGGCTTTACGGAAGAGTGGCCAGAAAAAAGCCATTGCTTAAAGAAAATAAGCAAACACGTTTGGTGTTCGCTAAAAGGCATGTGGGAGACTCCCCAAATATATGGAAGATGGTACTCTGGTCAGATGAGACTAAAATTGAGCTTTTTGGCCGTAAAGGAAAATGCGCAAACCCAACACCTCTCATAACCCCGAGAACACCATCCCACAGTGAAGCATGGTAGTGGCATCATCATGATGTGGGGGTGTTTTCATCGGCAGGGACTGGGAAACTGGTCAGAATTGAAGGAATGATGGATGGTGCTAAATACAGGGAAATTCTTGAGCGAAACCTGTTTCAGTCTTCCAGAGATTTGAGACTGGGACGGAGGTTCACCTTCCTGCAGGACAATGAGCCTAAGCATACTGCTAAAGCAGCACTTGAGTGGTTTAACGGGAGACATTTAAGCGTCTTGGAATGGCCTAGTCAAAACCCAGACCTCAATCCAATTGAGAATCTGTGGTATGACTTGAGATTGCTGTACACCAGCGGAACCCATCCAACTTGAAGGAGCTGGATCAGTTTTGCCTTGAAGAATGGGCAAAAATCCCAGTGATTAGATGTGCCAAGCTAAGAGAGACATACCCCAAGAGACTTGCAGCTGTAATTGCTGCAAAAGGTGGCTCTACAAAGTATTGACTTTGGGGGGGTGAATAGTTATGCATGCTTAAGTTCTCTGTTTTTTTGTCTTATTTCTTGTTTCACAATAAAAAATATTTTGCATCTTCAAAGTGGTAGGCATGTTGTGTAAATCAAATGATACAACCCCCCAAAAAAATCTATTTTAATTCCAGGTTGTAAGGCAACAAAATAGGAAAAATGCCAAGGGGTGTGAATATTTTCGCAAGCCACTGTACCTTTCTGAGCGATGAGGCAGAAGTCCTCCTGTAGTTTGATGTAGTCACCGCCACACTCCATGTTGTCAGGAATCTGGCGAGAGACAGGGGTCTGGAAGTCCACCTGCTCAGCGCACAGGTTGGGGTTGGAGGAGTGGAGGCGCGTGGGCGACATACTGGCACTCACAGGGAGAGAGGGGACCTGAGAGGAGGAGAGGAAGGAGAGGATGGAGAGGAGGGAGCGGAGGAGAGGAGAATGGAGAGAAACGAGAGGGAGAGGAGGCGAGGAAGGAGAGGGAGGAGAGGAGTGTCAGTACCACTTGGAGACTTGGGAATGTAGTAATGTGATCTACAGATGGAGCTCCATAAGACCTTCTGCGGTCTCTTCTGACATAGTCAAGACAGATACTCACTCAGTGTTTATATCACTATATGAATCACACCAAGTCTGACAAATCATATGGGACAGCAAAGCACAGATGAAGCTGAGGCTTCGTTCCAACCAATGTTCTTTTTAAGCCTTGGCTATAAATACATCACTTCATTTGCTTAAAAAAAAAAAAAAAGGAAAACAATCCTTCCCCTTGTTTCTCCTGGACTGATGACTCACTCATTCATTAACAACACTATGTATGTATGTATACCAGAGGGCCGCTAGTGAGAAAACAGTTGGTTCTGTGCTTCCTGGTGACGAAACGGTTGGTTTTGTGCTTCCTGGTGAGAAAATGGTTGGTTCTGGGCTACCTAATCTACCAGAACACACGTAGTGATAAAAACTAAGTATCATGAAGGAAAAGGCTTTTAAACTGTTGCCATAGGTAATTGGGAGAGTTTAAGAGAGTTTAATAATCCAAAGCATGATTAGCCTTCTCCTGAAGCTTTACAGAGTGTTCAAAATGGGGTAATTTAGACAACATGAGAATAAGGCATTGTACAGCCCCAAAAATGTGGTTCAGGCTTTGTATTATGATAAGTACAAAAGGACATTGAATCGAGAGAAGAAACCGAAAACGTTCTTTGCCCTGACATATAATTGCATAACGTACAGTTATGACTATAACTACTGTTCCCTGAAGGAGGGAAACGAGGTACCACACAGCTATTAGGAGTTTGCTCGCTAGATCCCTCTACTGAAGAACATTAGAATCACACCTGACAAGGCCAAGGAACGCCGTGCCTCACCCGGAAGCCCCGCCTTCCACAGGCAATAAACTCGAGGCGCGGATTAATTCCTTCAATTAAGTATTGGTCTTCACCGAGCTCAGAACTGGGCGGCGCGGGGCCTCGTTTCTCCTTCAGGGAACAGTAGGTACAGTCATAACTCTACGTTCCCTTTCAGTCGGTCAACTCGGTACAACACAGCTACGGAGATATGAAATCACGCCCCAAGCCGAACCCCCAGTGTACACCAAATGAAATGGCCCCACAACAGACCACCCAGAGTTCTAACCCGACAGGAAAACCTCCGGTACCCGGGTATTGCGCAATCTGCCCACTTTGGGCTACACTGGGAGGAGTGTCATCCAGGCGATAAAACCTGAAACAAAAAAGTGTGTGGTGATGCTCAACTCGCCGCAACACAAATATCTCCTACAGGCAACCCTTTAAACAACGTCCAAGAGGCCGCCAGACCCCTGGTAAAGTGGGTGTGTACACCATTATGTAATTCCTGTAATTTGCCAGAGAGATATCATCCACAATCCAGTTGGAGAGACGCTGCTTAGAAAGCGCTCTACCACGAGCCGGATTATCAAAACAGACAAAAAGTTAGTCACACAAACTGACACCCCTGGTCCGCTCAACGTACATGGTAATGCTCGTACTGGACACAGGGCATGCAACCCGAAAAGCTCAAAAGCTAGAGACCTGTAGGACATAGTCATCACCTTAGGGTCAAATGTCACATTAGGACGCAACGTCAACTTAGACACGCCAAGGAAGAACTTCATACAGACTGTATAGTAGCAATAACGTTTAGAGGTAAACACCTTGCCATCAGATTGGACCTTTCAGGGTCCAAGCCCACAGATTCAAAATCTCCAGCCGCGGGTTCCAGACCTGTCCGTGCACCTGGGACAACAAGTCCCTGCGCAATCCCCGCCTAAAAGGATGTTCCCCATGAACCAAGGTCGTTTGGGCCAATGGGGAGCCACAAGGATCAAGGACAAGCCCTCCCAACGTACCGTCTAGCGAGTGCTGAATCAGATCCACAGCGGGAAAAGCGGAACGGAGGGTCAAAGGTCCCTGGTGCGTGAGAGTATCCATTTCCAACGGAGCATCCAGGTGCCTTATCTAGAAAGACAGCTGACAAGTCGCATTTTCTCACGATGCGTAAAGATCTATGTCAGCCCCGCCTAACATTTTCCATATCTAGGAGACCACCCATTGGTACCTGGAGTGAGGGAAAGTGCGCACTGCTCCACAGCAGTAGGGAGCGAGCAAAGAATAAGAGCTTCTCACAAAGACACGGCGGTTGGAACCAAAAATCTCAAATTTGGACTCATCAGACCACAAGACAGATTTCCACCAGTCTAATGTCCATTGCTTGTGTTTCTTGGCCCAAGCAAGTCTCTTCTTCTTCTTATTGGTGTCCTTTAGAAGTAGCTTCTTTGCAATAATTCAACCATAAACTCCTGATTCATGCAGTCTCCTCTGAACAGTTGATGTTGAGATGTGTCTGTTACTTGAACTCTGTGAAGCAATCTGGGCTGCAATCTCTAATGAACTTATCCTCTGGTTCTTCCTTTCCTGTGGCGGTCCTCATGAGAGCCAGTTTCATCATAGCTTTTGATGGTTTTTGCGACTGCACTTGAAGAAACTTTCAAAGTTCTTCACATTTTCCAGATTGACTGACCTTCATGTCTTAATGTCACGTGTGCTCCCTCTCCAGCCTCTAGGTCACCAGGCTGCTCGTTATGGCGCACACCTGTCACCATCGTTACGCGCACATGCGCGTCAGACTCACCTGGACCCCAGTCTCCTCCTTGATTACCTGCCCTATATATGTCACTCCCTTTGGTTCCTTCCCCAGGTGTCATTGTTTCTGTTTCAGTTTCCTGTCTGTGCGTTGTTCGTGTTTCTTGTTGTGTTCATTTGTTTATTAAATGATGCCCTCCCTGAACTTGCTTCCCGACTCCCAGGACACACGTTACACTTAAAGTAATGATGGACTGTTGTTTCTCTTTGCTTATTTGAGCTGTTCTTGCCATAATATGGACTTGGTATTTTACCAAATATGGCTATCTTCTGTATACCATCCCTGCCTTGTCACAACACAACTGATTGTCTCAAAGGCATTAAGAAGGAAAGAAATTCCACAAATGAACTTTTAACAAGGCACACCTGTTAATTGAAATGCATTCCAGGTGACAACCTCATGAAGCTGGTTGAGAGAATGCCAAGAGTGTGCAAAGCTGTCATCAAGGCAAAGGGTGGCCACTTTGAAGAATATCAAATATTTGTATTTGTTTAACACTTTTTGGTTACTACATGATTCCATATGTGTTATTTCATAGTTTTGATGTCTTCACTATTATTAAACAATGTAGAAAATAGTAAAAAATAAAGAAAAACCATGGAATGAGTAGGTGTCCAAACTTTTGACTGGTACTGTACATGGTGTACACCGTCCAACAACACCGTCCAATAGGATACACGTGGTGTACACCGTCCAACAGCATACACGTGGTGTACACCGTCCAACAGCATACACGTGGTGTACACCGTCCAACAGCATACACGTGGTGTACACCGTCCAACATGATACACGTGGTGTACACTGTCCAACAGGATACGTGGTGTACACCGTCCAACAGGATACATGTGGAGTACACTGTTCAACTAAATGCTTAATTGCAGGTTCCTGTGTGTGTGTGTGTGTGTGTGTGTGTGTGTGTGTGTGTGTGTGTGTGTGTGTGTGTGTGTGTGTGTGTGTGTGTGTGTGTGTGTGTGTGTGTGTGTGTGTGTGTTACCTGCATGTCAGTGAAATTGGGCGCTGACTGGGTCCTCTGTAGGCCCTCCAGGCTCTGCAGTAACTTGCTCAGCTCAATCAGGCTGGACTGGCAGCGGGCGAGCTCTGGAAACAAGCAACACAAGGACATGGGTCACACTGGAAGACCACCTCAGACCCAATGAAGTGAATGTGACACCCTGCTGTGCTTAACACATGAGAGAACAATTACGGAAAAACAAATGTCCTTATTAGTTTAAGTAACAAAGTCGAATAATATCATAGACAGGCGCTACTATCAGGAGATATTGTAAATCCATAATACCAGGGCATGGGGAACATTTTCCATAATACCAGGGCATGGGGAACATTTTCCATAATACCAGGGCATGGGGAACATATACCATAATACCAGGGCATGGGCAACATATACCATAATACCAGGGCATGGGGAACATATACCATAATACCAGGGCATGGGGAACATATACCATAATACCAGGGCATGGGGAACATATACCATAATACCAGGGCAAGGGGAACATATACCATAATACCAGGGCAAGGGGAACATACCATAATACTCCCTGGGGAACATATACCATCATACCCCACAAGACATGCCACCAGAGGTCTCTTCACAACTATGGGAGGCGCACAGTACTACATAGAGCTATGACTACATGGAACTCATGTAAGAAGTAAAATTAGATTTAAAAAAACAGATAAAAATACACCTTATGGAACAGCGGGGACTACGAAGCAACACAAACATAGGCACAGACACATGCATACACACTAGAGGTCGACCGAATAATCGGCATGGCCGATTAATTGGGGCCGATTTCAAGTTTTCATAACAATCGGTAATCTGCATTTTTGGATGCCAATTATGGCCGATTACATTCCATTCCATGAGGAGACTGCGTGGCAGGCTGGCCACTTGTTACGCGAGTGCAGCAAGGAGCCAAGGTAAGTTGCTAGCTAGCATTAAACTTATCTTATAAAAAACAATCAATCTTCACGTAATCACTAGTTAACTACACATGGTTGATGATATTACAACGTTAACTAGCTTGTCCTGCGTTGCATATAATCAATGCGGTACCTGTTAATTTATCATCGAATCACAGCCTACTTTGCCAAACGGGGGATGACACATCATCACATCATTATCCACTTTAACAAAAGCGCATTTGCGAAAAAAGCACAACCGTTGCACGAATGTACCTAACCATAAACATCAATGCCTTTCTTAAAATCAATACACAGAAGTATATTTTGTTAAACCTACATATTTAGTTCAAATAAATTCATGTTAGCAGGCAATATTAACTAGGGAAATTGTGTCACTTCTCTTGCGTTCATTGCACGCAAAGTCAGGGTATATCCAACAGTTTGGGCCGCCTGGCTTGTTGCGAAACAATTTGCCAGAAGTTTACATAATTATGACTTAACATTGAAGGTTGTACAATGTAACAGCAATATTTAGACTTATGGATGCCACCCGTTCGATAAAATACGGAACGGTTCCGTATTTCACTGAAAGAATAAACTTTTGTTTTCGAAATGATAGTTTCTGGATTTGACCATATTAATGACCAAAGGCTCGTATTTCTGTGTTTATTATAATTAAGTCTATGATTTGATATTTGATAGAGCTGTCTGACTGAGCGGTGGTAGGCAGCAGCAGGCTCGTAAGCATTCTTTCAAGCTTTACTGCGTTTGTCAGCAGCTCTTAGCAATGCTCACAATGCTGTTTATAACTTCAAGCCTATCAACTCCTGAGATTAGGCTGGCAATACTAAAGTGCCTATTAGAACATCCAATAGTCAAAGGTATATGAAATACAAATGGTATAGAGAGAAATAGTCGACACGTCATAATTCCTATAATAACTACAACCTAAAACTTCTGAACTGGGAATATTGAAGAACTGGCAATATTGAACCACCAGCTTTCATTTGTTCTCATGTTCTGAGCAAGGAACTTAAACATTGGCTTTTTACATGGCACATATTGCACTTTTACTTTCTTCTCCAAAACTGTGTTTTTGTATTATTTAAACCAAATTGAGCATATTTCATTATTTATTTGAGACTAAATAGATTTTATGTATTATATTAAGTTAAAATAAAAGTGTTCATTGTTCATTCAGTATTGATATTTAAAAATAGTCTGATTAATTATATATAAAAATAGTCAGATTAATCGGTATCGGCTTTTTTTGGTCGTCCAATAATTTCTATCGGAGTTGAAAAACCCTAATCGGTCAACACGACCGATCAACACAATACACACACGTACACGTGGATTCTGTGTTGTAGATATGTGGAAGTGGAGTCGGGGCCTGAGGGCACACATTTAATGTGTTGTGAAATCTGTTGTGAATGTATTGTAATGTTTTTAAAATTGTATAACTGCCTACATTTTGCTGGACCCCAGGAAGAGTAGCTGCTGCCTTGGCAGGAACTAATTGGGATCCATAATAAATAGAAATATGAATCATGTGAAGACAGTTCCATCATGTGAACACAGTTCCATCACGTCGAACACAGTTCCATCATATGAACACAGTTCCATCATGTGAACACAGTTCCATCACGTCGAACACAGTTCCATCATGTGAACACAGTTCCATCATGTGAACACAGTTCCATCATGTGAAGACAGTTCCATCATGTGAACACAGTTCCATCATGTGAACACAGTTCCATCATGTGAACACAGTTCCATCATGTGAAGACAGTTCCATCATGTGAACACAGTTCCATCATGTGAACACAGTTCCATCATGTGAAGACAGTTCCATCATGTGAACACAGTTCCATCATGTGAAGACAGTTCCATCATATGAACACAGTTCCATCATGTGAACACAGTTCCATCATGTGAACACAGTTCCATCGTGTGAACACAGTTCCATCATGTGAACACAGTTCCATCACGTCGAACACAGTTCCATCATATGAACACAGTTCCATCATGTGAAGACAGTTCCATCATGTGAACACAGTTCCATCATGTGAACACAGTTCCATCATGTGAACACAGTTCCATCATGTGAACACAGTTCCATCATGTGAACACAGTTCCATCATATGAAGACAGTTCCATCATGTGAAGACAGTTCCATCATGTGAAGACAGTTCCATCATGTGAAGACAGTTCCATCATGTGAACACAGTTCCATCATGTGAACACAGTTCCATCATGTGAACACAGTTCCATCATGTGAACACAGTTCCATCATGTGAACACAGTTCCATCATGTGAAGACAGTTCCATCATGTGAACACAGTTCCATCATGTGAACACAGTTCCATCATGTGAAGACAGTTCCATCATGTGAACACAGTTCCATCATGTGAAGACAGTTCCATCATATGAACACAGTTCCATCATGTGAACACAGTTCCATCATGTGAACACAGTTCCATCGTGTGAACACAGTTCCATCATGTGAACACAGTTCCATCACGTCGAACACAGTTCCATCATATGAACACAGTTCCATCATGTGAAGACAGTTCCATCATGTGAACACAGTTCCATCATGTGAACACAGTTCCATCATGTGAACACAGTTCCATCATGTGAACACAGTTCCATCATGTGAACACAGTTCCATCATATGAAGACAGTTCCATCATGTGAAGACAGTTCCATCATGTGAAGACAGTTCCATCATGTGAAGACAGTTCCATCATGTGAACACAGTTCCATCATGTGAACACAGTTCCATCATGTGAACACAGTTCCATCATGTGAACACAGTTCCATCATATGAACACAGTTCCATCACGTCGAACACAGTTCCATCATGTGAACACAGTTCCATCATGTGAAGACAGTTCCATCATGTGAACACAGTTCCATCATGTGAACACAGTTCCATCATGTGAAGACAGTTCCATCATGTGAACACAGTTCCATCATGTGAACACAGTTCCATCATGTGAACACAGTTCCATCATGTGAAGACAGTTCCATCATGTGAACACAGTTCCATCATGTGAACACAGTTCCATCATGTGAAGACAGTTCCATCATGTGAACACAGTTCCATCATGTGAACACAGTTCCATCATGTGAACACAGTTCCATCATGTGAACACAGTTCCATCATGTGAAGACAGTTCCATCACGTCGAACACAGTTCCATCATGTGAACACAGTTCCATCATGTGAAGACAGTTCCATCATGTGAACACAGTTCCATCATGTGAACACAGTTCCATCATGTGAAGACAGTTCCATCATGTGAACACAGTTCCATCATGTGAAGACAGTTCCATCATGTGAACACAGTTCCATCATGTGAACACAGTTCCATCATGTGAAGACAGTTCCATCATGTGAACACAGTTCCATCATGTGAACACAGTTCCATCATGTGAAGACAGTTCCATCATGTGAACACAGTTCCATCATGTGAACACAGTTCCATCATGTGAACACAGTTCCATCATGTGAACACAGTTCCATCACGTCGAACACAGTTCCATCATGTGAAGACAGTTCCATCATGTGAACACAGTTCCATCATGTGAACACAGTTCCATCATGTGAACACAGTTCCATCATGTGAAGACAGTTCCATCATGTGAAGACAGTTCCATCATGTGAAGACAGTTCCATCATATGAACACAGTACATCTTCCACTACTGGCAGGGAAAGGGAAATATATTGCTGATCCTTGTCATCATCCAGATGGATGTTCTAAAGCATTGATGGTTGGAGCAAGGAAGAGAGGAAGAAAGGGAGGAAGGAAGAGAGGGAGGAAGGAAGGAATAGATGGAGGAAGAGAGGAAGAGAGGGAGGAAAAGAGGAAGGAAGAGAGGGAGGAACGAAGGACGGAAGGAAGAGAGGAAGAGAGGGAGGAAAAGAGGAAGGGAGGGAGGAAGAGAGGAGGAAGAGAGGGTGGAAGGAAGGAAGGGAGGGAGGAAGAGAGGAGGAAGAGAGGAAGAGAGTAAGAGAGGGAGGAAGAGAGGGAGGAAGAGAGGGAGGAAGAGGGGGAGAAAGAGAGGGAGGAAGAGAGTAAGAGAGGGAGGAATAGAATAAGAGAGGGAGGAAGAGAGGAAGAGAGTAAGAGAGGGAGGAAGAGAGGGAGGAAGAGAGGGAGGAAGAAAGAAAGGAAGAGAGGGAGGAAGAGAGGAAAGGGGAGGAAGAGAGAAAAAGAAGAGAGGAAGAAAGGGAGGAAGAGAGGAAGGAAGAGAGGAAGAACTTACCCTCTGTACACTTGTCCATCTCCTCTGACTCCTGGAGCCATGCGGCCACCTTGCTCTGCCCGTTACTGTAGGAGGCAGGCAGGCTGCTCCTGGTACTGGTGGCCTGGGGGGACTGCCATGGTGGGAGGCTGGTGCTGCTACTGGGGACCTGGGGGGACTGCCATGGTGGGAGGCTGGTGCTGCTACTGGGGGCCTGGGGGGACTGCCATGGTGGAAGACTGGTGCTGCTACTGGGGGCCTGGGGGGACTGCCATGGTGGGAGGCTGGTGCTGCTACTGGGGGCCTGGGGGGACTGCCATGGTGGGAGGCTGGTGCTGCTACTGGGGGCCTGGGGGGACTGCCATGGTGGGAGGCTGGTGCTGCTACTGGGGGCCTGGGGGGACTGCCATGGTGGGAGGCTGGTGCTGCTACTGGGGGCTGGGGGGGACTGCCATGGTGGAAGGCTGGTGGGCTTGGTCTGCTGGAGGACATGGAGAGAGATAAAGGGGTTGGTTAGTTAACACACCTCAGTCTACAACACCTGAATAACACACACCAGATGTGAAAAAAACATTATGTTTCAGGCTTTCAAGTCTAAGATAATTCCATGCCTTCTAAGAGAAATCTGTATAATAGCTGAAGAAAAGGAAGACATAGTATGTGTCCTACAACTCTAAATGTCAAACCACCAAAGATATCCCTTCTGTTTCACCATCACTTCAAAGCAGCAGATGTTTACTGACTCAGTCTCAGGCCCTGTGAGAGTGTTGATCAGTAGGAGGCCATGCAGGCCCAGACCCAGACCAGGCCCAGACCAGGCCGAGACCCAGATCCATGCAGGTCCAGGCCCAGACCAGGCCCTGACCCATGCAGATCCAGGCCCAGACCAGGCCAAGACCCAGATCCACGCAGGCCCAGACCCAGACCAGGCCAAGACCCATGCAGGCCCAGACCAGGCCGAGACCCAGATCCATGCAGATCCAGGCCCAGACCAGGCCAAGACCCAGATCCATGCAGGCCCAGACCCAGACCAGGCCAAGACCCATGCAGGCCCAGACCAGGCCGAGACCCAGATCCATGCAGATCCAGGCCCAGACCAGGCCAAGACCCAGATCCATGCAGGCACAGAACCAGACCAGGCCAAGACCCATGCAGGCCCAGACCAGGCCGAGACCCAGATCCGTGCAGATCCAGGCCCAGACCAGGCCAAGACCCAGATCCATGCAGGCCCAGACCCAGACCAGGCCCAGACCCATGCAGGCCCAGACCAGGCCGAGACCCAGATCCGTGCAGATCCAGGCCCAGACCAGGCCCTGACCCATGCAGGCCCAGACCAGGCCAAGACCCAGATCCATGCAGGCCCAGACCCAGACCAGACCAGGCCCAGATCCAGACCAGGCCCAGAAAAGGCCCAGACCAGACACAGACCCAGTCCCAGACCCAGCTGCTCTGAATACAGGCCTGTTTGATGTCCTAATGGCTATTCTCCCTGGGGACACAGTGTGTTTGCCTTAACACATTCACAGTGATACTGCATTACCCACTGTAATTACCCACATCATTACCCTCTGTATTACCCACATCATTACCCACTGTAATTACACACAGCATTACACACTGTAATTACTCACATCATTACCCACTTTAATTACCCACAGCATTACCCACTATAATTACTCGCAACATTACCCCTTGTGATTACTCACAACATTACCCACTGTAATTACTCACATCATTACCCACTGTAATTACCCACAGCACTACCCACTATAATTACACACAGCATTACACACTGTAACTACTCACAACATTACGCACTATAATTACACACTGTAATTACTCACCACATTACCCACTTTAATTACACACAACATTACCCACTGTAATTACACACAGCATTACCTACTGTAATTACTCACCACATTATCCACTGTAATTACCCACAGCATTACGGCATTAAGGCCATATCTGATTCAGATTCAGATTCATTAGTCTTATAATTAGCTCAGTAACTGAACAGGGCTGTTAGTAATAGAACCAGTCACAAATGAAATGTTGCGTGTCTGTATACTGAAACATTAATAGCTTTGTATGTGGGTCAGACAGAAAACAGCTCAGCTTACCACAACAGAGAACAACTGTGCCGAGCTAACTGACAAGGAAGAGGAGCTAACTGACAGGAAAGTGAAGCTAACTGACAGGAAAGTGAAGCTAACAGACAAGGAAGAGGAGCTAACTGACAAGGAAGAGGAGCTAACTGACAAGGAAGAGGAGCTAACTGACAAGGAAGAGGAGCTAACTGACAAGGAAGAGGAGCTAACTGACAGTGAATAGGTGCTAACCGTCAGAGAAGTGGCGCTAACTGCCAGGGAAGAGGAGCTAACTGACAAGGAAGAGGAGCTAACTGACAAGGAAGAGGAGCTAACTGACAAGGAAGAGGAGCTAACTGACAGTGAATAGGTGCTAACCGTCAGAGAAGTGGCGCTAACTGCCAGGGAAGAGGAGCTAACTGACAAGGAAGAGGAGCTAACTGACAAGGAAGAGGAGCTAACTGACAAGGAAGAGGAGCTAACTGACAAGGAAGAGGAGCTAACTGACAGTGAATAGGTGCTAACCGTCAGAGAAGTGGCGCTAACTGCCAGGGAAGAGGAGCTAACTGACAAGGAAGAGGAGCTAACTGACAAGGAAGAGGAGCTAACTGACAAGGAAGAGGAGCTAACTGACAGTGAATAGGTGCTAACCGTCAGAGAAGTGGCGCTAACTGCCAGGGAAGAGGAGCTAACTGACAAGGAAGAGGAGCTAACTGACAAGGAAGAGGAGCTAACTGACAAGGAAGAGGAGCTAACTGACAGTGAATAGGTGCTAACCGTCAGAGAAGTGGCGCTAACTGCCAGGGAAGTGGAGCTAACCCACCAGTGAAGTGGAGCTAACCCACCAGAGAAGTGGAGCTAACCGCCAGGGAAGAGGAGCTAACCCACCAGTGAAGTGGAGCTAACCCACCAGAGAAGTGGAGCTAACCGCCAGGGAAGAGGAGCTAACCCACCAGAGACGTGGAGCTAACCGCCAGGGAAGAGGAGCTAACCCACCTGGGAAGTGGAGCTAACCCACCAGGGAAGTGGAGCTAACCCACCAGGGAAGAGGAGCTAACCCACCAGGGAAGTGGAGCTAACCCACCAGGGAAGTGGAGCTAACCCACCAGGGAAGTGGAGCTAATCGCCAGGGAAGTGGAGCTAACCGCCAGGGAAGTGGAGCTAACCGCCAGGGAAGTGGAGCTAATCCACCAGTGAAGTGGAGCTAACCCACCAGAGAAGTGGAGCTAACCCACCAGAGAAGTGGACCTAACCGCCAGGGAAGAGGAGCTAACCCACCAGGGAAGTGGAGCTAACCCACCAGGGAAGAGGAGCTAACCCACCAGGGAAGAGGAGCTAACCCACCAGGGAAGAGGAGCTAACCCACCAGGGAAGAGGAGCTAACCCACCAGGGAAGAGGAGCTAACCGCCAGGGAAGAGGAGCTAACCCACCAGGGAAGTGGGGCTAACCCACCAGGGAAGAGGAGCTAACCCACCAGGGAAGAGGAGCTAACCCACCAGGGAAGAGGAGCTAACCCACCAGTGAAGTGGAGCTAACCGCCAGGGAAGAGGCGCTAACCCACCAGTGAAGTGGAGCTAACCGCCAGGGAAGAGGAACTAACCCACCAGTGAAGTGGAGCTAACCGCCAGGGAAGAGGAGCTAACCCACCAGGGAAGTGGAGATAACCGCCAGGGAAGAGTAGCCCACCTTTACTTCATGTTGTCCTGCAGCGGGGGAGGGGGCTGGGTGGGGGTGAGGGTGAGGGTGAGGGATGGGGGACTCTGTGCTGGCAGGGGGAGGAAACGTCCTTATGGTGGCGTCTCGGGGGGAGCGGACGATCTCATTCTGCCGGTAGAGACGGTGGTGGCGCAGCTTGACCACCCAGCAGTCAAAGATGTCTGGAGACTTGATCTGTAAAGAGGAGAGAAAAGGGGAGAGGAAAGAAGAGGAGAGAGATGCCACAGTAGGCTATTGTTCATAGAAATTGTAATTGTCCAAGCCCTCAGACAAGGGCTAAACTTCTATCATACATCCGGTGAATCTCTGTCACTCTTTCAAGCTAACCTTGAGGTCGTAGATATGTTTCTCTGTGTCCAAGTCAATGCTAACCTTGAGGTGGTAGAGACGCTCCTCTGTGTCCAAGTCAATGCTAACCTTGAGGTGGTAGATATGTTTCTCTGTGTCCAAGTCAATGCTAACCTTGAGGTGGTAGATATGTTTCTCTGTGTCCAAGTCAATGCTAACCTTGAGGAGGTAGATATGCTCCTCTGTGTCCAAGTCAATGCTAACCTTGAGGTGGTAGATATGTTTCTCTGTGTCCAAGTCAATGCTAACCTTGAGGTGGTAGATATGTTTCTCTGTGTCCAAGTCAATGCTAACCTTGAGGTGGTAGATATGTTTCTCTGTGTCCAAGTCAATGCTAACCTTGAGGTGGTAGATATGTTTCTCTGTGTCCAAGTCAATGCTAACCTTGAGGAGGTAGATATGTTTCTCTGTGTCCAAGTCAATGCTAACCTTGAGGTGGTAGATATGTTTCTCTGTCCAAGTCAATGCTAACCTTGAGGAGGTAGATATGTTTCTCTGTGTCCAAGTCAATGCTAACCTTGAGGTGGTAGAGATGTTTCTCTGTGTCCAAGTCAATGCTAACCTTGTGGTGGTAGATATGTTTCTCTGTGTCCAAGTCAATGCTAACCTTGAGGTGGTAGAGATGTTTCTCTGTGTCCAAGTCAATGCTAACCTTGAGGAGGTAGATATGCTCCTCTGTGTCCAAGTCAATGCTAACCTTGAGGTGGTAGATATGTTTCTCTGTGTCCAAGTCAATGCTAACCTTGAGGTGGTAGAGATGCTCCTCTGTGTCCAAGTCAATGCTAACCTTGAGGTGGTAGATATGTTTCTCTGTGTCCAAGTCAATGCTAACCTTGAGGTGGTAGATATGTTTCTCTGTGTCCAAGTCAATGCTAACCTTGAGGTGGTAGATATGTTTCTCTGTGTCCAAGTCAATGCTAACCTTGAGGTGGTAGAGATGCTCCTCTGTGTCCAAGTCAATGCTAACCTTGAGGTGGTAGATATGTTTCTCTGTGTCCAAGTCAATGCTAACCTTGAGGTGGTAGAGATGTTTCTCTGTGTCCAAGTCAATGCTAACCTTGAGGTGGTAGATATGTTTCTCTGTGTCCAAGTCAATGCTAACCTTGAGGTGGTAGATATGTTTCTCTGTGTCCAAGTCAATGCTAACCTTGAGGTGGTAGATATGTTTCTCTGTGTCCAAGTCAATGCTAACCTTGAGGTGGTAGATATGTTTCTCTGTGTCCAAGTCAATGCTAACCTTGAGGAGGTAGATATGTTTCTCTGTGTCCAAGTCAATGCTAACCTTGAGGTGGTAGATATGTTTCTCTGTGTCCAAGTCAATGCTAACCTTGAGGTGGTAGATATGTGTCTCTGTGTCCAAGCCAATGCTAACCTTGAGGTGGTAGAGATGCTCCTCTGTGTCCAAGTCAATGCTAACCTTGAGGTGGTAGAGATGCTCCTCTGTGTCCAAGTCAATGCTAACCTTGAGGTGGTAGAGATGCTCCTCTGTGTCCAAGTCAATGCTAACCTTGAGGTGGTAGATATGTTTCTCTGTGTCCAAGTCAATGCTAACCTTGAGGTGGTAGAGATGCTCCTCTGTGTCCAAGTCAATGCTAACCTTGAGTTGGTAGATATGTTTCTCTGTGTCCAAGTCAATGCTAACCTTGAGGTGGTAGATATGTTTCTCTGTGTCCAAGTCAATGCTAACCTTGAGGTGGTAGATATGTTTCTCTGTGTCCAAGTCAATGCTAACCTTGAGGTGGTAGATATGTTTCTCTGTGTCCAAGTCAATGCTAACCTTGAGGTGGTAGATATGTTTCTCTGTGTCCAAGTCAATGCTAACCTTGAGGTGGTAGATATGTTTCTCTGTGTCCAAGTCAATGCTAACCTTGAGGTGGTAGATATGTTTCTCTGTGTCCAAGTCAATGCTAACCTTGAGGTGGTAGATATGTTTCTCTGTGTCCAAGTCAATGCTAACCTTGAGGTGGTAGAGATGTTTCTCTGTGTCCAAGTCAATGCTACCCTTGAGGTGGTAGATATGTTTCTCTGTGTCCAAGTCAATGCTAACCTTGAGGTGGTAGAGATGCTCCTCTGTGTCCAAGTCAATGCTAACCTTGAGGTGGTAGAGATGCTCCTCTGTGTCCAAGTCAATGCTAACCTTGAGGTGGTAGAGATGCTCCTCTGTGTCCAAGTCAATGCTAACCTTGAGGTGGTAGATATGTTTCTCTGTGTCCAAGTCAATGCTAACCTTGAGGTGGTAGAGATGCTCCTCTGTGTCCAAGTCAATGCTAACCTTGAGGTGGTAGATATGTTTCTCTGTGTCCAAGTCAATGCTAACCTTGTGGTGGTAGATATGTTTCTCTGTGTCCAAGTCAATGCTAACCTTGAGGTGGTAGATATGTTTCTCTGTGTCCAAGTCAATGCTAACCTTGAGGTGGTAGAGATGCTCCTCTGTGTCCAAGTCAATGCTAACCTTGAGGTGGTAGAGATGCTCCTCTGTGTCCAAGTCAATGCGGCGGGCTCTCTTCTTGATGGACATGACAGAGAGACCCACATCAATGCAGCCATGCAGCTTGCCTTTCTGAATCTTAGAGAAAAGAGAGTTAACATAAGTCATGTATGGTATCTCATTGTTGATGTATAAATGGAATCTCAAGGTGAAGAAAGAAAGATATAGGATCGTGATCGAAAGGACTAATTGACTCTGTTAGGACTACTTTGCTCTTATAGGCCTACTTGACCCTTGCGGGCCTACTTGAAGTCTTATAGGTCTACTTGAAGTCTTATAGGTCTACTTGAAGTCTTATTCAAAAGTAACCACCATGAATCATCATTCTGCACTATTACGCAATATCATGCAGTGAGGCTAGTTTGTCAGTTTGGTTCAAAGAGATCAAGGCTGACAAGAACAATGGCTGCTTCCAGGAGACACTGTGGAAGTGAAGGACCCTTTGGAAACATCAGATAAGTGTGGACGCAGCAGTTTCGCCAGTCATTTGGAGATTTCCTACAGAATGACATGGGCAGCAGAAACACTATAGGCAGAGTGACCCTGGAGGTGTTTCTGCTAAGTTACCATTGTGCCATAGGGATGCCAACTGAGGCTGCCCTCCATCCCTGCTCCGTCTCTGCTCCATTGGCTACTAGTCAGGGTTACTCACATCAATTGGTGACTTGGAGTACTTCAGCATCCCATTGTCCAGGACAAAAAAACGCTGTAGGAAAAACAAGAACAAACATTGAGTAGGAGAATAACAGCACTTGTCTCTGGAAATGAATGTACTCTATCTGAAAGAAGGTGTGGTTGATGGCTTTTCTGAAGGGTTTAAACAACAAGGAAATCGATGAAGACAAGTACAAGTGTTGTTCTCGCTCAGTCGGCCATCAAGCCCTACCTTGTGCCAGCCTTTCAGTGGCCATTTTCGTTTCTTCAGCATGAAGCCCTCGTGTTTATCTGGCCTCTGGACGGTGCTCTGACCGATTTTCAGCCCCTCGATGATTTCCCAGCTGTCTGCCTCCTAGGGACGGAGAGAAAAACAGAGCCGTGTCGGAAGTCATCTGTTCACTTCTCCGGGTCCGGCGGTAACAGCAGAGAAAACAGCAACAGAAAGGCCACCGGCCCTGACCGCAGTGGTTTCCCCAAGTACATGGAGTAGCCAGCCAGGGCGTTGGCAGAACGAGCTCTATTTTGGTGGCTTCTGGTACGTTCTAATGCCTTGATTCCATCCGAAATACACAGCTAAATGAATGATTACTTTAACGACTTTACCTCCCAGATTGGTAAAATGAGTTGTGGTATTGAGTGGAAAGACATGACTTTACAATTAAAATGACAGAAAATGTATGAATTCAGTGGGTTGTTAGTTGTTTTGGTTATCGTCTAGGCCTTTGTGACCAACACTATTTTGTAAATAAGAGACCCTTTAACATGAAACCTCTCTACTCTTGAGATTCAAGTCATATTTACAGTTTTACTGCAAGATATGAATGGCCACAATGATGTTTGTTCTTCAAATTATGCTGCTACTGGGGGCAAGATGTTTGTGACTCAAGGAATTGGTAGGGTTTCCGACTTGTCAATCAATCACTGTGGATGGGAGTTTGAGGGAAGGTGGTAGACGAGTAATCTAGTCTACAATTTCAATTGAGTTTATTGTGGCAAAAACGAAATAAAAAAATATTGTAAACATGAATTCCCTGTTGAGAAACAAAGTCAGGAATAGATCTACCAGTATTTTTATTTATTTAACCAAGTCAGGTAAGAACAAATTCTTATTTACAATGACGGACTACACCGGCCAAACCCGGACGACGCTGGGCCAATTGTGCGCCGCCCTATGGGACTCCCAATCACGGCCGGTTGTGATACAGCCTGGATGATGGAGTGATGGAAGACTAACGCAGGTGTTAAACCAGCAGTTGACTGCTCCAATGTCGACAGTGATAAAATCAGTAGATCTTCATCAATATCTTTAATAATACCATATAAGTATCCTGAGCTTTTAAAACCTTTAATCTGTTTTATTTAATCATATTTTGGACCAGAATGAGGCTCTCTCTCTCCACTAGCCTACCCATTGTTTCTGCAGTGAGGGTTCAGCATCTTCATCGAATATAATTCATCTGCAGATAATCGTCAAAAACAGTAGTAGGCTATACAGACTTTTCTGACTCGCGGATTGAAACGTTTAAGTAAAAAGAAGCCTAGTAGCCGGTTTACAATGAGTCTGTTATTGGCTATTTAGTAGACGGCCGGTGCTTATGGAAAACACTGGAACCGCATTGCATCCTGCTGCCTTTAAACAGTATGAATAATAGATACTACCAGATACAACATAAATACTACCAGATACAACATAAATACTACCAGATACAACATAAATACTACCAGATACAACATAAATACTACCGGATACAACATAAATACTACCAGATACAACATAAATACTACCAGATACAACATAAAAACTACCGGATACAACATAAATACTACCAGATACAACATAGATACTACCAGATACAACATAAATACTACCAGATACAACATAGATACTACCAGATACAACATAGATACTACCAGATACAACATAGATACTACCAGATACAACATAGATACTACCAGATACAACATAAATACTACCAGATACAATATAGATACTACCAGATACAACATAAATACTACCAGATACAATATAGATACTACCAAATACAACATAGATACTACCAGATACAACATAAATACTACCAGATACAACATAAATACTACCAGATACAACATAGATACTACCAGATACAACATAAATACTACCAGATACAACATAAATACTACCAGATACAACATAAATACTACCAGATACAATATAGATACTACCAGATACAACATAGATACTACCAGATACAACATAAATACTACCAGATACAACATAAATATAACCAGATACAACATAAATACTACCAGATACAACATAAATATAACCAGATACAACATAAATACTACCAGATACAACATAGATACTACCAGATACAACATAAATACTACCAGATACAACATAAATACTACCAGATACAACATAAATACTACCAGATACAATATAGATACTACCAAATACAACATAGATACTACCAGATACAACATAAATACTACCAGATACAACATAGATACTACCAGATTCAACATAAATACTACCAGATACAACATAAATACTACCAGATACAACATAAATACTACCAAATACAACATAAATACTACCAGATACAACATAAATATAACCAGATACAACATAAATATAACCAGATACAACATAAATACTACCAGATACAACATAGATACTACCAGATACAACATAAATACTACCAGATACAACATAAATACTACCAGATACAACATAAATATAACCAGATACAACATAAATACTACCAGATACAACATAGATACTACCAGATACAACATATATACTACCAGATCCAGATACAACATAAATACTACCAGATACAACATAAATACTACCAGATACAACATAAATACTACCAGATACAACATAAATACTACCAGATACAACATAAATACTACCAGATACAACATAAATATAACCAGATACAACATAAATACTACCAGATACAACATAGATACTACCAGATACAACATAAATACTACCAGATACAACATAAATACTACCAGATACAACATAAATATAACCAGTAGACTACTGTATATTACGTTGAACTGTGCATTTTTTGTTCTACCTATTTACAGAAATACAACCCGATTTGAGTATCTCCCAGCCCTCTCAGCATTTCCACTAGCTGTCCCCTACTCTGCTCTCCTGTTTCAGGGCTCCTCTGGAGCGGAGGAGTGGAGGCAGGGATGGGGTCAGGTGGGGATAAGTATGACATGGCAGCAGAAGTGTCCCACTATGAGACTGAGACCCTGGAGGCCGCACTCGGCGACGTGGGTTAGGCCATGGTCAGGGGAAGTTACAGCTGAATACAGAACAGTTAGCTGCCTTATAAGCTGCCCCCTGCAGCGCTGTGTGTGTGTGTGTGTGTGACAGGCTGTGGCCTCACACAACACCCAGGGATCAATCTAGGTCATGTGGCTATTACTAAACACAACACCCAGGGATCAATCTAGGTCATGTGACTATTACTAAACACAACACCCAGGGATCAATATAGATCATGTGACTATTACTAAACACAACACCCAGGGATCAATATAGATCATGTGGCTATTACTAAACACAACACCCAGGGATCAATATAGATCATGTGGCTATTACTAAACACAACACCCAGGGATCAATATAGATCATGTGGCTATTACTAAACACAACACCCAGGGATCAATATAGATCATGTGACTATTACTAAACACAACACGCAGGGATCAATATAGATCATGTGACTATTACTAAACACAACACCCAGGGATCAATATAGATCATGTGGCTATTACTAAACACAACACCCAGGGATCAATATAGATCATGTGACTATTACTAAACACAACACCCAGGGATCAATATAGATCATGTGGCTATTACTAAACACAACACCCAGGGATCAATATAGATCATGTGGCTATTACTAAACACAACACCCAGGGATCAATATAGATCATGTGGCTATTACTAAACACAACACCCAGGGATCAATATAGATCATGTGACTATTACTAAACACAACACCCAGGGATCAATATAGATCATGTGACTATTACTAAACACAACACCCAGGGATCAATATAGATCATGTGACTATTACTAAACACAACACCCAGGGATCAATATAGATCATGTGACTATTACTAAACACAACACCCAGGGATCAATATAGATCATGTGACTATTACTAAACACAACACCCAGGGATCAATATAGATCATGTGACTATTACTAAACACAACACCCAGGGATCAATATAGATCATGTGACTATTACTAAACACAACACCCAGGGATCAATATAGATCATGTGACTATTACTAAACACAACACCCAGGGATCAATATAGATCATGTGGCTATTACTAAACACAACACCCAGGGATCAATATAGATCATGTGGCTATTACTAAACACAACACCCAGGGATCAATATAGATCATGTGGCTATTACTAAACACAACACCCAGGGATCAATATAGATCATGTGACTATTACTAAACACAACACCCAGGGATCAATATAGATCATGAAGGGCCATGTGGCTATTTCTAAATGTCTGTCTCTCTGTGTGTGTGTGTGTGTGTGTGTGTGTGTGTGTGTGTGTGTGTGTGTGTGTGTGTGTGTGTGTGTGTGTGTGTGTGTCTCTCTGTGTGTGTGTGTGTGTGTGTGTCTCTGTGTTTGTGTGTAAAAAACATTGAGCAGCGTAATAAAGATGGTGAAGTAGACATGACCTAAGTGTGCAACAACCTGACCCGTTGAAAGCAAATGAACATAATGTGTTTTTAATCCAGGACAGTGCAGAAAGCTATTCTGTTCTGGTGTGCCCCAGTTCAGTCACCATAGCAGCCTGGTAGAAGTAGGCCATTCCAATCCCTCTATTTCAAAAAGTTAATCTCACCTTCCAAAGATATTAATTTTTAAAAACTAGAATTGTTTGGACACTTGAATATGAAGCAGTATAGGCTAAATGCATAAATCGCTAAAGTTGTGTCCTCGCAATGCTGGAGGATAGATGGATTGATGGCGCTGCAATAATAACACTACCACCATGTTGGCCCAATACACAGTAAGCAGTGTTTTCCATAAGCACCCGCCGTCTACTAAATAGCCAATAACAGACTCATTGTAAACATTTACATTTACATTTAAGTCATTTAGCAGACGCTCTTATCCAGAGCGACTTACAAATTGGTGCATTCACCTTATGATATCCAGTGGAACAACCACTTTACAATAGTGCATCTAACTCTTTTAAGGTGGGGGGGGGGGGGGGGGGTTAGAAGGATTACTTTATCCTATCCTAGGTATTCCTTAAAGAGATGGGGTTTCAGGTGTCTCCGGAAGGTGGTGATTGACTCCGCTGACCTGGCGTCGTGAGGGAGTTTGTTCCACCATTGGGGTGCCAGAGCAGCGAACAGTTTTGACTGGGCTGAGCGGGAACTGTACTTCCTCAGAGGTAGGGAGGCGAGCAGGCCAGAGGTGGATGAACGCAGTGCCCTTGTTTGGGTGTAGGGCCTGATCAGAGCCTGAAGGTACGGAGGTGCCGTTCCCCTCACAGCTCCGTAGGCAAGCACCATGGTCTTGTAGCGGATGCGAGCTTCAACTGGAAGCCAGTGGAGAGAGCGGAGGAGCGGGGTGACGTAAACCGGCTACTAGGCTTCTTTTTACTTAAACGTTTCAATCCGTGAGTCAGAAAAGTCTGTATAGCCTACTACTGTTTTTGGCGATTATCTGCAGATTAATTATATTCGATGAAGATGCTGAACCCTCACTGTAGGAACAATAGGTAGGCTAATGGAGAGAGAGACTCATTCTGGTCCAAAATATTATTAAATAAAACAGATTAAAGGTTTTAAAAGATAAGGATACTTATATGGATTTAGCCGGTTACCTTTTCCATTTCATTAAATTAACTAGGCTTTTTTTATTTACAAGTTTCAATTCGCTAAATCAGAAATGTGTAGCCTTCACCCACCGCTAGAATGAACAATATGCATCTTATAGCGATCTATTGATAGGACAGGCGCCTGTCAGTCACAAAGCGAGCAATGACAGGGAAACTACTGGTCTTCTGTCTGTCCCGCCTCTCGGTACCGGTGTTATTTGTTATTTATGTACGCTGTGGTTGGCTGCAGTCTAATTTCTCACGAAGGAGGGGAGAGCATGATGCTTCTTCAACGTCTCCTGTGAGTGAATTTACACGTCCCATGTAGGCTAATTTAAGTGGTAAAGATGAGTTGAAATCAACTTAATGTTTTTTTGGGCAAATTCATTTATTTTCATAGGACTATACAGCCACGGAGTCGGGGTGCATAGGCTATTTAATGTGGTTTGATTGACGACCGAACAGCAAGTTTTGACTAGTTTATAAAAGGTGTCAAACTGATTGAATAAAGTCAATCTCCTATAATTGCCATTCATAAATCATACAACGTAGTTATATGTCCATGGTATCGCATCGGGACAGTAAACCAAATAACTTGTTTGTAATTTCCTCCGATTCGAAGCACATGTCGAGAATTCCCAGTGACCGCTAAAGTGACTTGTCAGTGTAGCTTGGTGATGGGTTGTTTGCGAACAAACGGCTCTTTTTGAACGGATCTTTTAGGTGAACTTTGGGAACCGAATCGCATCGGCGAGAGAGCCGTTCATTTGGCTCCATAATTTGCATACTGGTAGGCTACTACTGCTTCTTGTTAATTATCTGCAGATAAATTAGATAAATTATGAAAACATTCGGTGAAGATGTTGAACCTTCACTAAAGGAACAATAGGTTGCGGATAGAGAGCCTCATTCCGGTCCAAAATATGACAAAAGAAAATAGGTTAAAGGTTATAAAAGCTAATGATACTTATATGGTATTGTAATGACCTGACTAGATCATAAAGGAACAATTGTCTAGACAGAGGATTGAGTTTACGAATTGACGGTTTATTAAACCAACTTTACACAGGCTACTGTTTGGCCGTAGCCCACGCCAAATAAATGAAAGATAACCCACAAGCCAACCGTGACCTTCTCTTGTGAAGGCCAGACGTAAGAGAGAGAGAACAAAGGCTAAACCTGGTCTTAACTTCCAATGCTCCATCCCCCTGCCCAACCCCCTCCACGCCACTCCGCCAACCGCCAGGATGCCCGGCATCAGAACATTCCAGGCATTCCCGTGATTGGCAGATAGCAGGTTGATTGGCATGTCGGACCCCGCGAACACTGGGTACTGGTCAGTACAACACAACCACCTCCTAGCCTAACACATAACACACAGCTGTCTGTGCGGGTCGCTACAGTATTATTAAAGATATTGATATAGGTCTACTGATTTGATTTCAATTTCGACTATGGAGTAGTGAACTCCTGCTTTCTGTATAGCAAAGCTCACGTTTAACACCTACTTCATTCTTCCATCATACTTAAGTCTATTCATGGGCGCCGTACTTGGTATAAAAGTGGGTTTGCACAACCTGGCGGGGGTTCCTCCCCCATGAAATTTTTTGCATTTAAAAAAAACATTCCTGCAATTATATTTTGTTTCTCATTAGGGAATCCATGTGTACTTGACAGAATACAATGATTTTTTGTCGTTCTTTGCTACAATATACTAAACGGAAAGACTAGTTTTTCTGACTAGATTACTAATCTACCGCCTTCCCTTAAAGTCCCACTCACAGCGATTGATTGACAACTCTGAGTCAAAAACATCCTGCCCCCTCCCCTAACAATCCCACCCAGAGTGATTGATTGACAGGCAAAACTGTTAAAGTGATAGTTCACCCAAATTACAAAATGACACATTGGTTTCCTTACCCTAAGTGTCCACAGCAGCAGAGCCAATAAAATACATAATTTGAAGAACAAACACCATTGTGGCCATTCATACCTTGTAGTAAAACTGTAAATATGACTTGAATCTCAAGAGAAGACAGGTTTCATGTTAAAAAAGGTTATCTTACTAAGAAAATAGTCCTGATCATATAAGTCTAAGCCTAGATGATATCCAAAACACACTGAATTCATAAATGTTCTGTCATTTTAATTGTAAAGTCATGCCTTTCTCCCAAATATTACAACTCATTTTACTGGGAGGTAAAGCCGGTAAAGTATTCTATAATTTAGCTGTGTGTTTCGGATGGAATCAAGGCATTAGAATGTTCCAGAGGCAACCAAAATAGAGCTCGTTCTGCAAAACAAAATCCCCGGGGGGGGGGGGGGGGGCAATCCAGACCCCCCCAGCCTGGAACTCCCTTGCTGGCTACTCTTTCCTATTTGGCTGAGTATGAGTATGCAGGCTTCCAGCTCTACGATCGTGTTTAATAGACAATAAAGAACAATAACAAGTTAAAACTACTTCCCTGATGATACTGAACAAAAATATAAACGCAGCGGTCTAAGGCACTGCATCTCAGTGCTAGAGGCGTCACTACAGACCCTGGTTCGTATTCAGGCTGAATCACATCCGGCCGTGATTGGGAGTCCCATAGGGCGGCGCTCAATTGGCCCAGCGTCGCCTGGGTTTGGCCATCATTGTACATAAGAATTTGTTCTTAACTGACTTGCATAGTTAAATAAAAATTATTTTATTTTAACTAGACAAGTCAGTTAAGAACAAATTCTTATTTACAATGACGGCCTACCCTGGCCAAACCCGGACGACGCTGACTCCCAATCACGGCCGGATGTGATACAGCCTGGATTCAAACCAGGGACCGTAGTGATGCCTCTTGCACTGAGATGCAGTGTCTTAGACCGCTATGCCACTCGGGAGCCCAATGCATCAAAAGCATTAAAGCAGTGCAGTAGCCAGTCATTGGTTGGATCCAGTGTATATGTCATGGCTATTCAATCACAAACCCAGGTAGTAGAACGATCTAGACTGTTAATACAAATGCCTTAATAGAACTTCAAAACAGACAGCCATGATTAGGCCAAAGCAATACAGCCCTACCAAGCCAAAAAAGGCAGTAACTGCTCACTTGAGTTAATGTAATTTTTGCTACATTAAATAGATCCTTAATCATGTGGACAAGTATCCTGCCTCTATTGTGTTTTGGAGAAAATGGGGGTCATGTTAGCAGTAACTGCATAAAGTTACTCTGAATCCAAGGTAAATAAAATACATATTTCTCAGTTCCATGGTATGAGCAGTTTCTGCCTTTTTGCTTGGTAGGACAGAAGCATGTTGCATTTATATTTTTGTTCAGTATACATTGAAACACACTGGTGTTTTAGGCTGCATTACGACACCTAGTTACATTGAAACACACTGGTGTATTAGGCTACATTAACCTCTAATACTGCAATGAATCAAACCTTTACTACAGGTAAGGTCTTTAGGAGCAGGGAATAGAACAAACGATCCTTGGGGACACCTTAGGGTGAATCTGGGTAAATCTGGGCTATAAATATCTAGACCTACACCGCAGCAGCACTGTGGGGTAGAGAGCCAGAGGGACACCTTAGGGTAAATCTGGGTTACCGAGACCCCTTCTTTTACGCTGCTGCTTCTCTCTGTTTATTATCTATGCATAGCCACTTTAACTCTACCTACATGTACAGTTGAAGTCGGAGGTTACAATACACTTAGGTTGGAGTCATTAAAACTAGTTTTTCAACCACTCCACAAATTTCTTGCTAACAAACTATAGTTTTGGCAAGTTGGTTAGGACATCTACTTTGTGCATGACACAAGTCATTTTTCCAACAATTGTTTACAGACAGATTATTTCACTTATAATTCACTGTATCACAATTCCATAGGGTCAGAAGTTTACATAAACTAAGTTGACTGTGCCTTTAAACAGCTTGGAAAATTCAAGAAAATGATGTCATGGCTTTAGAAGCTTCTGATAGGCTAATTGACATCATTTGAGTCAATTGGAGGTGTACCTGTGGATGTATTTCAAGGCCTATCTTCAAACTCAGTGCCTCTGAGTGACATAATGCGAAAATCAAAAGAAATCAGCCAAGACCTCCGAAAAATAATTGTAGACCTCCACAAGTCTGGTTCATCCTTAAGAGCAATTTCCAAACGCCTGAAAGTACCACGTTCATCTGTACAAACAATAGTACCGGTCAGGAAGGAGACGCATTCTGTCTCCTAGAGATGAACGTACTTTGGTGCGAAAAGTGAAAATCAATCTCAGAACAACAGCAAAGGACCTTGTGAAGATGCTGGAGGAAACAGGTACAAAAGTATCTATATCCATAGTAAAACGAGTCCTATGTCGACATAACCTGAAAGGCCGTTCAGCAACGAAGAAGCCACTGCTCCAAAACCGCCATAAAAAAGCCAGACTACGGTTTGCAACTGCACATGGGGACAAAGATCGTACTTTTTGGAAAAATGTCCTCTGGTCTGATGAAACAAAAATAGAACAGTTTGGCCATAATGACCATCGTTATGTTTGGAGGAAAAAGGGGGAGTCTTGCAAGCCGAAGAACACCATTCCAACCGTGAAGCACGGGGATGGCAGCATCATGTTGTGGGGGTGCTTTGCTGCAGGGGGGACTGGTGCACTTCACAAAATAGATGGCATCATGAGGCAGGAAAATGATGTGGATATATTGAAGCAACATCTCAAGACATCAGTCAGGAAGTTAAAGCTTGGTCGCAAATGGGTCTTCCAACTGGACAATGACCCCAAGCATACTTCCAAAGTTGTGGCAAAATGGCTTAAGGACAACAAAGTCAAGGTATTGGAGTGGCCATCACAATGCCCTGACCTCAATCCAATAGAACATTTGTGGGCAGAACTGAAAAAGTGTGTGCGAGCAAGGAGGCCTACAAACCTGACTCAGTTACACCAGCTCTGTCAGGAGGAATGGGCCAAAATTCACCCAACTTATTGTGGGAAGCTTGTGGAAGTCTACCCGAAACGTTTGACCCCAGTTAAACAATTTAAAGGCAATGCTACCAAATACTAATTGAGTGTATGTAAACTTCTGACCCATTGGGAATGTGATGAAAGAAATAAAAGCTGAAATAAATCATTCTCTCTACTATTATTCTGACATTTCACATTCTTAAAATAAAGTGGTGATCCTAACTGACCTAAGACAGGGAATTTTTACTCAGATTAAATGTCAGGAATTGTGAAAAACTGAGTTTAAATGTATTTGGCTAAGGTGTATGTAAATTTCCGACTTCAACTGTACATATTACCTCAATTACCTCGACTAACCTGTGCCCCCCCACACATTGACTCTGTACCGGTACCCCCTGTATATAGTATATGTAACAATATACAGTGGGGAGAACAAGTATTTGATACACTGCCAATTTTGCAGGTTTTCCTACTTACAAAGCATGTAGAGGTCTGTAATTTTTATCATAGGTACACTTCAATTGTGAGAGACGGAATCTAAAACAAAAATCCAGAAAATCACATTGTATGATTTTTAAGTAATTCATTTGCATTTTATTGAATGACATAAGTATTTGATACATCAGAAAAGCAGAACTTAATATTTGGTACAGAAACCTTTGTTTGCAATTACAGAGATCATACGTTTCCTGTAGTTCTTGACCAGGTTTGCACACACTGCAGCAGGGATTTTGGCCCACTCCTCCATACAGACCTCCTCCAGATCCTTCAGGTTTCGGGGCTGTCGCTGGCCAATACGGACTTTCAGCTCCCTCCAAAGATTTTCTATTGGGTTCAGGTCTGGAGACTGGCTAGGCCACTTCAGGACCTTGAGATGCTTCTTACGGAGCCACTCCTTAGTTGCCCTGGCTGTGTGTTTCGGATCGTTGTCATAATGGAAGACCCAGCCACGACCCATCTTCAATGCTCTTACTGAGGGAAGGAGGTTGTTGGCCAAGATCTCGCGATACATGGCCCCATCCATCCTCCCCTCACTACGGTGCAGTTGTCCTGTCCCCTTTGCAGAAAAGCATCCCCAAAGAATGATGTTTCCACCTCCATGCTTCACGGTTGGGATGGTGTTCTTGGGGTTGTATTCATCCTTCTTCTTCCTCCAAACACGGTGAGTGGAGTTTAGACCAAAAAGCTCTATTTTTGTGTCATCAGACCAAAATGACCTTCTCCCATTCCTCCTCTGGATCATCCAGATGGTCATTGGCAAACTTCAGACGGGCCTGGACATGCGCTGGCTTGAGCAGGGGGACCTTGCGTGCGTTGCAGGATTTTAATCCATGACGGCGTAGTGTGTTACTAATGGTTTTCTTTGAGACTGTGGTCCCAGCTCTCTTCAGGTCATTGACCAGGTCCTGCCGTGTAGTTCTGGGCTGATCCCTCACCTTCCTCATGATCATTGATGCCCCACGAGGTGAAATCTTGCATGGAGCCCCAGACCGAGGGTGATTGACCGTCATCTTGAACTTCTTCTATTTTCTAATAATTGCGCCAATAGTTGTTGCCTTCTCACCAAGCTGCTTGCCTATTGTCCTGTAGCCCATCCCAGCCTTGTGCAGGTCTACAATTTTATCCCTGATGTCCTTACACAGCTCTCTGGTCTTGGCCATTGTGGAGAGGTTGGAGTCTGTTTGATTGAGTGTGTGGACAAGTGTCTTTTATACAGGTAACAAGTTCAAACAGGTGCAGTTAATACAGGTAATGAGCGGAGAACAGGAGGGCTTCTTAAAGAAAAACTAACAGGTCTGTGAGAGCCGGAATTCTTACTGGTTGGTAGGTGATCAAATACTTATGTCATTCAATAAAATGCAAATGAATTACTTAAAAATCATACAATGTGATTTTCTGGATTTTTGTTTTAGATTCCGTCTCTCACAGTTGAAGTGTACCTATGATAAAAATTACAGACCTCTACATGCTTTGTAAGTAGGAAAACCTGCAAAATCGGCAGTGTATCAAATACTTGTTCTCCCCACTGTATATAGCCTCGCTATTGTTATTTTACTGCTGATCTTTAATTATTTGTTACTTTTATTATATATATTTTTTCATTAAAACTTCTTAAAGCATTTCCTCACTGGTTGTATTCGGCGCATGTGACTTATAACATTTGATTTGATTTCTAGACCTACATGGCAGCAGCACTGTGGGGTCGAGAGCCAGAGGGACACCTGACACACAACAGGACATTGAGGGCACAGCAGCAGCACTGTGGGGTAGAGAGCCAGAGGGACACCTGACACACAACAGGACATTGAGGGCACGGAGGCAAGACTGTGGGGTAGAGAGCCAGAGGGACACCTGACACACAACAGGACATTGAGGGCACAGCAGCACACTGCCGCAGCATTAGGGAATTACCGACATGTTCGCTGTGTATTGAAACACACCTAATAAACTCCACCAGGTAATGCTAACACCACAACACTAGAGACAGTGCTGATTGCGTGTCGAAGGAGCTCTCCTGTTTTCGACAACTAATCGAGACAACTCACCTGCTGCCTCAACAATAACAAGTAGCAGGCTGAAGAATTGCAGCTGAACATCCACAACATACTACCAACTACTCCCCCAACATGATGGATGTTAAGTTGTACATCAAGTACCCATTGGGCCTCAGCGCTGATCACCAGCAGACAGTAGTGATAATCACTGCCAATGTGATTGTGATGAGACTCAGGGGCTGGGCTGTTGCTGCTGTGTTAATGATAGGATGTAACACAGTGTGAGGTAATATAAAACCCTGTCTCCCCAAATTACACCCTATTCCCTACATAGTGCACTACTTTTGACCAGAACCGTATGGCCAATGGCACCCTATTCCCTATATAGTGCACTACTTTTGACCTGCACTGGGTCTATTAAAGCACTGAACTAAACCTATAGAGCCAGATGGGAAAAGCCTGACCTATAGTGGAGCGTATTTACTGAGAGGATTTTTCAGTGTGGGCAGGTGGGAATAGGCCTAGGTGGTGTCTGCTTGACTCTCTACACACAGAGAGATAAGGGCAGCAGATGGACTGTTCATCAAGAGGGGGATCTAGGAGCCAATCCTTGGACAGACCTTTCAGTGGATGTGATCTCTCTCAAGGCTCTCCGACATCTTAGAGCCTTTACATTGGCCAAGTGTCCGTTGACGTCTTAGAGCCATTACATTGGCCAAGTGTCTCTTGACATCTTACATGCTGACCAGACCGGACACGTCACGTGTGTGAGCGTCGCAAAATAAATGTAGAAATTCATGTTATTCAATTATTGCACCCACACTGCTCGCGCGCGCCAACGAGCGTCTGCGATGCCAAGTGCTGAAATAGAAGTCATTCCTATTTCTGACGCAGATCGCGCTGAAAGTCCTGCCTCTCCCATCTCCTCATTGGTTTATAGAAGCAGGTACCCACGTGCCATCTCCTCATTGGTTATACCCACGTGGGTGATTGAAAGACGAACTGTTTTGCCGGTCATCGTGGTAATACTATGAAAGTTTAGATGCCAATCACCATATAAGTTCAAAGATGAAAAAGCCTGGAAGGAGGAGAGATGACTAGAAACGATTCTGTTGGTCGTTTTATGTGTGGATTAATTGTCGGGGTAGAGGACCTTGTGCATTTCAGGTAAAATAACAACTCAATGTTTATATCCCAGGACAAATTAGCTATCAACAGCAAGCTAGCTAAATAGGACAAATTAGCTAGCAAGTGCAAGCTAACTAGCTAAATTGCCATACATGTTTAATGCTTTTCGACCTGTCCCCAAATTAATGTCATTGGTTCAGAGTTAGTTTTGATATTTTAACCTGCGTGTTGTGATCGCGTTTGGTGTAGGGGGGACAAAATACATTTATGCACGATGGCGCACGCGCGCAGCCGGTTTGGGTTCCGTGTTAGAGCCTTTACAAGTGTCCCTTCACATCTTAGAGCCTTTACGTTGGTCAAGTGTCCCTTCACATCTTAGAGCCTTTACGTTGGTCAAGTGTCCCTTCACATCTTAGAGCCTTTACGTTGGTCAAGTGTCCCTTGATATCTTAGAGCCTTTACGTTGGTCAAGTGTCCCTTGATATCTTAGAGCCTTTACATTGGTCAAGTGTCCCTTCACATCTTAGAGCCTTTACGTTGGTCAAGTGTCCCTTCACATCTTAGAGCCTTTACGTTGGTCAAGTGTCCCTTCACATCTTAGAGCCTTTACATGGCCAAGTGACCTCAATGAAATTGTCTGGTAAAAAATAGGTTAAATAAAACATGGGACTTGGTGGTTGGACAGAGGGGAAAGACAAGAACAAAACAAGTGCTTTATTGGATATACTTTTCCACAGTGAAAAGGGCAGAGATTTATTCCATTGTCACCCACAGAAATATACAGGGAACCAACTGTTTCAGATGAATCTTCCATACAGGGAATCTACTGTTTCAGATGAATCTTCCACACAGTGTCACGCCCTGACCTTAGAGAGCCTTTTTATTTCTCTATTTGGTTTGGTCAGGGTGTGATTTGGTTGGGCATTCTAGTTTTTCTATTTCTTTGTTGGCCGGGTATGGTTCCCAATCAGAGGCAGCCGTCTATCGTTGTCTCTGATTGGGGATCATACTTAGGCAGCCTTTTTTCCAACTTTAGTTTGTGGGATCTTGTTTTTGGTTAGTTGCTGTGTTAGCGCTACAAAACTTTACGTGTCGTTTATTCTTTCTTGTTTTTGGTGTTCATTTAATAAATGTATGATGTACGCCTACCACGCTGCACCTTGGTCCAATCAATCTTTCAACGAACGTGACATACAGGGAACCAACTGTTTCAGATGAATCTTCCATACAGGGAACCAACTGTTTCAGATGAATCTTCCATACAGGGAACCAACTGTTTCAGATGAATCTTCCATACAGGGAACCAACTGTTTCAGATTAATCTTCCATACAGGGAACCAACTGTTTCAGATGAATCTTCCATACAGGGAACCAACTGTTTCAGATGAATCTTCCATACAGGGAACCAACTGTTTCAGATGAATCTTCCACACAGGGAACCAACTGTTTCAGATGAATCTTCCATACAGGGAACCAACTGTTTCAGATGAATCTTCCATACAGGGAACCAACTGTTTCAGATGAATCTTCCATACAGGGAACCAACTGTTTCAGATGAATCTTCCACACAGGGAACCAACTGTTTCAGATGAATCTTCCATACAGGGAACCAACTGTTTCAGATGAATCTTCCATACAGGGAACCAACTGTTTCAGATGAATCTTCCATACAGGGAACCAACTGTTTCAGATGAATCTTCCACACAGGGAACCAACTGTTTCAGATTAATCTTCCATACAGGGAACCAACTGTTTCAGATGAATCTTCCATACAGGGAACCAACTGTTTCAGATGAATCTTCCATACAGGGAACCAACTGTTTCAGATGAATCTTCCATACAGGGAACCAACTGTTTCAGATGAATCTTCCATACAGGGAACCAACTGTTTCAGATGAATCTTCCATACAGGGAACCAACTGTTTCAGATGAATCTTCCACACAGGGAACCAACTGTTTCAGATGAATCTTCCATACAGGGAACCAACTGTTTCAGATGAATCTTCCATACAGGGAACCAACTGTTTCAGATGAATCTTCCATACAGGGAACCAACTGTTTCAGATGAATCTTCCACACAGGGAACCAACTGTTTCAGATGAATCTTCCATACAGGGAACCAACTGTTTCAGATGAATCTTCCATACAGGGAACCAACTGTTTCAGATGAATCTTCCACACAGGGAACCAACTGTTTCAGATGAATCTTCCATACAGGGAACCAACTGTTTCAGATGAATCTTCCATACAGGGAACCAACTGTTTCAGATGAATCTTCCATACAGGGAACCAACTGTTTCAGATGAATCTTCCACACAGGGAACCAACTGTTTCAGATGAATCTTCCATACAGGGAACCAACTGTTTCAGATGAATCTTCCATACAGGGAACCAACTGTTTCAGATGAATCTTCCACACAGGGAACCAACTGTTTCAGATGAATCTTCCATACAGGGAACCTCCTGTTTCAGATGAATCTTCCATACAGGGAACCAACTGTTTCAGATGAATCTTCCACACAGGGAATCTACTGTTTCAGATGAATCTTCCACACAGGGAATCTACTGTTTCAGAGGAATCTTCCACACAGGGAACCAACTGTTTCAGATGAATCTTCCATACAGGGAACCAACTGTTTCAGATTAATCTTCCACACAGGGAACCAACTGTTTCAGATTAATCTTCCACACAGGGAACCAACTGTTTCAGATGAATCTTCCATACAGGGAACCAACTGTTTCAGAGGAATCTTCCACACAGGGAACCTCCTATTTCAGATGAATCTTCCTCACTATATCTAATATGTCTCAAAACCAAGAGATGACAGGTGGTTGTTAAAGCATAGAGAAAAGGTTAGTGTGATTATCTGGATACACAGAGGGATGACTGTGTGTGTGTGTGTGTGTGTGTGTGTGTGTGTGTGTGTGTGTGTGTGTGTGTGTGTGTGTGTGTGTGTGTGTGTGTGTGTGTGTGTGCGTGTGCGTGTGCGTGTGCGTGTGTGTGTAATATAGACTGCAGGTGGTGTCTAGTCTAGTGCAACTAGACACCACCTGCAGTCTATATTACACACACACGCACACGCACACGCACACACACAAATGAACACGAGCGTTTAATGGTGGTCAGCAGCATAAGGGGGAAGTGATATGATCCCAGAGGGGCTGGATCCCATAAAAACTTCCCACACAAATAGCCACTTCACTCACTTTCCCCTCACACACTGACACGCACTGCAGCCCAGCCTTCCATGGCCTTTACCCCGGGTCTGTAGTCTGCACCGCTTCCCCAGGAGTCCCTAGGGACGATGTAACCCTTATACGGCACGGCACGGCACGCACGACGCACCGCACGCACCGCACGCACCGCACGCGCGCGCGCACACGCACACGCACACGCACACGCACACACACACACACACACACACACACACACACACACACACACAATCCAGCATAGACAATGAGGCGACATAGAGTTATCAAGATGAGTCTTGTGGCTTGAGTTAATGCATCACTATGGTGATGGCGACACTGGGCTGTAGCTAGCTGTGACGTTCACCTGGGAGCCAACAGGGACACAGGATAAGCCTGAATTAATTAATCACACCACATTGTCCCGCCTCTAGCCTCAACACAACAATACCTGTGTACTGGAGACAATCCACTAGGACTTTCCTGCCCAGTAAATGACTACAGTAACCAAATACAACAGCAGTCACTATGGTCCAATAACATTCTCTAGGCATCGCAGTCTCACAAAGAACAGACTAAAGTGATTCAATTGGACAAGTCCTTGATTTGTTGAGCACCTCTTACCTCCCTCACTCTCTACTTTAATTAAACTTGTGAAATTAAAGGAGTAGGAATGGGACATTAATATGTTATTGAGATCAGAGTGAGTTCAGACAATAGGCTAGAAGACTGCAGAACTCACAAGGCATCTTTTGTACACCGTGTACAGTATGAGATGACAGGGACCAGAGTAGAACAGGGACCAGAGTAGGACAGGGACCCAGAGTAGGACAGGGACCCAGAGTAGGACAGGGACCCAGAGTAGGACAGGGACCCAGAGTAGGACACGGGCCCAGAGTAGGACAGGGACCCAGAGTAGGACAGGGACCCAGAGTAGGACAGGGACCCAGAGTAGGACAGGGACCCAGAGTAGGACAGGGACCCAGAGTAGGACAGGGACCCAGAGTAGGACACGGGCCCAGAGTAGGACAGGGACCCAGAGTAGGACAGGGACCCAGAGTAGGACAGGGACCCAGAGTAGGACAGGGACCCAGAGTAGGACAGGGACCAGAGTTTTATTTTATTTATTATTATTTAACCTTTATTTAACTAGGCAAGTCAGTTAATAACAAATTCTTATTTACAATGACGGCCTACCAAGTAGGACAGGGACCCGAGAAGGAAGGGGACCAGAGAAGGACAGGGACCCGAGAAGGAAGGGGACCAGAGAAGGAAGGGGACCCGAGAAGGAAGGGGACCCGAGAAGGACGGGGACCCGAGAAGGACAGGGCCCCGTGTAGAACAGGGACCCAGAGTAGGACAGGGACCCAGAGTAGGACAGGGACCCAGAGTAGGACAGGGACCCAGAGTAGGACAGGGACCAGAGTAGGACAGGAACCAGAGAGCCATAGGGAGGGTACATCTCTCATTTAGCAGCAAGCTTGACTGCCACAGCAAGTGTTCTGGCTAGTCTGCAATTCCCCCAACAACTCCCCCAAAGCACTCCTCTTCAGAAAGCAATCTCCCATGGTTACAGGAATGCAGCAGTAGCTCACACACAGCACAGCATACCAGGGCTTGTCACATGTTTCCTGAACCAATAGAGCCTTGGCTTTCTCACTCTACCTCATGAATAATTCATGACCCACCATCGTAAAAGCTGTGATGTCAGAGACTCCAGTGCAATGTCCTGTTTCTTGGTTGCTACGGTGATACGGCAGTTCAGTTCACAGACCAAGACAGAAGAAAAAGAAAGGCTTCAGCTTCACACCACGACTAAAAGCTTCAGAACACGACTAAAGGCTTCAGCTTCACACCACGACTAAAGGCTTCAGCTTCACACCACGACTAAAGGCTTCAGCTTCACACCACGACTAAAGGCTTCAGCTTCACACTACGACTAAAGGCTTCAGCTTCACACTACGACTAAAGGCTTCAGCTTCACACTACGACTAAAGGCTTCAGCTTCACACCGCGACTAAAGGCTTCAGCTTCACACCACGACTAAAGGCTTCAGCTTCACACTACGACTAAAGGCTTCAGCTTCACACCACGACTAAAGGCTTCAGCTTCACACCACGACTAAAGGCTTCAGCTTCACACCACGACTAAAGGCTTCAGCTTCACAACACGACTAAAGGCTTCAGCTTCACACCACGACTAAAGGCTTCAGCTTCACACCACGACTAAAGGCTTCAGCTTCACACCACGACTAAAGGCTTCAGCTTCACACCACGACTAAAGTCTTCAGCTTCACACCACGACTAAAGGCTTCAGCTTCACACCACGACTAAAGGCTTCAGCTTCACACCACGACTAAAGGCTTCAGCTTCACACCACGACTAAAGGCTTCAGCTTCACACCACGACTAAAGGCTTCAGCTTCACACCACGACTAAAGGCTTCAGCTTCACACCACGACTAAAGGCTTCAGCTTCACACCACGACTAAAGGCTTCAGCTTCACACCACGACTAAAGGCTTCAGCTTCACACCACGACTAAAGTCTTCAGCTTCACACCACGACTAAAGGCTTCAGCTTCACAACACGACTAAAGGCTTCAGCTTCACACCACGACTAAAGGCTTCAGCTTCACACCACGACTAAAGGCTTCAGCTTCACACCACGACTAAAGGCTTCAGCTTCACACCACGACTAAAGGCTTCAGCTTCACAACACGACTAAAGGCTTCAGCTTCACACCACGACTAAAGGCTTCAGCTTCACAACACGACTAAAGGCTTCAGCTTCACACCACGACTAAAGGATTCAGCTTCACAACACGACTAAAGGCTTCAGCTTCACACCACGACTAAAGGCTTCAGCTTCACAACACGACTAAAGGCTTCAGCTTCACAACACGACTAAAGGCTTCACAACACGACTAAATGGCCTAACATTTAAGCCCCCATAAGCTGACCCTAAATAAGAATTCTAATTCACTGTTTACAATACCGTCGCAAAAACCATCAAGCGCAATGATGAAACTGGCTCTCATGAGGACCGCCACAGGAAAGGAAGACCCAGAGTTACCTCTGCTGCAGAGGACAAGTTCATTAGAGTTACCAGCCTCAGAAAATGCAGCCCAAATAAATGCTTCCCAGAGTTCAAGTAACAGACACATCTCAACACCAACTGTTCAGAGGAGACTGTGTGAATCAGGCCTTTATGGTCGAATTGCTGCAAATAAACCACTACTAAAGAACAGCAATAAGAAGAAGAGACTTGCTTGGGCCAAGAAACACAAGAAATGGACAATAGACCGGTGGAAATTTGTCCTTTGGTCTGGAGTCCAAATTGGAGATTTTTGGTTCCAACGACCACTCTGTCTTTGTGAGACGCGGTGTGGGTGAACGGATGATCTCCGCATGTGTATTTCCCACCGTAAAGCATGGAGGAGGAGGTGTTATGGTGTGGGGGTGCTTTGCTGGTGGCACTGTCTGTGATTTATTTAGAATTCAAGGCACAATTAACCAACATGGCTACCTCATCATTCTGCAGTGATACGTCATCCCATCTGGTTTGTTTTTCAACAGGACAATGACCCAACACACCTCCAGGATGTGTAAGGGCTATTTGACCAAGAAGGAGAGTGATGGAGTGCTGCATCAGATGACCTGGCCTCCACAATCACCCAACCTCAACCCAATTGAGATGGTTTGGGATGAGTTGGACCGCAGAGTGAAGGAAAAGCAGCCAACAAGTTCTCAGCATATGTGGGAACTCCTTCAAGACTGTTGGAAAAGCATTCCAGGTGAAACTGGATGAGAGAATGCCAAGAGTGTGCAAAGCTGTCATCAAGGCAAAGGGTGCCTACTTTGAAGAATCTCAAACATAAAATATATTTTGATTTGTTTAACACGTTTTTGGTTACTACAGGATTCCATATGTGTTATTTCATAGTTTTGATGTCTTCACTATTATTCTACAATGTAGAAAATAGTAAAAATAAAGAAAAACCCTTGAATGAGTAGGTGTTCTAAAACAGTAGTGTGTATGTATGTATGTATAGGGGGTTTGGGGGCACCCCGGCTTCACGGGGTCTACAGGGTACGTGCAAAGCCACTGCTTATAACTAACTATAAGTTAAGTTGTAACTATAACAAATATAAGATGTGTCAAATAAATGATATCCAGTCCAGGGCTCCTGTCAAATAAATGATATCCAGCTCAGGGCTCCTGTCAAATAAATGATATCCAGTCCAGGGCTCCTGTCAAATAAATGATATCCAGTCCAGGGCTCCTGTCAAATAAATGATATCCAGCTCAGTGCTCCTGTCAAATAAATGATATCCAGCTCAGGGCTCCTGTCAAATAAATGATATCCAGCTCAGGGCTCCTGTCAAATAAATGATATCCAGTCCAGGGCTCCTGTCAAATAAATGATATCCAGTCCAGGGCTCCTGTCAAATAAATGATATCCAGTCCAGGGCTCCTGTCAAATAAATGATATCCAGCTCAGGGCTCTAGCTATGCGTTTGGTTTGCTAACTTGCTAGCTAAGTGGCTATATGTCAAGATTCTTGCTTACAACAGAGATATTCAACCCCCTCCTAGATCAAGATCCCTGTTGCCAAAATAGTTTTGTGCTCCCAATTATTATAGCTATTTTTAAATAGTGCACATTGTGCACATTCGGTAATACCATAAACCCCGATATGGTACAGAAACGGTATGATGGTATGAAAATCCAGATACCATCCAATCCTAGAGAGATCACCTGCAGGCTGTGCTGATGGAGCTGCTACTACCAACCAGTCAGTCCCACTCTTTCTCATGGCACCAGAGACTGAATCAGTCCACTAGTCACTGTTCCCAGAGCAGCTGACTGTGTCTAACTCTGTGTCTGGCGGTGGGCAGGTCGGTCGCTACTTACCTGGCGGCTGTCGCGCTGGGATGAGGAGGAGGATGAGGCGCTCTTGTGTGTAGGCGTCTTGTGGTGGCGGATGGGCGTGGAGCTCCTCTCCTCGGCGCTCATTGTGCGGTGGCTGCCCTGGCTGGGGTTCCTGTGGTGGTGGTGGGACATGGTCCCCCCCTCCCTCTCTGTGAGTAGCTCCCTGACTGTACAGGACTCTCTGTTCCTCCCTCAGCAGCAGCTCCAGGCTGCGCGTGTCAACAGCATTATCTCAGGCAGTTACGCAGCACACTTCCCCTGGCTCACGCTCCTCTCATCTGCAGCACAGACAAAGAGACAGAGAGACATACAGACAGGAAACAGACGTTAGACTACGTTATGTTAACCCCTCCTCCCCTCACTGTTTGCGTCAACATAGCCAGTAACACTTGTCAAAATAGTCAATTAATCTAAGATAATTTTTAAAAAATCTGTCATTAATTGACGTTTTTGCCAACGAGGACTAAGTCGCACAATGTTACATTTACTAAGATGTTTGGTGCAGTACTTTTCAAGTGAAAGAATGTGCATGAAAACTAGTCGTCTTGTTGAATGACCAGAAACACTTAATTGAAGAATCCCGTCAATAGTTCCCACTCCTACTAGGGGTAGTACTGTTGACCAATCACTGATGAAAGGGCGTAGACTTCAACGATCGAAATTTGACTTCCACCAAGAAAGAAATGTGTGCACATGAACAGCTCCCCCCAACAAAACTGCAGAACACCAAAACAAAACAAAATGTTGTCATAATATATGTCAACTGGGAAGCATACGGTAAGATTTAGCATTTGGGGCCCTGCCAACTTTTTGAACCAATCCACCAATCTAAATCCGCTACCCGAGCCAGCAGCAGGACTCGATTAAATGGGTATTTTTAGAAACATGGATTTTCAACCCTATTCTTCTCTAGTTACAGTTTGCATCACCATTTGTGTTACCTTTAGCCTTTAATGATGTTTGTTATGGTGAGAAATGTGCCGTGCTCTGCTGGCCTCCTGTCACTACTCTGCATGTCTCTGTCTCCTACCCAGTATAACTTGCTCATCGCCCTTGTCTCAGACAGATATGAGACACAGGACACCCACTCAGCCTTGTAAATTATCCAGTTCTATTGTGTGGCAGAACGCCATGTGTTCAGTTAATTCATGAGCGTAATCAGCGTCTCGATTGCGGTGGGAAAACTAGCCATCTCAGATCCCACAGGCAACATCAATCCCTCTGCATCTAATTGCCATTATGATAATGAGTTAATGACGCCAATCGGGTGAGGATACCAAATCAATACAAGACAGACATCGTGTCTATGCAGTACCAGGACCTGGAACACCAACAAGACAAAGTGTCTATGCAGTACCAGAACCTGGAACACCAACAAGACACAGTGTCCATGCAGTACCAGGACCTGGAACAACAACAAGACACAGGGTCTATGCAGTACCAGGACCTGGAACACCAACAAGACACAGTGTCTATGCAGTACCAGGACCTGGAACACCAACAAGACACAGGGTCTATGCAGTACCAGAACCTGGAACACCAACAAGACATCGTGTCTATGCAGTACCAGAACCTGGAACACCAACAAGACATCGTGTCTATGCAGTACCAGAACCTGGAACACCAATAAGACAGTGTCTATGCAGTACCAGAACCTGGAACACCAATAAGACAGGTCTATGCAGTACCAGGACCTGGAACACCAACAAGACATCGTGTCTATGCAGTACCAGAACCTGGAACACCAACAAGACAGTGTCTATGCAGTACCAGAACCTGGAACACCAACAAGACACAGGGTCTATGCAGTACCAGGACCTGGAACACCAATAAGACATAGTGTCTATGCAGTACCAGAACCTGGAACACCAATAAGACACAGGGTCTATGCAGTACCAGGACCTGGAACACCAACAAGACATAGTGTCTATGCAGTACCAGGACCTGGAACACCAACAAGACAAAGTGTCTATGCAGTACCAGAACCTGGAACACCAACAAGACAGTGTCTATGCAGTACCAGAACCTGGAACACCAACAAGACACAGGGTCTATGCAGTACCAGGACCTGGAACACCAACAAGACATAGTGTCTATGCAGTACCAGAACCTGCAACACCAACAAGACAAAGTGTCTATGCAGTACCAGATCCTGGAACACCAACAAGACACAGTGTCTATGCAGGACCTGGAACACCAACAACACACAGTGTCTATGCAGTACCAGGACCTGGAACACCAACAAGACACAGGGTCTATGCAGTACCAGGACCTGGAACACCAACAAGACACAGGGTCTATGCAGTACCAGGACCTGGAACACCAACAAGACACAGTGTCTATGCAGTACCAGAACCTGGAACACCAACAAGACACAGTGTCTATGCAGTACCAGGACCTGGAACACCAACAAGACACAGGGTCTATGCAGTACCAGGACCTGGAACACCAACAAGACACAGTGTCTATGCAGTACCAGAACCTGGAACACCAACAAGACAAAGTGTCTATGCAGTACCAGAACCTGGAACACCAACAAGACACAGTGTCTATGCAGTACCAGAACCTGGAACACCAATAAGACACAGTGTCTATGCAGTACCAGGACCTGGAACACCAACAAGACACAGTGTCTATGCAGTACCAGAACCTGGAACACCAACAAGAAACAGGGTCTATGCAGTACCAGGACCTGGAACACCAACAAGACACAGTGTCTATGCAGTACCAGAACCTGGAACACCAACAAGACACAGTGTCTATGCAGTACCAGAACCTGGAACACCAATAAGACACAGTGTCTATGCAGTACCAGAACCTGGAACACCAATAAGACACAGTGTCTATGCAGTACCAGAACCTAGAACACCAACAAGACATCGTGTCTATGCAGTACCAGGACCTGGAACACCAATAAGACACAGTGTCTATGCAGTACCAGGACCTGGAACACCAATAAGACACAGTGTCTATGCAGTACCAGAACACCAACAAGACAGTGTCTATGCAGTACCAGAACCTGGAACACCAATAAGACACAGTGTCTATGCAGTACCAGGACCTGGAACACCAATAAGACACAGTGTCTATGCAGTACCAGGACCTGGAACACCAATAAGACACAGGGTCTATGCAGTACCAGGACCTGGAACACCAATAAGACACAGGGTCTATGCAGTACCAGGACCTGGAACACCAATAAGACACAGTGTCTATGCAGTACCAGGACCTGGAACACCAATAAGACACAGTGTCTATGCAGTAGCAGGACCTGGAACACCAATAAGACACAGGGTCTATGCAGTACCAGGACCTGGAACACCAATAAGACACAGGGTCTATGCAGTACCAGGACCTGGAACACCAATAAGACACAGGGTCTATGCAGTACCAGGACCTGGAACACCAATAAGACACAGGGTCTATGCAGTACCAGGAACACCAACGAGTTTAGTCTGTATGCCAGGCTTGCCTACAATGTAGCCCAGGGGGCGGCAGGTAGCCTAGTGTTTAGAAAGTTGGGCCAGTAACCGAAAGGTTGCTAGTTCGATCCCCGAGCCGACAAGTTGAAAAATCTGTCAAAGTGTCCTTGAGCAAGGCACTTAACCCTAATTGCACCAATGGCTGATCTTGGCTGTGACCCCACTCTCCGAGGGTGTGATGGGATAAGCAAAAAAATAATTTCCAATTCCCATATGCGTATAATACACACTTATACATGTGTAAGACAGGACAATTATAAGCACCCACCTAATTAATCAATATTATTATTCAATTGTTAGGAGTTAGGAGAAAGATATGTTTTGAATGGATATGAAATGAATAGTCACTATAGTCATCTGAGCCAATGGTTACTGGTTACTGGTCCATTATATAGCCATCATACTGTATTAGAGAAACATCGCTATTGTCATCTCAGTAAACAGATCACCGACCATTTCGAATCCCACCATACAATGCAATTCGGTTTCCGAGCTGGTCATGGGTTCACCTCAGCCACGCTCACGGTCCTAAACGATATCATAACCGGCATCGATAAAAGACAGTACTGTGCAGCCGTCTTCATCGACCTGGTCAAGGCTTTCGACTCTGTCAATCACCGTATTCTTATCGTCAGACTCAATAGCCTTGGTTTCTCAAATGACTGCCTCGCCTGATTCACCAACTACTTCTCAGATAGAGTTCAGTGTGTCAAATTGGAGGGCCTGTTGTCCGGACCTCTGGCAGTCTCTATGGGGGTGCCACAGGGTTCAATTCTCGGGCCGACTCTTTTCTCTGTATATATCAATGATGTCGCTCTTGCTGCTGGTGATTCTCTGATCCACCTCTACGCAGACGACACCATTCTGTATACTTCTGGCCCTTCTTTGGACACTGTGTTAACTAACCTCCAAACGAGCTTCAACGCCATACAACTCTCCTTTTGTGGCCTACAACTGCTTTTAAATGCTAGTAAAACTAAGTGCATGCTCTTCAACCGATTGCTGCCCGCCCGTCCAGCATCACTACTCTGGACGGTGACATAGAATATGTGGACAACAACAAATACCTAGGTGTCTGATTAGACTGTAAACTCTCCTTCCAGACTCACATTAAGCATCTCCAATCCAAAATTAAATCTAGAATCGGCTTCCTATTTCGCAGTCTCCTTCACTCATGCTGCCAAACATACCCTCGTAAAACTGACTATCCTACCAATCCTTGACTTTGGCGATGTCATTTACAAAATAGCCTCCAACACTCTACTCAGCAAACTGGATGTAGTCTATCACAGTGCCATCCGTTTTGTCACTAAAGCCCCATATACTACCCACCACTGCGACCTGTATGCTCTCGTTGGCTGGCCCTCACTGCATATTCGTCGCCGAACCCACTGGCTCCAGGTCATCTATAAGTCTTTGCTAGGTAAAGCCCCGCCTTATCTCTGCTCACTGGTCACCATAGCAACACCCACCCTTAGCATGCGCTCCAGCAGGTATATTTCACTGGTCATCCCCAAAGCCAACACTTCCTTTGGCCGCCTTTCCTTCCAGTTCTCTGCTGCCAATGACTGGAACGAATTGCAAAAATCACTGAAGCTGGAGACTTATATCTCCCTCTCTATCTTTAAGCATCAGCTGTCAGAGCAGCTTACCGATCACTGTACCTATACACAGCCCATCTGTAAATAGCCCACCCAACTACCTCATCCGCATATTGTTATTTATCCTCTTGCTCTTTTGCACCCCGGTATCTCTACTTGCACATCATCATCTGCACATCGATCACTCCAGTGTTAAAACTAAATTGTAATTATATCGCCTCTATGCCTATTTATTTCTATTGCGTTATTGACTGTACATTTGTTTATGTGTAACTCTGTGTTGTTGTTTTTGTCACACTGCTTTGCTTTATCTTGGCCAGGTCACAGTTGTAAATGAGAACTTGTTCTCAACTGGCCTACCTGGTTAAATAAAGGTGAAATAAAAAACTAAATTAAAAAATGGTTACATTATATAGCCAGAAACATCGCTATAGTCATCTGAGTCAATGGTTACATTATATAACCATCATACTGTATAAGAGAAACATTGCTGATGCATCTTCAGCTTACCAAACCAAAAGTTCCTGGCCCATCATTGGTCAGCCAATCAGTCCATATTTCCAGGCAGGCTGACACCTCAGTGCAGAGTCATTGTGTGAGCTAGCTGTCACCCAGACGCAGTGTACTGATCAAATGTCGTGTAGGCTGCTACTGTGTACAGGGAGAGGGAGACACTGCAGGTTCATTGGACCCTGAGGACCAGAGCTGAATTTCCCAGTAGGCAACGTAACACATAACAGCAGTCTATTCCATTGGTGTGGCTGAAACCAAAGACATGAACAGACGACTGACTGGTGGCAGGCCTACGTCTGGTAGAGTGAATAACGGACTGTGTAAAAAGACATGTTGATAGGGTAGAATCAGGGGGCTTGTTTTCCAAGCTGCTCCCTCCCACAGGGTATGATTAGTTGTGCGTCTGATCACCACGTTCTTTCCGTGTAACCTTCCTCCATAGTTACAGTCGGCCTAGTTCTTACAGGAAAGAGCTGATTCAGAAGGACTCCTTATTTCAATAACAGGAAACATCGGTATAGTCTTAACGACACACCCCTGAGCGTACCAGTCTATGCACCACACACACACACGCGCACACACACACACACACACAGTTCCATCTATAATTCAGATCCATTTAACATGTCACTAGCCCCTGTCTTTAACCAACTAGAAACTAAGCTGAGACAAACCCTTAGCCCATTCTGATAATTATAGCTTTCTAATAGGTATCTTCCTCTGTCTAGGAAGGAAGCATGGAGATATAGGCCTATAGGTCACTTCCTCTTCCTCTGTCTAGGAAGAAGAGAAGAGAAACGTGGTTAGAGTTCAGTACAGTAGAGTTCAGTAGAGTAGAGTTCAGTACAGTAGAGTTCAGTAGAGTAGAGTTCAGTAGAGTAGAGTTCAGTAGGGTACAGTAGAGTACAGTAGAGTAGAGTACAGTAGAGTAGAGTTCAGTAGAGTAGAGTTCAGTAGGGTACAGTAGAGTACAGTAGAGTAGAGTTCAGTAGAGTAGAGTTCAGTAGAGTAGAGTTCAGTAGAGTAGAGTCCAGTAGGGTACAGTAGAGTTCAGTACAGTAGAGTAGAGTACAGTAGAGTTCAGTAGGGTTCAGTTCAGTAGAGTTCAGTAGAGTTCAGTAGAGTTCAGTACAGTAGAGTAGAGTTCAGTAGAGTAGAGTTCAGTAGAGTTCAGTGGAGTTCAGTAGAGTAGAGTAGAGTTCAGTAGAGTTCAGTAGAGTAGAGTAGAGTTCAGTAGAGTAGAGTTCAGTAGAGTAGAGTTCAGTTGAGTTCAGTAGAGTAGAGTTCAGAGAGTTCAGTAGAGTAGAGTTCAGTAGAGTTCAGTGGAGTTCAGTAGAGTACAGTAGAGTACAGTAGAGTTCAGTAGAGTTCAGTAGAGTTCAGTGGAGTTCAGTAGAGTAGAGTAGAGTTCAGTAGAGTAGAGTTCAGTAGAGTAGAGTTCAGTAGAGTAGAGTTCAGTAGAGTAGAGTTCAGTAGAGTAGAGTAGAGTTCAGTAGAGTAGAGTTCAGTAGAGTTCAGTACAGTACAGTAGAGTAGAGTTCAGTAGAGTAGAGTTCAGAGAGTTCAGTAGAGTAGAGTTCAGTAGAGTTCAGTGGAGTTCAGTAGAGTAGAGTTCAGTAGAGTAGAGTTCAGTAGAGTTCAGTAGAGTTCAGTAGAGTAGAGTTCAGTAGAGTTCAGTGGAGTAGAGTTCAGTAGAGTAGAGTAGAGTTCAGTAGAGTAGAGTTCAGTGGAGTTCAGTAGAGTAGAGTAGAGTTCAGTAGAGTAGAGTAGAGTTCAGTTGAGTTCAGTAGAGTAGAGTTCAGTAGAGTTCAGTGGAGTAGAGTTCAGTAGAGTAGAGTTCAGTAGAGTAGAGTTCAGTAGAGTTCAGTGGAGTTCAGTAGAGTAGAGTTCAGTCGAGTAGAGTTCAGTAGAGTAGAGTAGAGTTCAGTAGAGTAGAGTTCAGTAGAGTAGAGTTCAGTGGAGTTCAGTAGAGTAGAGTAGAGTAGAGTTCAGTAGAGTTCAGTAGAGTTCAGTGGAGTAGAGTTCAGTAGAGTTCAGTGGAGTTCAGTAGAGTAGAGTTCAGTAGAGTAGAGTAGAGTAGAGTTCAGTGGAGTTCAGTAGAGTAGAGTTCAGTAGAGTAGAGTAGAGTTCAGTAGAGTTCAGTAGAGTAGAGTTCAGTAGAGTTCAGTAGAGTAGAGTTCAGTAGAGTAGAGTAGAGTTCAGTAGAGTTCAGTAGAATAGAGTTCAGTAGAGTTCAGTAGAGTAGAGTTCAGTAGAGTAGAGTTCAGTAGAGTTCAGTGGAGTTCAGTAGAGTTCAGTAGAGTAGAGTTCAGTAGAGTTCAGTAGAGTAGAGTTCAGTAGAGTAGAGTAGAGTTCAGTAGAGTTCAGTAGAGTAGAGTAGAGTTCAGTAGAGTTCAGTAGAGTAGAGTTCAGTAGAGTTCAGTAGAGTTCAGTGTGGAGTTCAGTAGAGTAGAGTTCAGTAGAGTAGAGTTCAGTAGAGTTCAGTAGAGTAGAGTTCAGTAGAGTAGAGTAGAGTTCAGTAAAGTAGAGTTCAGTAGAGTTCAGTAGAGTAGAGTTCAGTAGAGTTCAGTACAGTACAGTAGAGTAGAGTTCAGTAGAGTTCAGTAGAGTAGAGTTCAGTAGAGTTCAGTGGAGTTCAGTAGAGTAGAGTTCAGTAGAGTACAGTAGAGTTCAGTAGAGTAGAGTTCAGTAGAGTTCAGTACAGTAGAGTAGAGTTCAGTAGAATAGAGTTCAGTAGATTAGAGTTCAGTAGAGTAGAGTAGAGTTCAGTAGAGTACAGTAGAGTTCAGTAGAGTAGAGTTCAGTAGAGTTCAGTACAGTAGAGTAGAGTTCAGTAGAGTAGAGTTCAGTAGAGTAGAGTTCAGTAGAGTTCAGTAGAGTAGAGTAGAGTAGAGTTCAGTAGAGTAGAGTTCAGTAGAGTTCAGTGGAGTAGAGTTCAGTAGAGTTCAGTGGAGTTCAGTAGAGTAGAGTTCAGTAGAGTAGAGTAGAGTAGAGTTCAGTGGAGTTCAGTAGAGTAGAGTTCAGTAGAGTAGAGTAGAGTTCAGTAGAGTTCAGTAGAGTAGAGTTCAGTAGAGTAGAGTTCAGTAGAGTAGAGTAGAGTTCAGTAGAGTTCAGTAGAGTAGAGTTCAGTAGAGTTCAGTAGAGTTCAGTGTGGAGTTCAGTAGAGTAGAGTTCAGTAGAGTAGAGTTCAGTAGAGTTCAGTAGAGTAGAGTTCAGTAGAGTAGAGTAGAGTTCAGTAAAGTAGAGTTCAGTAGAGTTCAGTAGAGTAGAGTTCAGTAGAGTTCAGTACAGTACAGTAGAGTAGAGTTCAGTAGAGTTCAGTAGAGTAGAGTTCAGTAGAGTTCAGTGGAGTTCAGTAGAGTAGAGTTCAGTAGAGTACAGTAGAGTTCAGTAGAGTAGAGTTCAGTAGAGTTCAGTACAGTAGAGTAGAGTTCAGTAGAATAGAGTTCAGTAGATTAGAGTTCAGTAGAGTAGAGTAGAGTTCAGTAGAGTACAGTAGAGTTCAGTAGAGTAGAGTTCAGTAGAGTTCAGTACAGTAGAGTAGAGTTCAGTAGAGTAGAGTTCAGTAGAGTAGAGTTCAGTAGAGTTCAGTAGAGTAGAGTAGAGTAGAGTTCAGTAGAGTAGAGTTCAGTAGAGTTCAGTGGAGTAGAGTTCAGTAGAGTTCAGTGGAGTTCAGTAGAGTAGAGTTCAGTAGAGTAGAGTAGAGTAGAGTTCAGTGGAGTTCAGTAGAGTAGAGTTCAGTAGAGTAGAGTAGAGTTCAGTAGAGTTCAGTAGAGTAGAGTTCAGTAGAGTAGAGTTCAGTAGAGTAGAGTAGAGTAGAGTTCAGTAGAGTTCAGTAGAATAGAGTTCAGTAGAGTTCAGTAGAGTAGAGTTCAGTAGAGTAGAGTTCAGTAGAGTTCAGTGGAGTTCAGTAGAGTTCAGTAGAGTAGAGTTCAGTAGAGTTCAGTAGAGTAGAGTTCAGTAGAGTAGAGTAGAGTTCAGTAGAGTTCAGTAGAGTAGAGTAGAGTTCAGTAGAGTTCAGTAGAGTAGAGTTCAGTAGAGTTCAGTAGAGTTCAGTGTGGAGTTCAGTAGAGTAGAGTTCAGTAGAGTAGAGTTCAGTAGAGTTCAGTAGAGTAGAGTTCAGTAGAGTAGAGTAGAGTTCAGTAAAGTAGAGTTCAGTAGAGTTCAGTAGAGTAGAGTTCAGTAGAGTTCAGTACAGTACAGTAGAGTAGAGTTCAGTAGAGTTCAGTAGAGTAGAGTTCAGTAGAGTTCAGTGGAGTTCAGTAGAGTAGAGTTCAGTAGAGTACAGTAGAGTTCAGTAGAGTAGAGTTCAGTAGAGTTCAGTACAGTAGAGTAGAGTTCAGTAGAGTAGAGTTCAGTAGATTAGAGTTCAGTAGAGTAGAGTAGAGTTCAGTAGAGTACAGTAGAGTTCAGTAGAGTAGAGTTCAGTAGAGTTCAGTACAGTAGAGTAGAGTTCAGTAGAGTAGAGTTCAGTAGAGTAGAGTTCAGTAGAGTTCAGTACAGTAGAGTATGTGTGAGTACATTTACATTTTAGTCATTTAGTAGACGATTCAAGTTTGGACATCACAGTAGAGCACAGCACAGTAGAGCACAATTCAGTACAGCACAGTAGATATGTTCCGTAGAGTACAGTACAATACAGTATATTTTACTCTACTCTAGTGTGCTGTACTGTACTTTTCTTTACTGTTCTGTAGTGTTCTGTGTTGTCCAAATTTGCGAAACATAGACATCTATGATTGGTTCAGATTTGGTCCGGCCGGGGCTGACCAAATCAGCATCTGTGGACGTCCGGTGTCGGTCGGTTATCCATGGGTGAGGATATTTGTTACAGTAAATGGAAAGAGGGTAGGTGGTAGGTGTCAGTAAGAGCCGGGAGAGGTGACATTAACTGGAGAGAGAGAGAGAGAGAAGAGAGAGAGCGGAAGAGGGAGGTGATATTAACTAGAGAGAGAGAGAGAAGAGAGAGAGAGCGGAAGAGGGAGTTGACATTAACTAGAGAGAGAGAGAGAAGAGAGAGAGAGCGGAAGAGGGAGTTGATATTAATTAGAGAGAGAGAGAGAGAGAGAGAGAGAGAGAGAGAGAGAGAGAGAGAGAGAGAGAGAGAGAGAAGAGAGAGAGAGCGGAAGAGGGAGTTGACATTAACTAGAGAGAGAGAGAGAGCGGAAGAGGGAGATGACATTAACTAGAGAGAGAAAAGAGAGAGAGAGAGAAGAGAGAAAGAGAAAAGAGAGAGAGAGAGAAGAGAGAGAGAGCGGAAGAGGGAGGTGACATTAACTAGAGAGAGAAAAGAGAGAGAAGAGAGAGAGAGAAAAGAGAGAGAGAGAGAAGAGAGAGCGGAAGAGGGAGGTGACATTAACTAGAGAGAGAAAAGAGAGAGAGAGAGAAGAGAGAGAGAAAAGAGAGAGAGAGAGAGAGAGAGAGAGAGAGAGAGAGAGAGAGAGAGAGAGAGAGAGAGAGAGAGAGAGAGAGAGAGAGAGAGAGAGAGAGAGAGAGAGAGAGAGAGAGCGGAAGAGGGAGGTGACATTAATTAGAGAGAGAGAGAGAAGAGAGAGAGAGCGAAGAGGGAGTTGACATTAACTAGAGAGAGAGAGAGAGAAGAGAGAGAGAGCGGAAGAGGGAGTTGACATTAACTAGAGAGAGAGAGAGAGCGGAAGAGCGAGGTGACATTAACTAGAGAGAGAAAAGAGAGAGAGAGAAGAGAGAGAGAGAGAAAAGAGAGAGAGAGAGAAGAGAGAGAGAGCGGAAGAGGGAGGTGACATTAACTAGAGAGAGAAAAGAGAGAGAGAGAGAAGAGAGAGAGAAAAGAAAGAGAGAGTTTGAAGAGAGAGAGAGAGAGAGAGAGAGAGAGAGAGAGAGAGAGAGAGAGAGAGAGAGAGAGCGGAAGAGGGAGGTGACATTAATTAGAGAGAGAAAAGAGAGAGAGAGAGAAGAGAGAGAGAAAAGAGAGAGAGAGAGAGAGAAAAGAGAGAGAGAGAGAGAGAGAGAGAGAGAGAGAGAGAGAGAGAGAGAGAGAGAGAGAGAGAGAGAGAGAGAGAGAGAGAGAGGAAGAGGGAGGTGACATTAATTAGAGAGAGAAAAGAGAGAGAGAGAGAATTTGTCCAGACTGTTTTCACAGTCTTGCTTTGACCACCAGACGACAGAAAGAGAAAAAACAGTTATGAGCTATGAGCTACCAGTATCTTGATCTTTTGGTCCTTTAAAAAACAGCTGTATATTAAATATAGTGTGCTTTAGTTTTGGAAATAAATAAATGTGAATCCGGATGACAAATTATATAATTTTTTTCTCTCCAAATTTAGGGCTGATTTCCCTAAGTTAAATCCGCTTCGTGTTTAGTTTCCTTTCAAGGGTAGTAAAGAGTACCGTGATACTGGTAACGTTCCGGCCCTAATATGAGCTGAGTATAACAGTATGCCAGTGGAAGGGAGGACAGTAGCAGGTGACCCAACAGTGGGTTGTAACTACTATGATTTCCCAGTCTGGACAGTTTTAAATCCCTTATTAATTCTTAAACAAACTTGATATCAGTAAAAACATTATAACTATTGGTTGGATTAACAAGAAGTTTATCTTTAAAATGGTGTATAATACTTGTATGTTTGAGGAATTTTAATTACGAGATTTCTGTTGTTTGAATTTGGCGCCCTGCACTTTCACTGGATGTTGGTCAGGTGGGACGGTAGCGTCCCACCTAGCCTAGAGAGGTTAATAATTAAAAAGTGGATGTAATAAATGTATCACTAGTCACTTTAAACAATGCCACTTTATATAATGTTTACATATCCTACATTACTCATCTCATATGTATATACTGTACTCTATACCATCTACTGCATCTTGACTATGCCGCACGGCCATCACTCATCCATATATTTATATGTACATATTCTTATTCATTCCTTTACACTTGTATGTATAAGGTAGTTGTTGTGAAATTGTTAGATTACTTGTTAGATATTACTGCACGGTCGGAACTAGAAGCACAAGCATTTCGCTACACTCGCTCACATTAACATCTGCTAACTATGTGTATGTGACCAATATAATTTGATTTGAAATAGCCCAAACAGAGCCTGAAGGTTTGTTGAGTCGATGTCCTGTTAAAAAAACAAATGATAGTCCCACTAAGCGCACACCAGATGGGATGACGTATCACTGCAGAATGCTGTGGTAGCCATGCTGGTTAAGTTCGCCTTGAATTCTAAATAAATCACTGACAGGCTCACCAGCAAAGCACCCCCACACCATCACACCTCCTCCATGCTTCACGGTGGGAACCACACATGCAGAGATCATCCGTTCACCTACTCTGCGTCTCAAAGACACGGCGGTTGGAACCAAAAATCTCAAATTTGGACTCATCAGACCAAAGGAAAGATTTCCACCGGTCTAACGTCCATTGCTCGTGTTTTTTGGCCAAAGCAAGTCTCTTCTTCTTGGTGTCCTTTAGTAGTGGTTTCTTTGCAGCAATTCATGCAGTCTCCTCTGAACAGTTGATTTTGAGATGTGTCTGTTATTTGAACTCTGAAGCATTTATTTGGGATGCAATTTCTGAGGCTGGTAACTAATGAACTTATCCTCTGCAGCAGAGGTAACTCTGGGTCTTCTTTTCCTATGGCGGTCCTCATGAGAGCCAGTTTCATTATAGCGCTTGATGGTTTTTGCAACTTCACTTGAAGAAACTTTAAAAGTTCTTGACATTTTCCAGATTGACTGACCTTCATGTCTTAAGGTAATGATGGACTGTCGTTTCTCTTTGCTTATTTGAGCTGTTCTTGACATAATATGGACTTGGTCCTTTACCAAATAGGGCTATCTTCTGTATACCACCCCACCCCTGCCTTGTGACAACACAACTGATTGGCTCAAACGCATTAAGGAAAGAAATTCCACAAATTAACAAGGCACACCTGTTAATTGAAATGCATTCCAGGTGACTACCTCATGAAGCTGGTTGAGAAAATTCCAAGAGTGTGCTAAGCTATCATCAAGGCAAAGGGTGGCTACTTTGAAGAATCTCAAAAAATATATTTTGATTTGTTTGACACTTTACAATGTAGAAAATAGTAAAAAGTAAATAAAAACCCTGGAATGAATAGGTGTGTCCAAACGTTTGACTGGCAAATTATACATTTGCATCTGTTGGCCATCAAATAGGCAATTCATTTCTATGCCATTGTAGGCTACTGTAGCCTACTATTTGATACAATAAATATGTAGAAATGACGATATTGCTGGAGTCACTTGTGTAGCCTACCTGGAGCTGGCAAACAGATTTAATAAATAGCCTATAACGTCAGTTTATTGTTGTATCCTTGTGTTATTATGCTGTTGTTAATGTCCTTGTTTAATTCAATTGGAAGTTATCAATTGGGGTCATGGTCACAGATCTACTGCTTCACCTTTAATGTCAGTTTCATTGTTGACTTTTCCCTGAAATGAGATGTCAGGGTCTATAGGCTACTAGCTCAGCAAACCATGGCAATTATGTAGTGTTGTCTCTCTTGTCGTGATGTGTGTTTTGTCCTACATTTTTTATTTAATTCATTCTTATTTTTAATCCCAGCCCACGTCCCCGCAGGAGGCCTTTTCCCTTTTGGTAGGCCGTCAATGTAAATAAGAATTTGTTCTTAACTGACTTGCCAAGTTAAATAAAGGTTAAATAAAAAATAAAAAATTGAAATGCAATTATAAACCCAGATTTTAGTCAGTAGTCTATGTATATTGAAATAACAAGTCAGTCTTGCAAATAGGCCATTTATAACGGGTTGTAGTCTTAACATCTGGCGCATAATAACTGCATCATTCCCAGAACATTTCCTAAAAATCTTTTTTAGGAATTAGTCCAAGTGTTTTTTTAGGTTGTTATTATTATAATACATTTTTTAGGGGGTTAAAAAAGCTTGTCGAAGTGTTTCTTGCACAGAGATCCTCTGTCCAACTTTCACCACTCAAACTCTCCTGTCGGATTTATCTATAGTTATGCACATGCGCAAACTGGATTTATTCACAATTATAAACTGGGTGGTTTGAGCCCTGAATGCGGATTGGTTGAAAGCCACGGTATATCAGACCCTATACCACGGGTATGACAAAAAAATATACTTTTTACTGTTCTAATTAGGTTGGTAACCAGTTTATAATAGCAATAAGGCACCTCGGGGGTTTGTGTCCTAAGAACAGCCCTTAGCCATGCTATATTGGCCATATAGCCTACCACACCTCCTCGGGCCTTATTGCTTAATCATTGCAGAAAAACAAGTAAAATCGACATCCCTTGATGGAAAATGATCTGGCAAGTTTAATAGAGGTGTATTATCTTTTCTCTTGGGACATATTCTTAAGCAATAATTATTATTTTGATGGAAAAACAAATTGTGCTTCTTAGTCTAAGTTGTTACAAATTAAGTCGATATTCCTTAATTCGCTCGATAACGTTATGGAAAAAGGGTTTATTGGATAAATGTGGCAAGGCATCTCTTGCTGCAAAATAATAACAAATAGGGCTAGTTTTCCTTGTGGGCAGGTTTCGCGAGGTCATGGCCTATAGATTTTAGCTAGACCTGGCAACCCTGTTTATGCCTGTGAGATTGAGAGTCTGACTAGTATCCCCATTGCTTCTCTTCCCTAGCAGTTGAAACTCAAACATTGAAAAACAACCTAGCTTGTGACCAAAACAATGTAAACAGCCAAGAAACACAACAACAAAGTTTCACTTCAGTAAACTTTTGTTTGAAGTTGTGTATAGAACTACTTTTATGCCTCCGCGCAGCGCTTCTAAAAATGAATCTGTCACTCAGCTCTTCAGGTGCACACAGTCCCCAGCCATGCAGTGTTGCAGCGGCAGGCAGAAATACTTTGAAAACAGCTACTGCAGTGTTTATTTTGCTATGATCATACTTCACTTTTTACTGAAGCCCTGAACCCCCCCCACCCCACAGCGTGGCAGATGAAATGCCAAGATCTATTTGTTAATTTTAGGCCCTGAGGCCCTGGGGGAGAGGGACAGAGAGAGGGGGGAGCGCGAGAAGGACAGAGAGGCCTGACTTAACACAAACTAAACTGTCTATCGTCTATCGTACAGCAGAGTGCCTTTCCAAATTCAAACCCCCACAACTGAATATATATATATAAGAACATATCACAGAGCTGTGAGCTATACATGCACAATGGGACCTATATATAAATATCCCATGTTTTGTTTCTCCCTGTGACACAGCTGGCCGTACCCCGTACAAATCAAGAGGTTAAACAAGAATAACTGGACTGACAATTGTCAGAATTAAATAAATATTTATTAGGCTATAAAACAGATGCTTTTAAAAAGGTTAAAACAGACCATGCTAAAAGGTTATTAAAACAAAAAACCTTTTCCCGCAGAGCATATACTGTAGGTTGTCTACCTCTTCCAAGCATTCCTCTCCCACTATTCAAAACAGACCACCTTTCAAGACACAAACCAATTACTAACACACCTGAACACAGTCAAATTGACAAGACAAACTGCTGACTGTTGTGTATACATATGTGGAATGGTTTGAATAATGAAATTGAATAATTTTGTGCCCAATTAACACAAAAGTAACAAAATCACACATTTAAATTGTATAAGTGAAGGTGTAGTAAAATGCAATTTTCAATCTCCCCAATCTCATTATTATTCACAATAATAATTTAACAGAAAAATGATGCATTCATCTGCAGCACAGATGCTTGCAGTTTTGCCACCTCACCACCAGGGGGTGCTGCAACACCTTTAGCAGCAGCACTTCCCGCAGCTATGATCAAGGGTGCCAACAATTACGGACCTGGCTGTATATCAGGCCACTCACTATAGGCTAGTCTGGAGACAGAAGTTGTGAGCTGATTAGGCTAATGTTGATGAAACAACAGAAGTCAACACTTCCTCTGTACTGATAACTGTTGTAATCATCAAGCGCTAAGCTAATGCATACAGAAAGTTAGCTATGCTATGTTTAGCTTCAAAGGGAAGTTGAATACTTCCTATCTAATCCTTGTAGCTCAACTTCTCACAAAATTCTAGGTATTAGCGTCATTCAGAGAAAAATATAAAATTAGGACATTTCAAATAGCTGGTTCCTGTTTGAGGTTGAATCTGAATATTGACTGTGTTTGATTCACATTGACTGAACAGTAGCACATTGTCACTTGTTACAGTTTGAGCCACTGGTCTAAAGAATGCCTTGAGCAGCTCCAAGTAGGGATTGTGAATGACACGTGTGTCCAGCGGATTGGTGACAGACCCGAGTCAAACATCGGTTTCCCAGCAGAACCTTGCTCTTGGTTCTTTTTACAGCCAGGAGAAATGACACCAAACAAAGCCAATTGATAACACTGCAATGACCAGCATGCAAAACATCCCCAGAATGCCTTTGCATGCAAGTCTCTTACTGCTACATTAGAGGCGTTTACACTGACCGATAAGTACAGACTGAGAAAGAACCAGAATACATGGATTGGCTAGTCCTCTTTGCCAATAGTGGGAGTTCGTCCTCACACAGTTCTAGATGGCTTTAGGAAAATCTCAACTTTTTAACATTTGAATACTCAGTTCAAAACCCAATCAAAACGGGCAAAAAGATAACGTCAGCTACAATCACAAAGAACATGTTGTAGAAGCGATTAGACTATGGAGTTACGATAAATCCAGTGGTGTCATGGAGCCTGGACTCTTAATTTCGGCCCAGAACATTTCCAAACGGCCCGTCCGGTGAAGGAAAAAGGCACCCTTTGTGAACAATTCTATGAGAAGCAGTGACATACACTCTGAATGATCTAAAATGATGAAGCCCATATTGGTCTTTCACAATCAGGCCAACCCAAGCTGTACTGTTCAGTAGGATAATAGTAGGCCTACTATTGAAACAGATAAACTGAGTCAGAAATTCACAGGTTTCAGATTCTCCCCAATTTTCCCCAGATTTGTGTTCTCAAAGTCACACTTTTTTATTTGACAGAAAAACAACACAATTGTATGTTCTAAGTCCATAACAATGCTTAAACCACATCAGGGAGACCACTTTTGCGGTCTAAGTAAAATCTAATACATTTTGATTTCTGAGAGTAGTTCCCCTTTAATTGAAGTGTGCAGGCACCTAGCACTACTGTTTGATTAGCAGTGTTAGCAGTGCACATGAGATGGAGTTTGCAAAATAAATAGCCAGTGGATTGATGCAAATAATCATATCATTCTGCCAGGTCAGCATAGGCTACTTTGTAGCTAGTTAACAATGAATAGAGAATGTTTTTGGGAAAGCCGTTCCATCTACCAGACGGTTCTGTCATTAGCGTCGCTATATTTTTCCTGTTCCTTAATTGTTTGAAACCTGGACATTTTATTTCATATGATGAGGCATCTTACCTTGCTTCAAAGTAGAAGCCTATAGACAAAATCCCACCATAGAAACGTGGAGGCAATTATTTTATAAAGACTTACTTATTATGCGTTCTCCTGGTTCTGTCAACTTTCTTTTTTAATTTATTTGATTTAACCTTTATTTAACTAGGCAAGTCAGTTAAGAACAAATTCTTATTTACAATGACGGCCTAGGAACAGTGGGTCAACTGCCTTGTTCAGGGGCAGAGCGACAGATTTTTACCTCGTCAGCTCGGGGATTCCAGCAACCTTTCTATGCAACATGTCTAACGCTCTAACCACGAGGCTACTTGCCGCCTCCCTTTCATTGTCTAGCAGCCAAAGGCATTGTCCAAGTCATATTAACAACCCATAATAGTTGTTGCATCTTTAGATCTCCCCTCTTTATAACAGACATTTCTATCTCTGTCCATGAAACCACGGTGCACGTTTTGGAACAGTGTTACTCAGCAAATTGCATTTTGAAACATTCACACGTAAAGCCTACTGCCGTGGGCACATTCAAACAATAGTTCATCAACATTTTAAGCTTAACATTCCAAAATCTGTTCCATCAGCTCTATTAATTGATAAGGCTCTCCACTACACTACTTTGATAGGTATCAGTGGCGATTAAGTTGGGTATTAAGCGTATACCCTCCACTACACCAGTGAATAAAACCCTTCAGTAAAATTAGATGATAGTCAAATCGTCATGTCTCTCCTGTGTCAAGGATTGATAGAGGACAGTAATAAATCAGTGTAAATACCCTCTCTCTCTCTCTTGTCTCCAGCTGTTGAAATGATGTTGATGCTGCCTGCTCCAAGGCTGTCAAATCCAATAGGTCCATTATAAAATGTGATGGTTACATCCCCTTTAATGGGACAGACTTAATTAGCCAAGACAAGACACCCAAGGACAAAAGAAACACAAATAAAAAGTGATTGATGCAGTGCTTTACCATTAATGTTAGTCACGTTTTCATTTTCCTTCATTAGAGCTGCACAAAGGAAGAGTACATGATTCCAAACAATATTGCGGAGCAAAAAGTGACATTGCCGAGCAATGTTCGGTGCAAATTGTGCCATAGACACGTGGCTACAAAGTCTGGTAATACGACAAACCTTTTTCAACATCTGAAGCAAAATCCCTCTTTGGAACATACAGGAAGTTTGAGTTTGCGCCACGGTATTTATAAACGCCCCTCAAGCACCAGCCAATCTAGGGATGTTTGCCCGAAGCAGTCAACACTGACAGCGTTTATGCCCTACAAGCAAACATCGAAAAGACAAAGATACCACAAATGCTATTATGCATTGCATTGCTAAGGACATGCTACCAATTAGCACAGTGGAAAAGGAAGGTTTCAAGAGGCTTATCAATGTAATTGACCCCAGGTACGTTGCTCCCTGGCAGCAAACATGGAACAATTTCCCATAAAGTATAATTTTATGTGTAGCTCACATAATTAAAAAAAAAATTACCTTTATTTAACTAGGCAAGTCAGTTAAGAACAACTTCTTATTTACAATGACGGCCTACCGGGGAACAGTGGGTTAACTGCCTTGTTCAGGGGCAGAATGACAGATCTTTACCTTGTCAGCTCGGGGATTCGATCTAGCATAGTGGTTTGTTCAGGCATTCTTGAGTCTGAAGCTGATATGCACCTTTTAAACATGATTTGATTAATATCGTGATAATTATCGTTATCGAATGAAAAAATATATAGATATCGTGATAATTTATTTGCCATATCGCCCAGCCCTATGCTGAAATGCATTTCTCATCAATGTAGCCTATTTTGCATTGATAACCAAACATAAATCCCAGCGACTGTTCAAACAATAACCAAACAACATTGTAGCCGTATACAGTGATCCCTCGCCACTTCGCGGTTCACTTATCGCGGATTCGCTATTTCGCGGATTTTCATAATGCATTTTTTTTTTTTTTTTGGTGCATTGTGCTCTGCATTCTGATTCGCTAAAAACTCACTCCCGCTTCTTGTATCAAAACATGCTACGAATTGTGCTATCATTTTGTCGTCTCGTGCAGTTATGTGTACGTACATAAAACAGCTTGGCAAATTTACATTAAGTTGGCCAGGAAGGAAGGAAGGACTAACGCTTGGTCGCTTAGCAACCATGGTGCGAATGGCCACTGAACTTAAGCGAGTAGCTGAGGAATGGGACCCTTTGATGAGCCGTTCATTACAGTTCTCCAACGTAATCGATGGTGGCATGTCGGTGTACAAGGATCTTTTTGCAAAGAAGAAAAAAGAGCGACAACAGCTGCCTATCACTATGTTCTTCTCCCGAACAAACACACCTGCACCGCGGGCTTCAGAAGAAGAGAACACTGCAGAGCGCAGTCAGGATGCAGCGGCCCAGTCTGAAGAGCAGTGAAACGGCCTACACGTGAGTCACTGTATTTGTATACATGTAATAGTTGCTAATTGTAAAAAAAAAAAAAAGTTTTCTATTTCGCGGATTTCACTTATCGCGGGTCATTTTCGGAACGTAACCCCCGCGATAAACGAGGGATTACTGTACAGTGCATTCGGAAAGTTCACCTTTTTCCACATTTTGTTATGTTACAGCCTTATCCTAAAATTGATTAAATAGTTTGTTTTTTCTCATCAATCTACACACTATACCCCATAATGACAAAGATTATTTTTTTTTGCTAATTAATAATGAAAAAAAAACTGAAATATATCATTTAAAGAGGTATTCAGACCCTTTACTCAATACTTTGATGAAGCACCTTTGGCAGTGATTACAGCCTCGAGTCTTCTTGGGTATGACGTTACAAGCTTGGCACACCTGTATTTGGGGAGTTTCTCACATTCTTCTCTGCAGATCCTCTCAAGTTCTGTCAGGTTGGATACATCGATATTCAGGTCTCTCCAGAGATGTTCGATCGGGTTCAAGTCCGGGCTCTGGCTGGGCCACTCAAGGACATTCAGAGACTTGTCCAGAAGCCACTCCTGCGTTGTCTTTGCTGTGTGCTTAGGGTTGTTGTCCTGTTGGAAGGTGAACCTTCACCCCAGTCTGAGGTCCTGCGCGCTCTGGGGTAGGTTTTAATCAAGGATCTCTCTATCCTTTGCTCCATTCATCTGACTAGTCATCCTGACTAGTCTCCCAGTCCCTGTCACTGAAAAACATCTCCACAGCATGATACTGGAATAGTCTTGGTGGTTCCAAGCTTCTTCCGTTTAAGAATGATGGAGGCCACTGTGTTCTTGGGGACCTTCAATGCTGCAGAAATGTTTTGGTACTCGTCCCCAGATCTGTGCCTCGACACAATACAGTCTCGGAGCTCTACGAACAATTCCTTTGACCTCATGGCTTGGTTTTTGCTGACATGCACTGTCAACAGTGGGACTTTATAGACAGGTGTGTGTCTTTCCAAATCATGTCAGAGGACTCCAATCAAGTTGTAGAAATATCTCAAGGATGATCAATGGAAACAGGATGCACCTGAGCTCCATTTCAAGTCTCATTGCAAAGAGTCTGAATACTTATGTAGAGTTGGCCGCCCGGCCAAACTGAGCAATTGGGGGAGAAGGGCCTTTGTCAGGGAGGTGACCAATAACCTGATGGTTACTCTGACAGAGCTCCAGAGATCCTCTGTGTAAATGGGAGAAACTTCCAGAAGAACACCCATCTCTGAAGCACTCCACCAAAGCAGGCCTTTATGGTAGAGTTGATATCAACCTCTACTCTGTCCTATCAACCTCTACTTACTCTGTCCTATCAACCTCTACTTACTCTGTCCTATCAACCTCAACTCTATCCTATCAACCTCTACTCTGTCCTATCAACCTCAACTCTGTCCTATCAACCTCAACTCTGTCCTATCAACCTCAACTCTATCCTATCAACCTCAACTCTGTCCTATCAACCTCAACTCTATCCTATCAACCTCAACTCTATCCTATCAACCTCAACTCTGTCCTATCAACCTCTACTCTGTCCTATCAACCTCTACTCTGTCCTATCAACCTCTACTCTATCCTATCAACCTCTACTCTATCCTATCAACCTCTACTCTGTCCTATCAACCTCTACTCTGTCCTATCAACCTCAACTCTGTCCTATCAACCTCAACTCTGTCCTATCAACCTCAACTCTGTCCTATCAACCTCAACTCTGTCCTATCAACCTCTACTCTATCCTATCAACCTCTACTCTGTCCTATCAACCTCTACTCTGTCCTATCAACCTCAACTCTGTCCAATCAACCTCAACTCTGTCCTATCAACCTCAACTCTGTCCTATCAACCTCTACTCTGTCCTATCAACCTCAACTCTGTCCAATCAACCTCAACTCTGTCCTATCAATCTCTACTCTGTCCTATCAACCTCAACTCTGTCCTATCAACCTCAACTCTGTCCTATCAACCTCTACTCTGTCCTATCAACCTCAACTCTGTCCTATCAACCTCAACTCTGTCCTATCAACCTCAACTCTGTCCTATCAACCTCTACTCTGTCCTATCAACCTCAACTCTGTCCTATCAACCTCTACTCTGTCCTATCAACCTCTACTCTGTCCTATCAACCTCTACTCTGTCCTATCAACCTCTACTCTGTCCTATCAACCTCTACTCTGTCCTATCAACCTCTACTCTGTCCTATCAACCTCTACTCTGTCCTATCAACCTCTACTCTGTCCTATCAACCTCTACTCTGTCCTATCAACCTCTACTCTGTCCTATCAATCTCTACTCTGTCCTATCAACCTCTACTCTGTCCTATCAACCTCTACTCTGTCCTATCAACCTCTACTCTGTCCTATCAACCTCTACTCTGTCCTATCAACCTCTACTCTGTCCTATCAACCTCTACTCTGTCCTATCAACCTCAACTCTGTCCTATCAACCTCAACTCTATCCTATCAACCTCTACTCTATCCTATCAACCTCTACTCTGTCCTATCAACCTCAACTCTATCCTATCAACCTCACCTCTGTCCTATCAAACTTGGTGAATAAGTAAACTATGAACAACATCTGCACAATAGTAGGTTTGCAGATATGCAAGATGAAAATGGATTCAACAACTAAATTCAACACTCAATGGTGCGCCACGCAGCTTAGCGGTTAGAGAGTCGGGCCAGTAACCGAAAGATTTCTGGTTCGAATCCCAGAGCCGACACAGTGAAAGATCTGTAGATGTGCCCTTGAGCTAGGCACTTAACCCTTATTGCTTCTGTAAGTCACTCTGGATAAGAGAGTCTGCAGCTAAATGACTCAAATGTAAATGTAATACAACGCAGTACATTACATTTTCCTCTCTGATATTTTATTAGCCATGTGACTGTGTAATAAAAAAATAACACTAATGCCAGGGATTCTGTAAGGTATCCTTTTGCCTTGAGGACCTTCTGATAAACATAAAGGCATAATGGAGAACACTAAACCAATGACCTCAACATTCTTCCTTATTCTTCCCAAACAGGCTAAACTACCAAATGTTCACTGTTGTAAAACTACCCCCACGAGCTCTCAAACACCATACGTGGTGTCAACAACAGATTGTTGGACGTCTACGGACACAAAGTCATACATCTCTGCAATGAGCCATCACATTGATGAGAAGTGAGCCATGAAGTCCCATGTACTGAAAACTGAGTACATGGAGGAGAGAGACAACAGAGAACGTAAAACGTCATTAATACCATCGTTACTGAGTGGGTGGAGGACAGTAGTAACGTGAATGTCGTCTGGTAGGTTGCCAGGACTGCGGTAGATTGAACTGCATTGCCACTTATGGGCATTAGCGGGACCATATCTGAATTGTGAATCACGTAATTTTATGTTAATTTTATTGTTTAAGCAATAAATAAAAAATGGCAGCATAAAAGTTAAGAAAAATGTTACATTGGTCACATCCCTACATGAAACCTCAACTCTGTCCTATCAACCTCAATGCTGTCCTATCAACCTCAACTCTGTCCTATCAACCTCACACATGAAACCTCAACTCTGTCCTATCAACCTCACACATGAAACCTCAACTCTGTCCTATCAACCACGCAAATGAAACCTCAACTCTGTCCTATCAACCTCTACTCTATCCTATCAACCTCAACTCTATCCTATCAACCTCAACTCTGTCCTATCAACCTCTACTCTGTCCTATCAACCTCTACTCTGTCCTATCAACCTCAACTCTGTCCTATCAACCTCAACTCTGTCCTATCAACCTCAACTCTGTCCTATCAACCTCTACTCTGTCCTATCAACCTCAACTCTGTCCTATCAACCTCTACTCTGTCCTATCAACCTCAACTCTGTCCTATCAACCACGCAAATGAAACCTCAACCCTGTCCTATCAACCTCAGGTCTGTCCTATCAACCTCAGGTCTGTCCTATCAACCTCAGGTCTGTCCTATCAACCTCAGGTCTGTCCTATCAACCTCAGGTCTGTCCTATCAACCTCAGGTCTGTCCTATCAACCTCAGGTCTGTCCTCTAAAACCTCAAACCTGTCCTATCAACCTCAACTTTGTCCTATAAACCAAGCATATGAAACCTCAGCTCTGTCCTATCAACCTCAACGATGTCCTATCAACCTCAACGCTGTCCTATCAACCTCAACGCTGTCCTATCAAACCTCAACGCTGTCCTATCAAACCTCAACGCTGTCCTATCAAACCTCAACGCTGTCCTATCAAACCTCAACGCTGTCCTATCAAACCTCAACGCTGTCCTATCAACCTCAACTCTGTCCTATCAACCACGCCCATGAAACCTCAGCTCTGTCCTATCAACCTCAACGCTGTCCTATACACCTCAACGCTGTCCTATCAACCTCAACGCTGTCCTATCAAACCTCAACGCTGTCCTATCAAACCTCAACGCTGTCCTATCAACCACGCCCATGAAACCTCAGCTCTGTCCTATCAACCTCAGCTCTGTCCTATCAACCTCAGCTCTGTCCTATCAACCTCAACCCTGTCCAATCTTATCATGATTTCACCATCCAGCAAAGCTCAAGAATGTCAGATGGTTATTGTTTTTCTTCCAGAATCCATTTTGGATCTAAACCATCCACTTGGAGACGTGTCAATAACGGTCTCTATGAGTGGCTACGGCAGGGAATTCAGCAGGATAAACTGTAGCATTGTTTTGTATGGAAGAGGATGACACAATATGGATTCATCAGTATGAGGTTTCAAACTGCTCTACACTATCAAGGGAGAGAATTCATTGTATAATTAAAATAAATCTAAATTAGAGCCATCTGTGCAGACATCTGTTTCTTGACTTATCAAGGATCATTAAATTGAACTCTGGAGCCAGTCCAGCCCGCCTGCAGACAGTAAAGCAGGAGCGCTGAGTAAACAACACTAATCATTAGACAAGAGGGTGATAGAAAGACTAAACATTGGTCACATGTCGTTATTAGTGTTCAGCTCAGTGAAATACTAAATCAGTCCTCCCCAGAAATGTATCGTTACCAAGGAATGTAAAAATGACTGGCTGGAAAGCTTGCTCATTTGCAGTAGCCTAAGTTGCAACGAATCAAGCTTACAAATGGGTAACCAATGAAAGACTGCAAAACAGGACCTCAGCCACCCGAGTCACGGTCTGTTCATTCTTCTACCATCTAGCAGACAGAGACAGTACAGGTTAGAGGTCGACCGATTATGATTTTTCAATGCCGATACCGATTATTGGAGGACCAAAAAAAGCAGATACCGATTAATCGGCCGATTTTTTTTTGTAATAATGACAATTACAACAATACTGAATGAACACTTATTTTAACTTAATATAATAAATCAATAAAATCTATTTAGCCTCAAATAAATAATAACCCTCGAAGCAGCGTTACCCATGCAGAGCAAGGGGAACAACTACTCCAAGTCTCAGAGCGAGTGACGTTTGAAACGCTATTAGCGTGCACCCCGCTAACTAGCTAACCATTTCACATCGGTTACACCAGCCTAATCTCGAGAGTTGATAGGCTTGAAGTCATAAACAGCGTAATGCTTGAAGCATTGCGAAGAGCTGCTGGCAAAACGCACGAAAGTGCTGTTTGAATGAATGCTTACGAGCCTGCTGGTGCCTACCATCGCTCAGTCAGACTGCTTTATCAAATCATAGACTTAGTTATAACATAATAACACACAGAAATATGAGCCTTAGGTCATTAATATGGTCAAATCCGGAAACTATCATCTCGAAAACAAAACGTTTATTCTTTCAGTGAAATACGGAACCGTTCCGTATTATATCTAACGGGTGGCATCCATAAGTCTAAATATTCCTGTTACATTGCACAACCTTCAATGTTATGTCATAATTACGTAAAATTCTGGCAAATTAGTTCGCAATGAGCCAGGCGGCCCAAACTGTTGCATATACCCTGACTCTGCGTGCAATGAACGCTAGAGAAGTGACACAATTTCACCTGGTTAATATTGCCTGCTAACCTGGACTTCTTTAAGCTAAGTATGCAGGTTTAAAAATATATACTTCTGTGTATTGATTTTAAGAAAGCCATTGATGTTTATGGTTAGGTACACTTTGAAGCCGCATCGATTATATGCAACGCAGGACACGCTAGATAAACTAGTATTATCATCAACCATGTGTAGTTATAAATAGTGATTATGATTGATTGATTGTTTTTAAAAGATAAGTTTAATGCTAGCTAGCAACTTACCTTGGCTTCTTACTGCATTCGCTTAACAGGCAGGCTCCTCGCGAGGCAGGTGGTTATAGAGCGTTGGACTAGTTAACTGTAAGGTTGCAAGATTGAATCCCTGAGCTGACAAGGTAAAAATCTGTCGTTCTGCCCCTGAACAAGGCAGTTAACCCACCGTTCTGAGGACGTCATTGAAGATAAGAATGTGTTCTTAACTGACTTGCCTAGTTAAATAAAGGTGTAAAAATATATATTTTAAAACAATCGGCAAAATCGGCGTCCAAAAATACCGATTTCCGATTGTTATGAAAACTTGAAATTGGCCCTAATTAATCAGCCATTCAGATTAATCGGTCGACCTCTAGTACAGATGCATCAAAGCAAGGACTAAGACCGTTGAACAGCTTCTATTACCATCAGACTGTTGAACAGCTTCTATCACCAGGCCATCAGACTGTTGAACAGCTTCTATCACCAGGCCATCAGACTGTTGAACAGCTTCTATCACCAGGCCATCAGACTGTTGAACAGCTTCTATCACCAGGCCATCAGACTGTTGAACAGCTTCTATTACCATCAGACTGTTGAACAGCTTCTATTACCATCAGACTGTTGAACAGCTTCTATTACCATCAGACTGTTGAACAACTTCTATTACCATCAGACTGTTGAACAGCTTCTATTACCAGACCATCAGACTGTTGAACAGCTTCTCTTACCAGACCATCAAACTGTTGAACAGCTTCTATTACTATCAGACTGTTGAACAGCTTCTATTACCATCAGACTGTTGAACAGCTTCTATTACCATCAGACTGTTGAACAGCTTCTATCACCAGGCCATCAGACTGTTGAACAGCTTCTATCACCAGGCCATCAGACTGTTGAACAGCTTCTATCACCAGGCCATCAGACTGTTGAACAGCTTCTATTACCATCAGACTGTTGAACAGCTTCTATTACCATCAGACTGTTGAACAGCTTCTATTACCATCAGACTGTTGAACAGCTTCTATTACCATCAGACTGTTGAACAGCTCCTATTACCATCAGACAATTGAACAGCTTCTATTACCATCACTGTTGAACAGCTTCTATTACCAGACCATCAGACTGTTGAACAGCTTCTCTTACCAGACCATCAGACTGTTGAACAGCTTCTATTACCATCAGACTGTTGAACAGCTTCTATTACCATCAGACTGTTCAACAGCTTCTATTACCATCAGACTGTTGAACAGCTTCTATCACCATCAGACTGTTGAACAGCTTCTATCACCATCAGACTGTTGAACAGCTTCTATTACCATCAGACTGTTCAACAGCTTCTATTACCATCAGACTGTTGAACAGCTTCTATTACCAAACCATCCGACTGTTGAACAGCTTCTATCACCATCAGACTGTTGAACAGCTTCTATAACCATCAGACTGTTGAACAGCTTCTATTACCATCAGACTGTTGAACAGCTTCTATCACCATCAGACTGTTGAACGGCTTCTATTACCATCAGACTGTTGAACAGCTTCTATCACCATCAGACTGTTGAACAGCTTCTATCACCATCAGACTGTTGAACAGCTTCTATTACCATCAGACTGTTGAACAGCTTCTATTACCATCAGACTGTTGAACAGCTTCTATCACCATCAGACTGTTGAACAGTTTCTATCACCATCAGACTGTTGAACAGCTTCTATTACCATCAGACTGTTGAACAGCTTCTATTACCATCAGACTGTTGAACAGCTTATATCACCAGACCATTGAACAGCGTCTATCACCAGACCATCAGACTGTTGAACAGCTTCTATCACCAGACCATCAGACTGTTGAACAGCTTCTATCACCATCAGACTGTTGAACAGCTTCTATAACCATCAGACTGTTGAACAGCTTCTATAACCATCAGACTGTTGAACAGCTTCTATCACCATCAGACTGTTGAACAGCTTCTATCACCATCAGACTGTTGAACAGCTTCTATTACCATCAGACTGTTAAACAGCTTCTATTACCAAACCATCAGACTGTTGAACAGCTTCTATCACCATCAGACTGTTGAACAGCTTCTTTTACCATCAGACTGTTGAACAGCTTCTATTACCATCAGACTGTTGAACAGCTTCTATCACCAGACCTTCAGATTGTTGAACAGCTTCTATTACCATCAGACTGTTGAACAGCTTCTATTACCATCAGACTGTTGAACAGCTTCAATTACCATCAGACTGTTGAACAGTTTCTATTATCATCAGACTGTTGAACAGCTTCTATCACAATCAGACTGTTGAACAGTTTCTATTATCATCAGACTGTTGAACAGCTTCTATCACAATCAGACTGTTGAACAGCTTCTATAACCATCAGACTGTTCAACAGCTTCTATCACCATCAGACTGTTGAACAGTTTCTATTATCATCAGACTGTTGAACAGCTTCTATCACAATCAGACTGTTGAACAGCTTCTATAACCATCAGACTGTTCAACAGCTTCTATCACCATCAGACTGTTGAACAGCTTCTATTACCATCAGACTGTTGAACAGCTTCTATTACCATCAGACTGTTGAACGGCTTCTATTACCATCAGACTGTTGAACAGCTTCTATTACCATCAGACTGTTGAACAGCTTCTATTACCATCAGACTGTTAAACAGCTTCTATTACCATCAGACTGTTGAACAGCTTCTATCACCATCAGACTGTTGAACGGCTTCTATTACCATCAGACTGTTGAACAGCTTCTATTACCATCAGACTGTTGAACAGCTTCTATTACCATCAGACTGTTAAACAGCTTCTATTACCATCAGACTGTTGAACAGCTTCTGTTACCATCAGACTGTTGAACAGCTTATGTTACCATCAGACTGTTGAACAGCTTCTATTACCATCAGACTGTTGAACAGCTTCTATTACCATCAGACTGTTGAACAGCTTCTATCACCATCAGACTGTTAAAAGGCTTCTATCACCATCAGACTGTTGAACAGCTTCTATTACCATCAGACTGTTGAACAGCTTCTATTACCATCAGACTGTTGAACAGCTTCTATCACCATCAGACTGTTGAACAGCTTCTATCACCATCAGACTGTTGAACAGCTTCTATTACCATCAGACTGTTGAACAGCTTCTATTACCATCAGACTGTTGAACAGCTTCTATTACCATCCGACTGTTGAACAGCTTCTATCACCATCAGACTGTTGAACAGCTTCTATTACCATCCGACTGTTGAACAGCTTCTATCACCATCAGACTGTTGAACAGCTTCTATCACCATCAGACTGTTGAACAGCTTCTATTACCATCAGACTGTTGAACAGCTTCTATCACCATCAGACTGTTGAACAGCTTCTATCACCATCAGACTGTTGAACAGCTTCTTTTACCATCAGACTGTTGAACAGCTTCTATTACCATCAGACTGTTGAACAGCTTCTATCACCATCAGACTGTTGAACAGCTTCTTTTACCATCAGACTGTTGAACAGCTTCTATTACCATCAGACTGTTGAACAGCTTCTATCACCAGACCTTCAGATTGTTGAACAGCTTCTATTACCATCAGACTGTTGAACAGCTTCTATTACCATCAGACTGTTGAACAGCTTCTATCACCATCAGACTGTTGAACAGCTTCTATCACCATCAGACTGTTGAACAGCTTCTATCACCATCAGACTGTTAAACAGCTTCTATCACCATCAGACTGTTGAACAGCTTCTATCACCATCAAGACTGTTGAACAGCTTCTATAACCATCAGACTGTTAAACAGCTTCTATCACCATCAGACTGTTGAACAGCTTCTATCACCATCAGACTGTTGAACAGCTTCTATCACCATCAGACTGTTGAACAGCTTCTATAACCATCAGACTGTTAAACAGCTTCTATTACCATCAGACTGTTGAACAGCTTCTATCACCATCAGACTGTTGAACAGCTTCTATAACATCAGACTGTTGAACAGCTTCTATCACCATCAGACTGTTCATCAGCTTCTATTACCATCCGACTGTTAAACAGCTTCTATTACTAAACCATCCGACTGTTGAACAGCTTCTGTCACCATCAGACTGTTGAACAGCTTATTTTACCATCAGACTGTTGAACAGCTTCTATTACCATCAGACTGTTGAAGAGCTTCTATCACCATCAGACTGTTGAACAGCTTATTTTACCATCAGACTGTTGAACAGCTTCTATTACCTTCAGACTGTTGAACAGCTTCTATTACCATCAGACTGTTGAACAGCTTCTATTACCATCAGACTGTTGAACAGCTTCTATTACCAGACCATCAGACTGTTGAACAGCTTCTATTACCATCAGACTGTTGAACAGCTTCTATTACCATCAAGACTGTTGAACAGCTTCTATTACCATCAGACTGTTGAACAGCTTCTATTACCATCAGACTGTTGAACAGCTTCTATTACCATCAGACTGTTGAACAGCTTCTATTACCATCAGACTGTTGAACAGCTTCTATTACCATCAGACTGTTGAACAGCTTCTATTACCAGACCATCAGACTGTTGAACAGCTTCTATTACCATCAGACTGTTGAACAGCTTCTATTACCATCAGACTGTTGAACAGCTTCTATTACCATCAGACTGTTGAACAGCTTCTATTACCATCAGACAGTTGAACAGCTTCTATTACCAGCAGACTGTTGAACAGCTTCTATTACCAGACCATCAGACTGTTGAACAGCCATCGCATCTCCTGTAGTAAGAGACAAAGAGACTCACCCCCCCCCACCACCATCCACAAGCAAACTCCTGTGCTCACATATACACCCAGCCAATGCTGCTGTCCAATGTATATAGACATTAAACACTTTGAAAATACACTGTGTATTCATATTATGTATTCTTCACACATATTAGAATGAAATGTCTACGACTGTACATTGCATTTTGTTCTATATACTGGATTCTCAACACAGCTCACTCTAATATATCTACTGCTGCAGATATTCTTAGTGTACCTTTTTGGCATATAAACACAGATTGCATTTGGGTTGCTGACTGGATTCCTTCTGACATTTGTGATTTAATTTTTTTTTATTTATTATTATCTGTGTACTTGTTTGACATTTCTGCTGCACTGTTAAGAGCTAGTAACACAAGCCTTTAGCTGCACTGTTAGGAGCTAGTAGCACAAGCATTTAGCTGCACTCTTAGGAGCTAGTAGCACAAGCCTTTAGCTGCACTGTTAGAAGCTAGTAGCACAAGCCTTTAGCTGCACTGTTAAGAGCTAGTAGCACAAGCCTTTAGCTGCACTGTTAGGAGCTAGTAGCACAAGCATTTAGCTGCACTGTTAAGAGCTAGTAACACAAGCCTTTAGCTGCACTGTTAGGAGCTAGTAGCACAAGCATTTAGCTGCACTGTTAAGAGCTAGTAGCACAAGCCTTTAGCTGCACTGTTAGGAGCTAGTAGCACAAGCATTTAGCTGCACTGTTAGGAGCTAGTAGCACAAGCATTTAGCTGCACTGTTAGGAGCTACTAGCACAAGCATTTAGCTCCACCCGCTATAACATCTGCTACACTGTGTCCGCGAGTTGCGATCAATAAAACGTTGATTTGAACATGACATTATAAAAGTCATCCATTACGGAGCATTATGAGAATATGCCGAGATGCGAGTGTAGATGAGACGTCAGCGGCTAATAGAATCCTACTGGGCAACATCTGGTTAATATTAGTAGAGCTGTGGATTAAAGTCAATGTTTAGTGAGCGGTTAACAACCCATTAATAACGTGTCGAGTCATTTCTTGCCCTCTTCTGGCCTCAGAACCACCACTGAGCATTTTCCAAAAAGGGCCTCTGACAGGAATGTCCACCAGCCAACCAAGCAATTCTCCATGGTACTAAACTGGTACTAAACTAAACTGGTACTAAACTAAACTGGTACTAAACTAAACTGGTACTAAACTGGTACTAAACTGGTACTAAACTAAACTGGTACTAAACTAAACTGGTACTAAACTGGTACTAAACTGGTACTAAACTAAACTGGTACTAAACTAAACTGGTACTAAACTAAACTGGTACTAAACTGGTACTAAACTAAACTGGTACTAAACTGGTACTAAACTAAACTGGTACTAAACTGGTACTAAACTAAACTGGTACTAAACTAAACTGGTACTAAACTGGTACTAAACTGGTACTAAACTGGTACTAAACTGGTACTAAACTAAACTGGTACTAAACTGGTACTAAACTAAACTGGTACTAAACTGGTACTAAACTAAACTGGTACTAAACTGGTACTAAACTAAACTGGTACTAAACTGGTACTAAACTAAACTGGTACTAAACTGGTACTAAACTAAACTGGTACTAAACTGGTACTAAACTAAACTGGTACTAAACTAAACTGGTACTAAACTGGTACTAAACTAAACTGGTACTAAACTGGTACTAAACTAAACTGGTACTAAACTGGTACTAAACTAAACTGGTACTAAACTGGTACTAAACTAAACTGGTACTAAACTGGTACTAAACTAAACTGGTACTAAACTAAACTGGTACTAAACTGCCACAGAGAGAAGAAAGCGCATACACACCAGAGACCTCGGTGAGGTTTGGCCAAAAGGCTGTTGACCATTCAGTATGGCAGGCCTGGTTAGGAGTTAAAATGTCAAGGAAATGTGACAACAGCAGATCCACTGGCCTAGTCCATTTCAGCAATAGCCCTAAATATCTACACGGGGATAGTAGTAGAACAGTAGTGGCTCATGCTGTCTCCTTCAGCCCAGTTGAAATCCATGGATTAAACTTTACTTTTCCCGCCTGCCCCCATTGGATTTGGGAGGGGTTGAGGAGGAGGAGGAAGCTCACTTAGACTAGTCAAGTGCCCCTGAGTGCCTCCCTCAATCACATTAAGCAGCTGACAGCCATAGCCCAATGAACCAGGGATTTTCTATTGATACATGAGGACAACAGTCTGTTGTCTTGTCTATTTTACTTACATCACTGTTGTTGAGTGGTCCAAATGTACATGCAAAAGCACCACTAGCTAAATAGCTTCACATGTTCTGGAAAAGGAACAACACCCGCAGGAAAAATCACAGCCCTACAGAGGAGACATATATACCGAACAGAAATATTAAAACGCAACATGTAAAGTGTTGGTATCATGTTTCATGAGCTGAAATAAAATATCCCAGAAAACAGCCATTCTCACAAAAAGCTTATTTCTCTCAGATTGTGCACACATTTGGTTACATCCCTGTTAGTGAGCATTTCTCCTTTGTCAAGATAATCCATCCACCTGACAGGTATGGCATATCAAGAAGCTGATTAAACAGCATGGTCATTACACAGGTGCACCTTGTGCTGGGGGACAATAAAAGGTCACTCTAAAATGTGCCGTTTTGTCACGCAATGCCATAGATGTCTCAAGTTGAGGGAGCATGCAGTTGGCATGCTGACTGAAGGAATGTCCACCAGAGCTGTTGTCTGAAAATTGAATGTTCATTTCTCTACCATAAGCCGCCTCCACCGTCGTTTTAGAGAATTTGGCAGTACGTCCAACCGGCCTCACAACCATAGACCACCAGTTTATACATTTCCTTATATAAACTGTAACTCAGTAAAATCTTTGAAAGTGTTGCGTTTATATTTTGGTTCAGTATATTTAACTCCATTCAATCACAGACAAGTACCATCATATTTACATATCACTTTATCTATGTGGGGTAAGGGGGTGCTATTGTTTATTTTGTTAAGATGAGGCATATGCCAGGTTCATGTACAATACCACCTAGTCAGTCATCAATATCACAGTGTTATTGACCAGACTGTCAGTCATCATTATCACAGTGTTATTGACCAGACTGTCAGTCATCATTATCACAGTGTTATTGACCAGACTGTCAGTCATCATTATCAGTGTTATTGACCAGACTGTCAGTCATAATTATCACAGTGCTATTGACCCGACTGTCAGTCATCATTATCACAGTGTTATTGACCAGACTGTCAGTCATCATTATCACAGTGTTATTGACCAGACTGTCAGTCATAATTATCACAGTGTTATTGACCAGACTGTCAGTCATCATTATCACAGTGTTAGTGACCAGACTGTCAGTCATCATTATCACAGTGCTATTGACCAGACGGTCAGTCATCATTATCACAGTGTTAGTGACCAGACTGTCAGTCATCATTATCACAGTGTTATTGACCAGACGGTCAGTCATCATTATCACAGTGTTATTGACCAGATGGTCAGTCATCATTATCACAGTGTTATTGACCAGACGGTCAGTCATCATCTGTGTTATTGACCGGACTGTCAGTCATCATTATCACAGTGTTATTGAGCAGACGGTCAGTCATCATTATCACAGTGTTATTGACCAGACTGTCAGTCATCATTATCACGGTGTTATTGACCAGACTGTCAGTCATCATTATCACGGTGGTATTGACCAGACGGTCAGTCATCATTATCACAGTGTTATTGACCAGACTGTCAGTCATCATTATCACGGTGTTATTGACCAGACGGTCAGTCATCATTATCACGGTGTTATTGACCAGACGGTCAGTCATCATTATCACAGTGTTAGTGACCAGACTGTCAGTCATCATTATCACAGTGTTATTGACCAGACTGTCAGTCATCATTATCACAGTGTTAGTGACCAGACGGTCAGTCATCATTATCACAGTGTTAGTGACCAGACGGTCAGTCATCATTATCACAGTGTTAGTGACCAGACGGTCAGTCATCATTATCACGGTGTTATTGACCAGACGGTCAGTCATCATTATCACAGTGTTAGTGACCAGACGGTCAGTCATCATTATCACAGTGTTAGTGACCAGATAGTCAGTCATCATTATCACAGTGTTATTGACCAGATGGTCAGTCATCATTATCACAGTGTTAGTGACCAGACGGTCAGTCATCATTATCACAGTGTTAGTGACCAGATAGTCAGTCATCATTATCACAGTGTTATTGACCAGATGGTCAGTCATCATTATCACAGTGTTATTGACCAGACTGTCAGTCATCATTATCACAGTGTTATTGACCAGACGGTCAGTCATCATTATCACAGTGTTAGTGACCAGACGGTCAGTCATCATTATCACAGTGTTAGTGACCAGACGGTCAGTCATCATTATCACAGTGTTAGTGACCAGATAGTCAGTCATCATTATCACAGTGTTAGTGACCAGATAGTCAGTCATCATTATCACGGTGTTATTGACCAGACTGTCAGTCATCATTATCACAGTGTTAGTGACCAGACTGTCAGTCATCATTATCACAGTGTTAGTGACCAGATAGTCAGTCATCATTATCACAGTGTTAGTGACCAGACTGTCAGTCATCATTATCACAGTGTTAGTGACCAGATAGTCAGTCATCATTATCACAGTGTTAGTGACCAGATAGTCAGTCATCATTATCACAGTGTTAGTGACCAGATAGTCAGTCATCATTATCACAGTGTTAGTGACCAGACTGTCAGTCATCATTATCACAGTGTTATTGATGGTCTGCTGCTCCGAGGGTGCTGCTGATCACCATTTCTGTTCCATAATTAAGCAGTTGGACAACTGACCCATGTAGATCACATTACAGGAAGAGAACACAGGGGCTTCATTCCTATCAGGGAACAACTATTGCGTGATATTAACAGGTAATAAGCGCATAGTGATTGGATGACTGGGAGGGGTGAAGAAGGTTAGATGAACTGAACTACTGGCAATGAGGTTAATACAGATGAGACTTCATTTCATATGGTATCACCTTCATATGTGATGACAAAAGTATTGCATCCGCTTCCACTGGCACATTGTAACAGTCATTGAGCAAACAGTCTTCCAATAATCACTCAGTTGGACAATAAAACTTAAATGGGAAGGCAATCATGTGATGTGGATGTGCATTGTAACTAGGCCTATACCGTCAGTCTGATTTGACAGTGGAGCTAAAGGTAGTTCATTGTGAAGGTGTACTACAATAAAACAATACAAAAAGATTACTATTGCACCCTGAATATTGTATTTACAATAGTAGAATGGACTGAACATTTCATTAATGTACTGTCTCATTAAACCTGATGTTAAAACAGGGTCCTTCAGATCCACAGGCTCTCAGCAAACTACTATAATTGACTAATTAAAAACACAGCTCAAGGGTTACAATTGTGTCACCCTTTTTAATGAAACAAGTCATCAGAAATATGAAAAGGTCTCTGTGTTTAATAAGAGAGCTGGTCTAGGATCAGTTTTGCCTTCTAAATCACATGAATGAGAAAGGGGACCTGACACTTGACCATCGTGAAATGAGGACACCTTGAGCAGGTCTCCTCTCCTCAGTCCCCCCAAAAAATGAAAATCAATGACTAGTGCTACCAAAGCTTCATCTGTTCAGGGATGTGAATGCCTGAACCTACACACAGCTCTGTCACACACACTTATCCCACCAGACATGCCACCAGGGGTCTTTTCATATTCCCCAAATCCAGAACAAATTCAAGAAAGCATACAGTATTATATAGAGCCCTAATTGCATGGAACTTCCATCTCATATTGCTCAAATAAACAGATAACCTATTATTATTTTTAAACAGATAAAGCAACACCTCGTGGCATTACGCCTCTCCCCTATTTAACCTAGATAGTTTGTGTGTATGCGTTGATATGTAGGCTACGTGTGCCTTTGAAAAAAAAAATGTAGTTCTATATTTGAGCTGTTCTTGTCTATTGATGTTCTGTATTATGTCATTCTGTATTATGTTTCATGTTTTGTGTGGACCACAGGAAGAGTAGCTGCTGCTTTTGCAACAACTAATGGGATCCTAAAAAAAATACCAAATACCATGTAGTGACAGGCAGATAATTACAACATTGTGATTGTGAATCCCTCCCTCCAGGCTATGCCCTTTTGGTTAATTCAGTCTGTGTTTAAACCTCACTGCAATGTCACATTCTGACCTTCATTGTATCCGTCTAAATTCCCTTATGGGATGGATTCTCATGCAGAATATCATTGTAGGCTACTGCTGGGTGGGAAAAGGTATTGTACACGGTGCATGACAATCACATGTGAGAAGGTATATAGTGACAGCGTGATGATGCAACTTGTGTACGTAACTCACCAACTCATTTCATCCTCATATAGACTAGTTCACTTAATCGAAAGATAGTCTAACATTGTACAACTAAGACAACCATTTGAAATGAAGACATGAAATCATTGTAGTCCATTATGCAGGCACTGGCAGTTAGTAGCCTGTTTCAGGCTAGAAGTCAGGCCATTCAAATGCAGCAGAATTACTGTCATCAGTTTCTCAGGTAGGCATTGGTCAGGTGGGGCATAAACAGAAGTAGCCTTCCCTAGTGTCTGAGGATGCCCAGTTAACACTTGACTGGAAACGCTTTTCTATAAACAATTTTACTTCAATTACAAAGCACAGTGCCACAATTCACATAAAGTACAGTTTGACCAAGTATGGAAAACATAGCTTACCGAGGTTTTATTGTATTGACCATGTCATTGCATTTTTTTGGCGCAGGAAATAAAATGAGACGACTTCCCTAAGCAACTGAAAAACCCGCGCCCTTCTTGAGACAGATGATAGCTAGGAGGTTCCGCGTTGAAACCCCTTGCGAATATAATAGATGATATAAAAGGTTTTGAACATAAGCAATAGAAAGTCAAAAAAGTACTGTATATATCCGTTTTCTTGAATACAGTAAGACGGCTGCTCAATGCTCCTCTCTGCAGCAAGGATGAGTTTTGGAGGGAAGAAATGACCGGACTGGATCCACACGCGAGATGGAATCAATGGCGCTTTCGCAAAACCAGGCACTGGATTTATTTATGTCAGCGCAGTAGTCACTAAAGACATTTTCAAAATGAGAATATTTGGGGTTAGACGGCTTGAACTAAAATCAAGCCTACTTGAAACGAAGGGCCTTTTTTATTACTTTTTTTGATTAGTCTCTTTATAGAAACAAACATAGTGAAACAGTTTCACGTCAAACGTTATATTTTAGTGATGCTGGCTTAGAACATCTGATGTTCTTTATTATAGGTCCCTGTATGCGACGGTACTATAAGTTCTACTCTAGCCAATGAAGTCTCGCGCATATGTAGAGTGACCAATAACTGCAAATTGATGCAGCAGTGGGATAACCCTGCGGTATGTCAGACCTGTCAGAAGCGTTCCCATGTTCGTACTGGGGTTTGTGCCTGAGGCATTTTACGATTGTGGTAATAGTCTTGTATGATGGCATAGTACGGCCTCTGCCAAAAAGGTCTGGATCCTCATGACACAGGTGGTACCGTTTACACTAGGGTTTCTGGTTTGAGCTAGAATCTTTGCTCCATTAAACCGGGGGGGGGGGGGGGGGGGGGGGTTAAACTGAACTCACAATTGGTAAAAATGTAAAGTTTCCATTTGTCCAGGATGAATGAGTCACCTCATTCCACCTCTCGTTGTGGAAGAGTATAAAGCAATGCAGCAGTCTCTCCAAAGAATTAGACTGCCATCTTGTGGTTGTACTGTTTACCAAAGCCCTCAACTAGGCAAACTCAATTTTGTGGAATTTGTGACAAGCAACTTTTATAGCCTGAACATATAAAAGTTTGTTTAGTGACCATCCTAAATGTATCTACAACCAGCCACCACCATTACTACTGCATACTAATATTATATCACGTTTTTCAAAACCATACTTTAAAACTTTAACCACAAAAATACTTTTAAAGAGAAAGCACGTACCATCAATTGTACTTCATGTACAATAACCATCTAGTTTATGTTCACGTCGCCAATATTCAACGCCGTCTCTATTACAGTAGGTGACGCTGTTCAACAGCAAAGCACCTAGCAGTATTTGCTAGGTGACACCATAAGGCATATATGTCAGAGTCAAGGCCCGCGGGCCACATCCGGCCCGCGAGAAGGTTTTTTACGGCCCCTGGGATGATCTTGATTTATTATTAGAACCGGCCCGCAGACCGCAGCAAGCCGGCAGCCCGCAGATCTTTTACACGCACCAATACTACATTTCCCACAATGCAACGGTGACGCACCGAGCAGTAGGCTGCTGTGTAAATGAGATGGAGCTGCCTTGGGAAAAACTCGTGGGTTTGACAACCGACGGAGCACCTGCGATGTGTGGACACAGGAGCGGACTGGTGGCGAAGATACGGGAAAATATGCAAGAGGAAAACGCGACAGGTGAGCTGACAGCTTATCATTGTATCATACACCAGGAAGCGTTGTGCGGTAAAGCCTTGAAAATGGAGCATGTAATGAGCATCATCACGCGCACAGTTAACTTTATCAGAGCCAAAGGTTTGAATCACCGCCAGTTCAAGGCATTTCTGACGGAGTTAGAAACGGAGCATGGTGATTTGCCTTATCACACAGAGGTGCGATGGCTAAGCCAGGGAAAGGTGCTTCAAAGATGTTTCGAGCTTCGTGAGGAGATTTGTCTGTTCTTGGACAGCAAAGGGAAAGACACAACACAACTCCGAGACGAAATGTTTCTGTGTGAAATGGCTTTTCTGTGTGACATTACGAGTCATCTGAATGCAATGAACTTGCAGCTGCAGGGTCGGGATCATGTCATCTCTGATATGTACAGTACAGTGAAGGCATTTAAAACCAAACTGACTCTGTGGGAGACGCAGATGCGGAAAGAAAATTTGAGCCACTTTCCCAGCTGCCAGACCATGAAAGAGAAGCTCTCTACCAGTGCGTTCCCGAGCGCACAGTTGGCTGATAAAATAGGTATGCTTGCCGCTGACTTTCGACGCCGATTTGCTGACTTTGAAGCACAAAAAAGCAGGTTGGAACTGCTCGGTAACCCATTTGCTGTTGACGTGGAAAGCTCACCACCAAACCTCCAAATGGAGTTGATTGACCTCCAATGCAATGATGCACTGAGGGCAAAATATGCGGCAGTGGGTGCTGCGGAGTTCGCCCGTTTCCTCCCCGACACAATGCCCCAGCTGCGCATCCAGGCTGCTCAAACGTTGTCTATGTTTGGCAGCACATACCTGTGTGAACAACTGTTTTCTTTGATGAACCTGAACAAAACATCACACAGAAGTCGACTTACTGCTGAACACCTCCACTCAATTCTGAGGATTTCCTCAGCTCAGAGCCTTACCCCGAACATTGATGAACTTGTGGAAAAGATGGGACACCACCAAGTATCACCCTCAACCTCAAACAAGTGAACATTACTGTGCAATCACATATTTAGAGTTTTTACTCAGTTCAAGTTTAAAAGTTAAAGTTTAATATTTGTTTTCACTGCATGTTACTTCTCCTTAAACAAAGTGTTGTTTTTGATTAATAGATTTTTGCACTTTATTTTATTGTATTTCAATCCAATTATATTTTAAAAATATTTCAGTTGAGTGGATGATAGAAAATTGCTATTATTGTTTTTTTCTTTGAAGTAAATTTAGCCCACTTTTGCTAAAATAGAAAATATAGGCTACTGATGGTGCCTTGAATACCGGTTTCTTTCATTTAATGTTCATGTTATGGGGATTTTTATATAAAGGAAATTTGTCTTTTGTGTCTGTTGAAAATTAAAGATTACTGACAGAGCCATAAGAAAATATTGCTTTATTTATCTGATCATATTGGAATATATTTGTTAGGTTTTCAGTAGGTTCAATTAGGTTCACTAGACTATATGCGTCATTTAAAATTTTTTCAATGAACATTCGAACAGTCCGGCCCTCGGCTTGTAGCTAAATTTTTTATTTGGCCCTCCGTCCATTTGACTTTGACACCCCTGCCATAAGGCATATATACTAGTTATCAGTGTAGTAACTCAGGTGATTTATCATTAATATATACAGTATATCACAAAAGTGAGTACACCCCTCACATTTTTGTAAATATTTGAGTATATCTTTTCATGTGACAACACTGAAGAAATGACACTTTGCTACAATGTAAAGTAGTGAGTGTACAGCTTGTATGAGTGTACAGCTTGTATAACAGTGTAAATGTGATGTCCCCTCAAAATAACTCAACACACAGCCATTAATGTCTAAACCGCTGGCAACAAAAGTGAGTACACCCCTAAGTGAAAATTGGGCCCAAAGTGTCAATATTTTGTGTGGCCACCATCATTTTCCAGCACTGCCTTAACCCTCTTGGGCATGGAGTTCACCAGAGCGTCACAGGTTGCCACTGGAGTCCTCTTCCACTCCTCCATGACGACATCACGGAACTGGTGGATGTTAGAGAGCTTGCACTCCTCCACCTTCCGTTTGAGGATACCCCACAGATGCTCAATAGGGTTTAGGTCTGGAGACATGGGGTTTAGGTCTGGAGTCCATCACCTTTACCCTCAGCTTCTTTAGCAAGGCAGTGGTCGTCTTGGAGGTGTGTTTGGGGTCGTTATCATGTTGGAATACTGCCCTGCGGCCCAGTCTCCGAAGGGAGGGGATCATGCTCTGCTTCAGTATGTCACAGTACATGTTGGCATTCATGGTTCCCTCAATGAACTGTAGCTCCCCAGTGCCGGCAGCACTCATGCAGCCCCAGACCATGACAGTCCCACCACCATGCTTGACTGTAGGCAAGACACACTTGTCTTTGTACTCCTCACCTGGTTGCTGCCACACACGCTTGACACCATCTGGACCAAATAAGTTTATCTTGGTCTCATCAGACCACAGGACATGGTTCCAGTAATTCATGGCCTTAGTCTGCTTGTCTTCAGCAAACTGTTTGCGGGCTTTCTTGTGCATCATCTTTAGAAGAGGCTTCCTTCTGGGACGACAGCCATGCAGACCAATTTGATGCAGTGTACAGCGTATGGTCTGAGCACTGACAGGCTGACCCCCCACCCCTTCAACCTCTGCAGCAATGCTGGCAGCACTCATACGTCTATTTCCCAAAGACATCCTCTGGATATGACGCTGAGCACGTGCACTCAACTTCTTTGGTCGACCATGGCGAGGCCTGTTCTGAGTGGAACCTGTCCAGTTAAACCGCTGTATGGTCTTGGCCACCGTGCTGCAGCTCAGTTTCAGGGTCTTGCCAATCTTCTTATAGCCCAGGCCATCTTTATGTAGAGCAACAAGTATTTTTTTCAGATCCTCAGAGTTCTTTGCCATGAGGTGCCATGTTGAACTTCCAGTGACCAGTCAGTATGAGGGAGTGATGACACCAAATTTAACACACCTGAGACCTTGTAACACTAACGAGTCACATGACACCGTGGAGGGAAAATGGCTAATTGGGCCCAATTCGGACATTTTCACTTAGGGGTGTACTTACTTTTGTTGCCAGCGGTTTAGACATTATTGGCTGTGTGTTGAGTTATTTTGAGGGTACAGCACATTTACACTGTTATACAAGCTGTACACTCACTACTTTACATTGTAGCAAAGTGCCATTTCTTCAGTGTTGTCACATGAAAAGATATACTCAAATATTTACAAAAATGTGAGGGGTGTACTCACTTTTGTGATATACTGTATGACTCTGGCACAGTATATATATATATTTTATACACACACACAGCTTTCACCCCTCACTCGTCAAACTAAAAGCATATCCATTTTTTATCTGAAGTCTGACCCTTACTTTCCTGGTCCTATTTTAGACCCCACCCAACCCTAAGCTGGTCCTTAATGTATTTTTAGCCTTTGCTCCAAACATCCTTTTTGCCAAATGTGTAAACCACCCCCAACGCCCTTAACTCAGTCTCTCCAGCAACATTCTGAATTTGCTCTCCGGCAACATTCTGAATTTGCTCTCCGGCAACATTCTGAATTTGCTCTCCGGCAACATTCTGAATTTGCTCTCCGGCAACATTCTGAATTTGCTCTCCGGCAACATTCTGAATTTGCTCTCCGGCAACATTCTGAATTTGCTCTCCGGCAACATTCTGAATTTGCTCTCCGGCAACATTCTGAATTTGCTCTCCGGCAACATTCTGAATTTGCTCTCCGGCAACATTCTGAATTTGCTCTCCGGCAACATTCTGAATTTGCTCTCCGGCAACATTCTGAATTTGCTCTCCGGCAACATTCTGAATTTGCTCTCCGGCAACATTCTGAATTTGCTCTCCGGCAACATTCTGAATTTGCTCTCCGGCAACATTCTGAATTTGCTCTCCGGCAACATTCTGAATTTGCTCTCCGGCAACATTCTGAATTTGCTCTCCAGCAACATTCTGAATTTGCGGTCCTGTTATGCCCTTCAGCCCACTGGAAACAAGTAGGCTACATTAATAAAATACAAAACGTGGGCATAATACAACAAATCTAGTCTGCTAATAACATCGAGGAAAAACTACAATATTTGACACTCATTAAAAACAAAAATAAATTCACACAAAATGCATTGGGTGTTTTTTTTATTGATAACATATTAGGACCAATGCAGATTCAAACTCTTCCTTAACATCAAAATATCAATCTTGAGGAGAAAAGGACCACCACTGTCATCACCTTCAGCGTTAGTACAAAGAAACATCAAAGTAAGGTACAGAGATCACTGTCCGTAGTGTGGTCGTAATTTGGTCCTGTCATCATTTATGTCGGTTCAGTCATGTTGGAGGTCATGTCACTTAGGTCATCTCTGTAGGAACAAAAACATCAGCACTTTAAATATGCATTAAACTGTGTTGGTCTCTCCTAATGTGTTGCCCAGAGTCAGGTTAAGAGGGGGAAAAAGTATATTGTTTAGTCCTGCTTATGTACTTACCTTATGTCTGCTGGTAACTCAACATACGTCTCTGGTAATTCAAGTATGTATAAAGGAAAAAAACAGCTTGTGGACACTCGCTGTCATTGATCGCTACAGAATTTAGTCTTAACCCTTGGAGACACTTACCTTGTTCTGTGTCCCCCTAATAGGTGCGTTGACGTTTGTGAGACTCCTCTTTGGGCGGGTCAGCCCGCATCACCTTCATTTTAACGCCATTCACCATTTGACCATGTAGGGTTGCCATGGCATCATCTGCACTCTTTCTCTCTGCGTACTTCATGTATCCCACATTCCGTCCAGGCACAAGGAAAACCTCAACCAGAGAGCCAAAACGGCTGTAGAAACAGAGAGAGGGGAATAACTGATCGGCAGGAATTTTGACCTCCCCCCAATCATCAATACTCACACAAGATCGCAACTATCCCTCTAGCCCAAAGTTAAAAAGGGAATCAGTAGCAGGGTACGGAAAACTTTATAAACAATTAAAAGTATTTTATAAACTGTTGTTAGTTTAAAGAGTTTGTCAGTAATAAGTGTTAATAAACAGTGTATTGATGACAATAATGGTATCTCATACCAGAACACATCTTCAAGCACATCCATGGGTAGAGGCAAAGGTTTGAAGACCACAAATAGGCGTTCTTTCACCCGGCTGTCTGAGGGGGCCAACTTCTGGAGAGGTGGGAGGGCAACATCTGTCTGTACCCGGGGGCTCTGAGGAACAGCGGGTGATGGATAGCCCTGACAAAGACATATAAAGTTTGTTAGGAAGTTCAATCATCATGTAGTAGTTTTTTTAAATATCTTGGTTAGCTCTAGAAAAGGCCTCTTTTGCTCAAGGTTAACCAAGTCAGTAACTTACAGTGCTCGTCTTCCTAAGTGGTGGTGGGCCAGTAGGAGCATTGCACACGATAGACATCATCTGGGCTGCTACCAGCTGCATGGCCATCCTTCCCACTGGGCTGAAGACAACAAGAGGGTAAATAAGGACCAAACAACAACCCAACAACAACGACCTACCAACAACAACAACGACCTACCACACCCGCAATAACATCTGCTATACATTTGTATGTGACAAAAAAAAATAGATTTGATGTACAATACCATGAAGTTAAATTTCATCCTACCTTCTTCTGTCCTGCCCATCATCAATGTGAGTGACTACTAGCCGGTTCCCAGGAGGGTACTCAAAGCCATCCAGTTTGTTTTTCGCATAGACAGCTGATCCAAGGTTGTTGTAGCGAATCATAGCTTGCCCTGAAAGGGTAAAAAAAAAAAAAATACTATTCACCAATTCCTATGCAATACATCAGGTGTTGCATCTGAGGGAGTAACTGTGTGTTTTGTGGCTACCTGTGCTGAAACCATATGAATCCTGCTGCATCTCGCAATAATCCATCCCCGGGATCAGGTCAAAGAGGCTATAGACTTGATCTTGTGTGATGCTCGCCCTTGATGACACCATTAAGCACCTGGTGATGATGTCTGTGCCCCTCATGTCTCCCCTGGTATGAAAACCAGAGTCCACTTCAATGGGAGGAAATAGAATGGCTTAGCATTTGCGGAAAAACAATCATGGGTATGTAGAAATCGTAGGCCTAATCACACCAATGGCAGGTACATACCAAATGGATAGGAAGTCATTCCTGGGTCACCCTGGACATGCTCTGCTCTGGCAGGGCTAAAGTAGTCGTTGTCTGGGGCTGGCGTTTTGTTCCTCGGCTCTGCAAGAATGGCCCTATATGCTGTTGTAAACAAAAACGACACAAACATGGATTACTAGATTGATAGTTTGGGTTTTCACAGACATGTGATATGAACAAAAAGAGACAACTTACTCTTCTCACAGTTCTCTATGGCGGTGGCTGCCTGTGAGGGTTTGTGATATCTCACATACCCCAGGCCCTTACTTTCTCCTGTGGTTTTATTCTTTACGATGATGCAATACTCAATGTCACCATATTCCTGTGAGAACAAATGAGTGATAAGCACAGGCAATTCCAATACGGTTTATCAGCCAAATACAACATGATCGAGGGTGATGAACTACCTTGAATGTTTCTTTCAAGTCGTCCTCTGTAAAGGTTTTGGGAATCATCACAAATATTCTGGTGAGCTCCTCATCCTCCACGTCTCGGTGGCTTCCGGAGGACCTCGCCTGGGCAATAAACACCTGGCAGAAGAGATAACTTAGCATGATAAATCAATATATAAAAATACACACACCCCAAACCTGACAGAAGAGAAAGAACCTACGCCGACCGGTGAAGTACAGGTTTACGAGCCGCACCCCAACGATCAGGAAAATGACTGAGATTACTCTGGCCCAGTGAGATTATGATTCATGCCTTTTGGCCAATCCGTTTGCAGTATAAAGCTGGGTGAAGGAGTTGGGTTCTGTCAAGTCAGTCAAAGTATCTAGAAGTGGACTTGTGTGTCTGTCTTCCTCCCAGAGGGAGAAGGCACTACGCATTATGAGCAGTCTCATGGTGTGATCTCCAGAGCAGAGTGCCACTGAAAGGAGGATCCCTGGTGTTTGTCATGCACACCACTTGGTGCAACACAGATAAGGTGGCGAGCGCCAGACTGAGGAGACCCGGTTGGGTCCTTCTGGTTGCACGTGGTATTTCATCTTTGGGAGAAAAAATATATATATACATATATATTGGGAGTTGTGCCTGTTGTCAGAGGGCTGGATATAAGACTCATCGTGGATATAAC